>NW_024884253.1:82955451-83293765 GCF_019232065.1 Centrocercus urophasianus | reverse complement strand
ATGGCGGGGGCATGGCGGCGCTGCTGAGGCGGCGCGGGGCGGCGGCGAGGCCCGCTGACAGCGGGGAGCAGCGGGAGCCGCGTCCCCTTCCCAGCCGCGCGGCGGCCGCCCTCGGGTGCGGGCGGCGCTGAGGGCGAGCGGGGGGCGGCCGTGCGCCCGCGCCGCCGCCATGCTGCCCGGCGTGGGGGTGTTCGGCACCGGGCTGACGGCGCGGGTGATCGTGCCGCTGCTGCAGGCGGAGGGCTTCGCGGTGAAGGCGCTGTGGGGCCGCACGGCCGAGGAGGCGGAGGAGCTGGCCAAGGAGATGAGCGTGCCCTTCCACACCAGCCGCATCGACGAGGTGCTGCTGCACCAGGACGTTGACCTGGTGTGCGTCAACCTGCCGCCGCCGCTCACCCGTCAGGTCGCCGTGAAGACGCTGGGTGAGTGCGGGGCCCCGCGGCCGCGGTGCTGCGGGCGGTGCCCGGGGGAGCGCCCGGCTCGGGGCAGGGCGGGCGGGCGGAGGATCGCGGGGGACCCGAGGTGACGCTGCGCCTCGTCCCTCTCCGAGCGTCTGTAGCCGCTCCCCGTCGCGTGCTGGGCTTGCGAATGATGCTGGGAAGCGGTGTGGCTGAGCCCGTAGCTCGCTGATGCAATCTGCTAGCAACGGAGCGAAAGAATTGAAACAAAAAGGTGTTCGCTGGGAGAACAGCCGTGCCCGGTTCTCTTTCAGCCTCCTCTTCAGTTTGCTTTCCTCCGGCTACTCCGGTGCCGCGTGTTTGCCTGCTGTAGAGGTAGTAACACCTACTAACCGGCCCCTGTCTCCCTGTTGTTTCGGAGAGTAATGTCTGCCGCTCGATTTTAATTTGAATTTCGTGGAAATGGAAGTTGTGGTGTGTCGAAGCAGGTGGCAGCGAGGGATGGGAGCTGTGCTTCCCGAGCAGCCGCTCTCCCTTCACTTCCTCCCCACTCTGTGCCTGCTCGCCCCGGTGCTGCCTTCTGCCTGCCGCTGGGCTTGGCGTTTATCAAGTGGGACTTCAGGGTCCTCTGACCAGCGTGAACAGTTCCTTCTTATGATAAGGAAAGGATGTGGGTCTTTTTTAAAAAAAACAATACCACATCCTTCTTTCTTTGGTATGTTTGTTTTCCTCCTGGGGCTTCGTGCACGAAGCACTGTGTGGCGGCCAGTGGTAGGACATGGGCAGCTGTACCAGAGGTTCTATTCATAGAACCTCGTCTTCAAGAGGGCTGAAAGTGATGTCCTGCATTGCAGGAGATTGAAGAAAGCCAGTGTTGTTCATTGATACACCCTGATCTGGTTTCCATGTGGGGAGAGGCATATGTGTCCTGGAAAGCTGTGGGCTCCATTTTTTTTTTCCTAACCTATATTTTGCTTTTTGAAGTCCCTTGTTGCTAGAAGCGCTGTTTTCAGGCAAAGAGGTTTTGCTATCAAAAAGCAAGAGCCTGGGGCAGCAGCCAGTGGGTTTCCATCGTGTGCCTGTGTTTGTACTGTGAGTTCTCAGTGCCTTCAGCCCACTGCCTTCTTCCTGGTGTGGGCACTGGAGGTGGTGTGGGGCCAGGCAGGTGTCCTCACAGCTGTGTGCTCAAACAGTGCCACAGGAAGCGTGTGGTTGTGTTGTTGTTGCTAGTGCTGTGACATACAGGCACGTATTGCTGCTTTATGCTTATTCTGGGCATGGTGGCCCAGCCCTTCAACCACTACTACAATGCAAAAGTGTGAATTCAGCCTTGGTTCAGGAAGTCCCCCAAACTGTAGCTTCCTGGAAGCAGGGAGGGAGAAAATAGCAAGCTTAAAAGCTCTATTTCCCTCCTGATAACTTTTCCACTGGTGTCTTCTGCTTATCTCTGTTACAAACAGAGCCAGATCCAGTTCAGGGGCCTGTTCTGCAGTTCTCAGCTGACTTGCTGCTTGGTAATCAGGAAGGATCTGCACTTAAATATTTGGGTGAGCCTAGAAACCGGTCTGAGTGTTGAGTAAGGATGTTTTCCCTTCTCACTGAGCAGAAATGTTCAGCATGTCTGCTAGCATCGTTCTGCTTTCACCCTGCCTGTGTGCACCAGCAATGCAGTTGTGTCTCAGACCTGGCCAGGAAAGGGGATGGGTTCACATGCAGACACACAGTGTGTCACCAGAACCCTTGTGTTTAGCATCAGAAGAGATCCTGGTACAGAGCAAGCCTCCACCTCATTAGAAATTGTCAGCGTAATCCCCCTACCATATTTAACTGAGTCAATTAAATATGACTTTCTTCAGATGCTCACTGGAATTTGCACCATGTGACTGAGTAGCTGCTGCATCACTTGAAGTGATTGCTGCAGGTGGAGCTGAGAAGCCCTTGATGGCATTTCATGTCTGTTTTAGGGAAAGCTGCAGCCATTTCTGTGCTTCTGTTGCTTTGGTACTTGAGTCAAGTCAGTTTAACTGAAAAGAATTTATTGTGAAGGTTCTTGTGAACGCTTATGCTTTGCACTGGCACTAAATGCCAGATGTTATTCAAGCATGTTTCTGGAGATGGTAACCTACTGCCTGTTTTTGCTTCCTCTCATGTTCAGCCATGGACAGAAGCACTAAGCTACATGCTAAGTGTCTGCTGCATACTTGCAGCCGTGTCTGCACAGCATTATTTTTGAAATGTTTATGTTGCAGTAGTACCTGGTAGGAGTCTGTTCTGCCTGGGGACTGTGCAGGCAGAGTACAACTTTCCCAGCCCTGTGCAGCTCGTTCCTCTTAAGAGCACTTAAATTTGTTTGCTGACCAGTGCTTCTGTACTTGATCATGGTCATGAGGGAACATCTTCATGAATAAAGAGGCATAAATTGTGCTGCTGGGCTCCTGCAGACAGGTGGTACAGGCCTGTCGTTTGGAAGGTGTTTGTGGGAGCCTGGAGGTGATGAAATGCTGGCAGAGTATTGCTGGGCCTACCCCTGAGATCAAAGAAACATCACCTGTGCTGGAGTAATTCACAGATCTGATGTAATCTGTAATTCACGTACACATTCCTTTGCACTCACTCATACAAATTATTAAGAGGTTACCGGGTTCTAGCTGTGGAACAGCTTCTGTGATGCACGTTTTATGATGTGCTAAGACCCTCTATTAAGGTAAGATACTATCACAATTATGAATATCAATGTAATATTTATCCCGCAATATTGAATTTAAAACTGCCTGACAAGCAATGACATTGAACAGAGCAAGCACTTGTGCTTGGAAGGCAAGCGACTTTGCAACGTATTAAAAGTGAATTATGGGCATCTTACTGCAAAAGAAAAAGTCAGATGCAGTGCTGCCTATCTTCAGTTTGCAGAGCTGGGAAGGAACGGCACTGTTGCTCTTTTCTCCCATGATAGACATGAGAAAGTGAGTCCAAAGAGTGTGCTGGCAGGCAGCTGCAAGCCTTCATCTTGGTAGAGTGATGGCTGTGTCTATTTTAGAAGAAGCAGAACATAGTACACAGCTTTCCCATTGCCTTTTTTTCAGTACTGCAGACCTTTAATTCCAGTCTGGTTCCTGTGAAACTCCTGGGACTGAGTGCACAAGACGGTTAAGGTAGAAATGACTGTTCAGGTACTATTGTAAAAATGAACAAAATAAACAAACAAACAAAAAAAAAACCTTGTTTCCTTCCTGGCTTTTAGATCAAATGCACTTTCCCACTTTTTCCTGGTGAAAGTAAATGCCAGTTCAGGTTCTGTGGTGGTAACGTGATTTAGATGCCCAGTATGGGCACTGGGGGTGCTGGGGCACTGAATTCTCATTGCAGTGACACACCCAGGTTTGCTGAGGCTGAGGAGCAGCTAGCAGGGGTCAAAATCCTAGTGCTGCACCAGGTGAGGCTGTATCAGAGGTTACTTTACCTATGGTTGCCTTGGCTAAAAAAAAATGCCTGCCCAAGCCCTCAGTCACTGCACTTAGAACAGCAGCGTGGGGTACCAGGGCATGGGCACCCTCCTTTCTAAGACTAGAGAAGTTCTGAGAAAAGGTGTGTTTCTAGCTCTAGCTGTGTATAGAGTATTGTGGTTATTTAACTTCAGGAGTAAATTACAGCATCCCTGACAGACTGAGCCCTATAAGGCAGAGGATAGATATTTTGTCATTGTTTTTCTTGACCCTGTGCCTTTGTTCTTAATTGTAGTGGCCACTGTTCCATGTGCTGCAGTGCTGGGTTGACTGGTCCTTGCTCACACCCTTACTGCAATGACTTTCTTCCACGTTACTGGGTTTGGGACTTGTCCTTTACCTATACAACCTGTCAGCATAAAGGACTGTCAGAGTGAGCTCGGCAACTCTTCAGCAGGTGAAGGAATTGGGTCCTGCTCCTGGAGTTTCCAGCTTTGGGGAGGTGTTTCATTAAAGGAGTTTACAAAGAATGCATAGATAAATGCAGAGAAAGGAGAATCTCCTGGACAAATAAAAGAACAGTTTTCAGGCTTCCCAGTGTTGCTTCTACTCTCCTCTAAAGACCTCTTAATGCTCAAGTCTGACACCACATAACAGAGATTTGCCATGTGACTCCAGAGGTGGGTAGCTGAGCCTGAACGCACTGAACTGTCTGCTTATTTGAGACCTAAATCATGCTGAGGCATACTGCAGCTTATTGCCCTCTTCTCTGTATATACAATAGATTTTTGTCCATTTAGCAGTAGTGATAGCAAAGCACCAAGGAGTAAAATGGAGTTAAATTCCAGGCAGCCAGGGCTGGTGTTTTCCACAAGCTGCTGCAGTGCAACAACACCCTTCACTGTTAATATCAGCTTGCCACAGCGTTATCCGGAGTTGCTAAGAATTGTACTGATTTCCTCAAACCACCAAAGCAGAAGCTTTTACCCTGCTGTGTATTTTTTGTTACTTGTTTAATAACCCTGCAGCTTACGTGAGTGAGCTGTCAAAGTCAGAGACCTAATTTACAAGGTCAGCATGCATGCATGCAACAAAACCGCAGTCCTCACAGAAAAATGATCTCTGGTCATAAGACTTGATTTAAACAAATTTATTTAAATAGCTATGTAAGGAACAATCCCTCATTATGTTCCCTAAATTGATTTAAGGCCTGGTCTGCACATAGATTTTGTAGTGGTATAATTATGACTGCTAGGGTTACGATTTCTTGAATGTAATAAAAGTTCCATGGCCATTAGAAGTCCAGCTAGTGTGTGTGCCATTCTTCACCCTTAATAATTTCTTTCTCCTGTGGAGGTGCAAACGGCCACTTGCATGTACATGCAGAGCATTTAGCTGGTATGAATTTGTCTTTACTACAAGTGTGGTCCAGCTCTGACTGTACTGGTACATTATAGAGCCAGTTCTATTTAGCATCATTTGCAAATGATACTGAATCAAGGAGATGACACTGACTCCTTCAAGGATAGAGAGGCTTTGCATAGAGATCTTGGCCATCTAGGGATGACTGGGCAGTCATTGACCACGTGCAGTGGGGGATGAGAGGCTGGAATGAAGCCTTGCAGAAAGGGATCAAGGGGTTCTGGTAGGTGACAAGGGTGCATCAGGCCCAGCACTGCCGCTGGGTGAGGGGGGGGGCTGTCCCCTCTGTTCTGTGCTGTGTGGCTGTACCTCCAGCACTGGGGGCAGGTCTGGAACCACGATATAAGAGGCAGGAGTTGGGCTGGAAGGTCCGTATGGGTCCCTTTCAGCTTGGGCTGTTCAGTGACACTGAATAGCTGTACTCTCTGCGAAGGCTGGTGATGCATCAGTTCAGGTGATTTATTTTTGCAGCTGCTGGGAGGAATGCAGTTTGGCTTTCAGGTCAGTATGAGCTTGAAGGCCTTTGAGCAAAAGCCCCAAAGGGTTTAAAGATTTTTTCTGTATTTGTTCAGAAGGTGGCTACTCTAAAAATGGGGTGAAGAGCAGGGGAGACTGAGCCTCACTGCATAGTAGAACTGGCACCGATTGCCCTCGTTACTCCAGCATTGCACAGAATCAACCTTCCTTGTTATTGTACGCATAACAAAGCTTAAAAAGTTGCCCTCTAACCTTGAGTGCTATAGGTGTCTCCTGTAGCTGCAGTGGAATGGCATCCAAGGTGGTGTAAGTACAGATTTTAGTAATGTGCAAGTCAGCAGTCTGACTCACACATTAACAGGAGTCTTATGGTGTTGCTGAGGATGGGATCACATTGGGTATATCCCCTCTTTTGTGAAGAGATCATAGCAGCCTTCATTTCAGCCCAGCCGGGGCTACTGATGGAAGTTATTCATGAGGCGTAACTCCTAGGTCTCAGTGTGGTGATGAACACAGAAAATGAGAACATGGTGAGAGAAACTGGCAGATGAGGTACATAAGTGGGTCTGATGATCGTCAGTGATATAAGATAAAGATTTAACACAGGGTTCAAGATAATTTTGGTCATTTGCATCTGTGTCTGATTTTAACTTCAGGGTATAAAGTGATGCCTTCAATTCCATTGCAACAGCAGTTACAGCTTTAGTGAAGCAGATGGGGGTGGAAGAAAAGGTAACAGCTTTGTTTTGCATTCTGATGTTTCCATGGCTTTTATCAGCAATAAAGACCCTTGTTTTGGCACTTCCTTGCAGTGAATGTTTGGCAGCTCTAGCTCTTCCATCTGGTCGTTATTTGCCAGGAAATGCCCAGAAGAGAGGTCATGGTTGAATTAAATATTGTCTCTAGGGTACTGGGCTTTACATAACTAATGAGAGGCCTTAATATAGAGAGCTTTTCAAAATCCAAAGAGTCAAGCAAGGACAGAACCATAAAATAGTAGTTATCCTTACTGCTGAATTGATGTTGCTTAAAAATGTGAAACGACTAAATTGAGCACTCACAGTTCTTTCTCTAGGTATTTATTCATGTGCATTATGCACTTACATTTGCACGTATAAATATACACATATATGTACATTTATGTGCCTAAAAGTTGAGTAGTGTTCAGATGAAAAATATTTAAATTAAAAAATTCCTGGAAGTTCCTCCCCTTCCTTTACTTCCTCCATCCATAAAAGACAATGCAGTTGCTACTGGTTTATGTGAGAGTAGGAAAGGGGTGAGATAATTGCTTAGAGAACATCTGGAAAGTGCTTTGCTGTCCATAATGCTAGTCAAGCTCACGTACATTAAAATAAATGTTAGAAATGTATCTCTGAAAGAGGCATTTAATAGCTCGGATTTTGATGTTGCTTACTCCACTGTGAATGCCAGTAAAGCTCTGCTGAATCAGAGGAAATAGTTGATGTTACTGAGAATCTGTGGTGGCCTGGAGGAAAATCAGCCACACAGCAGGGAGAGCAGGTTGGCCTTGCAAAAATGTGTCCTCCAAACAAAGATGCGTTTGTGTCCATGCAGGAACTGATTGAGAAGAGTCTTGGGACACCGTTGTGCAAATCTTCACTGACTTTGGTTGTCTTCTTGAAGAGAAAGTCCCTGATTGCTTACAGGGAATATTTGTTGGGTGTAATAATTCATGTAAGTAGGAATTGGCATGCAAACTGCACTTGCACTGGTTCAGCAACAACAACAAAAAAAAAAAACAGTTAAATGAAACTAAGCTACATCTGTGTGATTCCACAACTTGGTATGGTTGTGCTTGTGGAACATGTTATGGTGGCATGACTGTAGGAGTGAAAGTGTTTGGAGCAGAGGTGAATAGAAACATGAGCCCCAGCCTGTGAAAGTCGATTGGCCAATGAGTGTAATGGTACTTGCTGAGTTCTTTTGTGACTTGTTAATTTCTTTGAGGGAACTTGTTGGGAAAAATGCTTTATGATTAGAGAAGATGAGGTGCTTTGATAAAGACTCATTTCTAAGGCAGAGCAGTAACTGTAGTCCCTGAAATTAGCTTGTGAATGCAAAATACAGCATTTTCCAAACACATATGAAGGTGACCTGTGCTTCGTATCCTTGACTTGCAGGTAGAACTCATTGCTGATGTTGCTAAAGAATTCTGCTTAAAGATTACTGTGATGAGATGCTCAAATTGTGACGTCCTACTTTGCTAAAATAACCAAAGTGTGTTTGGATGTGGTTTGTGACTGCTAGCATAGTTTCTGAGAGCCAAGTACCTGGAATGTTAATGCTGCTAGTCATTTTTTTTGCTGGACTCCATCATCTAACCTTTAGGAAAAAGCATTCTGATACTTTGTGTGCCTGAACTGAGCAAGGTCTTATGCTTGTGAGTCATCTCTCTGATGAATGCATCTTGTAAGTACTCATCTGTTTGCCCATGTGGTTTGACTTGGTGTAGGTTAGTAGATTTATCTGTCTTTGATCATAATGCCGTTAGCCTTGCGACTCTTCATGTAAATCTGCATTGATACTATGAGTGCTGCTGTCAGAAACTGCAGATCTGCTCACGTAGATCGAGTGATCCCTTCTGAGGGCTGCTTCCCCCAGATATTTCCCACTGTGCAGAGGGAGCAAAGCTGCTTCTGAAGGAAATGCAGGAATTTGGAGGGACTTTCTTCTTCGGGGAATATTCACAGTTGGCAGTGATCAGTGGCAGTGTTGAGCTGTGGAATTGTATTTGGCACTGAATATTCTGGAGGTTGCTGTTGCAAGTAATCACCTCAGTATCCGTCCTGTATTTAACAGATGCTATAAAAAATATTATGAATTCAGTTTTCTGTGAGCAGTGATAGATCAGCAGCTGGGAGGTTTGTGTATTTGTTTTTAATGGGAGTTTCTCCGTGGTATATTGCAGACCGGGAAAACCTTTTCTTCAGCAAACAAGGAGGGTTTGGCTGGGCTGGAGGGAGGAGTTGCTTTTTTTTTTTTTTTTTTTTTTTTTTTAACTTTTGAGTGATCAGCAGTAGCATGAACGTATGCAATGCTGCTTGCAAATACATCAGTTTAAGCCGTTGCTCAAGGTTGTGATGAAGTTCAGATTTGTAGCTGCTGTTGAGTAGAGTTTAAGTGTACAAAGATATTTATCTTTGTTGATGACCTGGATGAGAGCACTGAGTGCACATTCGGTGAATTTGCAGATGACACCAGGTTGGCAGGAAGGGTCAATCTCTGTGGGGATTAGGGTGGCCCTGCAGGGGGATCTGGACTGGCTGGTTGGCTGGGCTGAGGCCAGTGGGATGAAGTTCAACAGGACCAAGTACTGGGTCCTGCAATTTGACCTTAACAACCCCAGGCATCACTATGGGCTTGGGGGAGAGTGGCTGGGAGATTGTGTGGTACCTAGGATTGGAATGGACCTAGGATTGTCGATGCTCCGGTCGCCAAGAAGGCCAGTGGTGTCCTGGCTTGAAATTGTGTTGCCAGCAGGAGCAGAGAAGTGATCATCCCCCTGTATTCAGCCCTGCACCTCGAGTACTGTCTTCAGTTTTGGGCCCCTCACTATAGGAAAGACACAGACCCTCGAGCATGTCTGCAGAAGGCAATGAAACTGTGAGGGGTCTGGAGCACAAGTCTTATGGGGAGTGGCTGAGGGAGCTGGGATAGTTCACTCTGGAGAGAAGTAGGCCTGAAGAGTTACCTTACTGCTCTCTACAACTACCTGAAGGGTATTTTTCAGTCCTGTTCTGTCTTTTAAGACTGTTTGCTCATGGCCTTCTCATTCGGGCAGAATAACCTGAGGATGCTGGGTGAAAATCAGCATAGTGCTGGTGGCTGCTGCAGTCTCTCTCCGTGTTCTGTAACTGTACTTAAAAGGAGTTTGCACCAAATAGAATTGAGCTGCCAACAACCACATGCAAGACCTTTCCTTCTGTCTGCATCTGCTTTTCCCCAGGTTAGTAGGGAGGCAGAGCTGTTAAAAACATTCCCATCACTTGGTGCTCAAAGGGAAACTGGGACGATCCATCAAATCTACCTTTTGGCGAGGCATTAAAACTTCTCCTGAAGCATCTGAAATACACTGCAACAAGTGCAGTATTGAGTGACCTTGTGAGCTCTGCAGTAATGGGTGGGGGAAGGAAGGGAGAGGATTTTGAGGTTTTTGCTTACTTACTGCTTATTCTCATATATTCTTTTGTTGAAAAGGATGAATAAAAGTTAGCTGTTCGGGAAGTGACTAAGATGTGAGGTTAATTTGATAGCGTAGAAGAATAAGAAACTGTTGTTTGGCTACCAAGAATGTATTTTATCAAGGCAGGACATGGCTTTCACTCTATATTCAAGACAATTGCATATTTTCAGAATTCACACACACTGATAAAGTTTCCTGCTTGACATTATTGGGTGCTTGCACCTCTACCAATGCCACCAAGGTAATAATGACCAATACTTTCAATATTTAAAACTTTCTTCCTGATCTTGTGATGCTAGCCTAAGTTATGCATGGGCTGGGTGGTGCATAAAGCTGGCAACTGCGTGGTGGAATTGGTCACATCATGTCAGTTATTGTCTTATGGTTCTAATGAGAGTGACTATACATGTATATTCTTACATGTATCAAAATCTCTACTTAGAACACACTTTGGATAGCTGTGTGCTGGAGTATGAGGCTTGTGAAATGACTGCAACTATATAGAACAGAAAATGAGACTAAGACAAACTCTTTTGCACCTCAAATTGGAAAACCATACTGTGAGCCTGAGTTTTGATATAGCTGTGCTGTTCCAGTCTCTAAACCTGTAATTACAAGAGTATGAGAGATGGATTGATGTGGGCAGTGGTTAGGATATTAATTAAAATACCGTGGCTCATGTGAGTAACAATAGCTGAGATTTACCTCTAGATTTCCTTAAAGAATTTAATCTTTGGTGTTCATACTTCTATCTACCTGCAAGATAATGCAATTCAGGCTTTTCCCCATGAATATATGGATGCAGTTTATTCTTCCCGTGTTTTGAATCGAATTATGAAGATGCAGAGTGAAGAACTTGGAGAGCTGGGGTCAGGAATCTGTGTGCATCTGGTTCCTAATTTCACAGGACCTATAGCCCTTAATGTGGAACTGTGAAGATACTTTTCTTCTGTTCTTTTTTCAGAGCTCTGACAAGAGATTTTACTATGACTGGAAGGTGCCTTGACCCTTAGACAGCTTGTCCTGTGTCTCTTTTGCTGAAAAGCAGGGGGATACATGCAGTTGTCCAATTGGCAGTCAGTATACTAAGTTGTCAGTGCTGAGATGACTATTATTTGGTGAGAGGCAACCAGGAAGACTCTACTGCATCATGCTTTAAAAGTCAATTCCTGAAAGGTCTGGTGGGGCACTGGCACAGGCTGCCCAGGGAAGCTGTGGATGGCCCTGTTCCTGAAAGCATTCAAGGGCAGTATGGATGCAGCCCTGCCCACGGCTGGAGGCTTGAAACTAGGTGGTCTTTAAGGTCCCCTCCAACTTAAGTTGTTCTGTGTTTCTGTTGAACTTAGACTTTGCAGACCTTTCAAATTGGCCCACCTAGAGTTTGGGTAGTACTGAGGACTCTAAAAGAACTTTTGCGTGCTTGAAATAAGAAGGCTTTGAAAGCTTCTCATTTGTTACTGGCAGAAAGTTGTGTCTTTGAAGTTGCTTGCTTTCTAGCTGTGACTGTTTTGTTGCAGACCTCCAAAGAAACTAGTATGCTACCAAACATAGGGTTAGACAGAATGAGAAGCCAAACCCAATCAGTTGCATTGTCCTGGGATTTCTGTGATATTAGAAAAGGACTAGATAAAGTGGTTTTTTTAAACAGATACCTTTTTTGTGTGTAATGTTTGCTTTATGGCTGATACCTTAATTGCCAAGTTTCATGTTGGAGCACGTGGTTAATCTGTAAACGCTGGAATTGGGGTAAGGAGAGTGCCATTCATGATGGAAATGTGTAGTGAAACCTGTGAGTACTGAACTGTTGTAGAGCTTAAGCAGCAGCAAGCTTTTGCCAGAACAGAAAATACAGTATTGTTTTTGCATGGCTGGTTTTCTTATTCAGCATCTGCCATTTGACTTGTTACCTTCATTTGAAAGCAGTACTAAGGGCAGAACATGTCCAGGGCTTTGATCACTGACAGCGCAAGCTGTCCCTACATCCCTGTACAAGGCATAGAAGCCATGCAGGCTCACGTCTTTTCTTTGTCTCCTTTTGCAAGAGCCAGATGCTTGCTGCAGGTTCCTTGAATGTGAAGCAAATGTGGGAGGCTATACCCATCTCTTTGTAAAACCTCACATTGAAAGTGGGTAATATGCTTTGGCATTTCTCATCTTTGAAAATACACACTTACCCAGAGCTAGGAACCATGAGACAACATCTGACTGGAAAAGGAGGATGTGTTTCAGGGGCTGTCCTCGGGGCCTGAGTATGAGGCACCTCCCTGGTTAGAAACAGAAAGAAAGATGACTGTGGAAAGTTGAAATGGAGACCTGTAATGCTGACAAACATGGCCAGAGGAAACCAGCTGAAGAAAGGTCTGTGAGAAGTGAGTGTGCTGAGGGAGTAGGAGAGGTGTAGCGCAGTGCTGCTGCAGCACAACTTGCAGCAAACAGAAGAAGGATGCTGTAGCTGGTGACTGTGTCAGCAGTTCAGAGCACTCCTTTGCTCACTTCCTAGATGGCTGTGGGCTGCGTTCCTGCTTCCTTACCCTCTTGTATTTGCTCATCCTCAAACTGAGCGGAAGTTGCCCCAAAATTGTCTCTAGGAGTGGGTGATGGGATGCAACTGGGAGGAGGTGGCCTCAGCTGGTCCTGGGGCAGGGCTTACGTTGTGCTGGGGAAGGGAGAACCTGAAGGGATGCTGGAGTGGAGGAAGACATAACTGAATTTGATGGGAAAGAATTCAGTGGGAGCTATAGCATCTCCAGAACTGATATACAGTGAATTAATGAACATTCCTTGGAAGTAAAAGTGCTTTAAAAAAGTAGTTAAAGTGGTCTGCATCTTCTAACTTTCTTTCTGCAAACTAGCTAGAGCTTACCTGAGGAAGGTGCTCTACATGTAAGTTCTCTCCCTGTGGAAATGAACTTCATAGATTTGACTGAGAAATAAAGGGACTTGCCTGGCACCACTGGCTCCAATTTGAATTTCCATGTGCAGGGCATGCATGACAAGCAGTGTCCTGCTTTGGCAGAAATCAATTTAGGCACCAAATGTGGCAGCTTACTGAAGATATCTCTGTAGCAGTGACATATGAAAAGTTAGCAGTTCTTAGAAGAGAAAGAGGGCAAAGAGAAGTTGAGCATAGTTACAGGATGTTATTTATTAAGCAGTGGCAGTGAATATCTGCTTCAGCATCACTAAGCCACCAGATGTTTAATAAGAACCTTGCTGAATAACTTCAGATTTTGCCAAAGCCAGTGAGATCTGTTTGGCTTGATGTGACGTGGAGATGCATCAGAAGTTGCCCAGACTCAAGTCCTTTCAATTATGTAAGCTGTCTGCTTCTTGCCTCAGTTGCTGAAGTGCACCAGCCAGCGTGGCCTAGCTGGTGACAATTCAGCCTATAAGAGAGTGGGTAAACATAGTTTGAAACCTCAGATGTGGATTTTGGGCTCCAGGGCAAATCTTCGCTTCTATTCTCTGGGAAGGGGAGCAGCATTGAGCAGAGCTCTGTTGAGACTTGGTCACACTTGCTGCCCTCAGCTCTGTGTCATAGCCCTGCCATCTGCCTCATTCAGCTGTCACCCAGCTCCTGTGAGGCACTGCAGGGCTCTGTCTGTTAGCCAGACCTGTGTTATGCTGTCTGGTTCTGGCAGTGGTTTGCCTACTGTCTGTTTCAGCTGTGCAGCAGGCATTACTGTAGAATCACAGAATGGTTTGGGTTAGAAGGGACCTTAAAGACCACCCAGTTCCAAGCTCTCTGCTGTGGGCAGGGTTATGGGCCCCATCCAACCAGCACTGAACCTTCCAGTGATGGGGCATCCACAGCTTTTCTGGGCAACCTTTACCATCACCTCATCACCCTCTAGACTGAATATTCTGAACAAATTCTTTGAAATTTAACCTCTTTTAGTTTAAAGCCATTATCCTTGTCCTGTCACTCTGATCCCTGACAGTCCCTCCCCGGGTTTCTTGTAGATCCCCCTAGGTGCTGGAAGGCCTCAGTGAAGTCTCCTTAGAAGCCTCTCTACTCCAGGCTGATCAACCCTGGCTCCCTCAGCTTCCCTTCACAGGAGAGATGCTCCAGCAGCAGTGCACAAACTTACTTGTTGTCGCATTTAATTGGAGTTAAATGCTCCAATGATTTATAAATAAATAGTGCTGCTAAGAGCATCTTCGTGACATCATTTTTGGAGGCCCAAGCTGGAATTTCCTATTCCACACCATAGTTGAGTGTATTTCCAGAGCTTTGGGAGTTCCCTTCAAGTGGTTGGAAGGCAACAAATTTTTTGTAGGAGTTGAGTTGTTAGAATTACCTGTGGCTCAGTTAGGCCCCAGTGCAGAAGGGCAGCAAGCAACGTGGGGCTTTATTTGCTCAGTACTTCTGCTTTGGTCAGACAAGGCTTAAGGTCGTGCCTTAACTACATGCAAAGGGCTTTGTGTCTGGAGGGGAATGAGATGAATGGAAGAAAGGTGTTTAGGTCCTCGTGAATCCTTCCTGAAGCTTTTATGTGCTATTAGTCTCTGGAGAGTGAATGCATGGCAGAACTCTTTTCTTGGGGCAGGCTTTCCACTTTGTGAATTAAAGAGTATAACTTGAACAAAAAAACCAAACACAGCTGTGAGGATGTGGATGATGTTTTACATGAAGAAAAATCAAATCCTGTGATGTTGCTCATGTGAGGTGCCATCACATTGTCCTCAGACACCTACTTTCTCTTAAATTCCCAAGAGGGAAAAATGCGATGATTATTTTAGCTTAATACTTAAACAGTTGCAGAAGACACAAATGGGGAACTGAGAGCAAAACAATTTTATTGATTTATTTTTGGAACAGCCCGGTGGTCCTTGAACTAAAAATTGCTGAGAAGCTTGTCAGTTACAGCTAGTTGAGGGTTGTCCATCTCTCACTCAGTTCTGTGCATGTGCTGCCACATTTCTGAACCCTAGGTTTGAAGTAGAGAGCTAGGGGACCTGTCACTGGCTTGCTTGGCTTGGCCCAAGGGAGCAGCTTAGATTCTTCCTAACATGGCTATTTCTTGAGTTTGCATGACTCTGTATAGTTAAAGTATGTTTTTCTTCTCTTGGTTTCGTCTTATCCAAGTTGTTCTCATGCAAGTTATTTTGGATTAGATAGGATTTACAAGAAAGAGTGCACATTACATTTCAAGATTTGCTTCTACTATTGCATTGACGTAGTGATTCTCTATCCCCTAGGGTCAAACCTCTGGCCTAAGAGCCAGAATTTAAGAAGATTTTTCTGTAGGGTGGAGGAGTATTTTGTGATTTCACCCTCTCCCTCTTGTGCTGGTCCTTCATTATTTCACACTCCACCCATAGAAAATTGAAGAAAAGGCTTGTTTAGTCTTTTCTGTGATCTTCATGTGTAGCCATCTGCTTGGGAGGCATTGATGACATTACGTGCAGTTTGATCTTCTGGTGACTCGTTTTTGAATGCTGGTACATCCCTGTATACTGTTAAGCCATCTTTGAACCTTGCTGTGTCACAGCAGTGTATGCGAAGAATAAATCTGCTGTAGTCGGTCAAGTAACACCAGCATGAAACTGAAGTGGCCAGAAAATCACATCTCCTTTTTTTCTAGCTCGTGTAGTGAAAGCCTCAACTGAGCACAGAGAATTTCAAAATTTGATTTGCCTACTAAAGAGACTGGCCAAGTGTACTGAAAATAATTTCAGAGACCACAAGCTGATTTGAACCGTGTCCCTGGAGCTGCACAGACAAATTATATGTTATGCACGAACTTGGCAAGCACTCACCCTCCTCCATTGGGCTGGGATGTGCAGAATTGTGGTTGCTTGCTTCACCTGGTTGACTGGCCCTCTGGGAAGGGTCTGCTGTTTGTGGAGTGGAGAGAAGAGGCTGCTGATATAATTAGGTTGATTACCTCTTGTTTGCATAGTGATTTCAGAGTACTTTCAGGAAACCCACATGAATTCACTTAAGATTTGTTAGTGCTGTGTTTCGAAGACGGTAGTCAGTGTGACCAAATGTGTTAAAGCACACAAAAGCAATGCAGAAGGGAAAGGTTGCTTAGACACAAGTGTACCTGTGCAGTAACCCCATTTCTCCTAACGCTTCTCATCCTTGTACCTCCTCTGTCTTTGCAGTGAAAAACAAAAATAACTGTCACGTTCATCAGCTGCTTCAGTGTATTTCTGAATCATAACCTTGCAAAAAGCATACCTCACCCAGCAGGAATTCAGCAAATCCATTTAACAGGCTTATGGTGCTGAGTCTGAGGTGTTGCAGCCCAGCTGATTGTAACCTGGCATAGCCTGGTCTTGTTCATATTGGTTGCTGAGGCATTAGTGTAGAAGTTGGTGCAGGAGCTTGGTATTGCGTGCAGTTTCTTCATGAAGCATGTTTTTACAAAGGAGCGAAGTAGATGCAGAAACATGGAGTTGCATAGGTTAGAGTAGCCAAAGAAAAACCAAGCCCCAAAAAATCAACCAAAACTAGTCAGTGGCCACTGCCATTTTTCTCACGCTGTATTTGTCCTTCCTGGAGGCTCAGATTTTGATGACTTCTTTGGTAGTTATCCTTCTCTCTGGTTTTAATCCAGAAACAGTGCTAAAATTGCAATTTCTTCCTTTTCCATGCTCCACTGCTTACTTTACCATCTTAAGCCATGAGATTACTGCTGTTGTACCTTTAATGTACTAGGAACAAAACCCACTGAAAATACTATGATCAGACAGAGCAGATTAACGTCGTCATTTGATTGCATTGTACTAAGCTTTATTTATTACTCTATGTGTAGCAGTAGATATTTTAGCTTGCACAGACGTGCCATGATGTTCTTATTCCCATGACTGCCCTTTCTTTTAACAGTCACAATTCATAACAAAACAAAAACAACAAAAAAAGTTCAGGTAGAAAACTGGCATAATTGTGGCATACTGGAAAAACCAGTCACATTGTATCTTTGGAATTAGCTGCAATGAATTTATCATGGAAACAGCTATTTAGGTTTGGGTTTGTCTCAAACAGTCAGACTCCTGCTGCATCATGCATTTCCAGCCACTTGAGTAGTCAGAACTGTTGAGGTCACCTAGCAATGTCCTGCATAGAGCAGAGTTGCATCTCATTTTAAATGTTTTCTTCCCACTTGGAGATTCTGCTTTTTTTTTTTTTTCCCTCAGAAGGTTGTAGTTCAAGTGAATCTTTCTCTGGAGGACTCTCTGACCTTTGCAGTCAGTCTATCTTCATTCAACTCCATTATTCCAATATAACTTCAATTTCTAACACCTCAGTGAGTTCTCTTCAGTTCTTTATTTTCCCTTCTTCAGGTTCACATCCACCTCTGTTAGAGATTTCTGCACTTGTGTGTCATAGTGTAATTTCAGCAACAACGTCGAAAGACGTTTATTAATGATGTGTATCATCTTTTGAACTGTGTGCAACTGACAGTCATTTGGAATGGTTGGAGAGTCAAACCATTGTGGTGGAAAAGCTTGGAAGTGGATAATCCGTCACACTTGGGTTCCAGTAGGAGTCTTACTCAAATGGTGTGGTAAAAAGCAGAGAAGCTGCCTCCATATGATGCGTGTGGTTGCAGTCCATCTTCTGATATGATATTGGTGACCCATCAGAGGTTTTGAACTGTTTAAAGCCTACATAACGCTGAATATGTAAAGCTGGATGGATTGTGAAAGAAGCACTTGCAAGAAAATTGCCATGTGTTTTCTCAAAACTTCTGGAACTGCAATACTGAGGGGTTGTGTTTTCACTCTTTACAACTTAATTCTTTACCACTGTATGCATTGAACAGGTCGTGATGTGTTTTCACACTACTGTGTGAAGCTGGTCTATGGGATGCTGCTGGAACCCATTAGGCCCATTGATCGCAGCCATATTGAGCAGATATACAGTACCTGTGATTTTTCACCTCTTCAGTGACCAGCTTGGTCTAACAGCTCTTGCCGTTCAACTGGAGGATGTTCTAGTGGTATTTGAGAGCTGATGGAAAGAGGTGGTGAGTAGCTGCTTAAAATTAACATGCGCTCTGTGGAAACCATTTGCAATTCTGTGTCCTGAACTGAAGCTGTAATTTTACAGCATCAAGGCAGAACTCTGTTGTGAGGTCGTCATGGCCTTTCTGGGAGGTGTGCTTAAGTATTTGAGCAAGGTAAGATCTATACAAGGAAACTTGCATATTTTGCAATGTAAGGAAATCTGTGGCTGGGCATGATATTTCAAATATACAGATATTATTGATGAACACTTTGAGGGTGTTAAAGAGAGCTAGATTAAATGGGATTCTGCTAAGTGTTAGCCTAGCCATATTAGGTGCTGGGGACATTTAGTTGGGCTCCCTAAGTTGTACCAATACAATATAAATTGTGTGGACCCTTGGAAATAACTTGGCAGCTGCTTTCCTCTGGAAGGATTGCTGAGGACTGAATGAACAAGGAAATCAAATCTCCTGTACTTTCAGGTATTTGTCCTTTTCTAGACTGGAGTTCTGTGGAAAAAAATCATAGCTGCTGTTCTGTGCAAGAACAACGTGCAGGTCCCTGGGGATGTCAGTCTCATGCTCCCACCAGCCTTAAATTCAAGAACAATAAACTGCAGTTCTTGTATTACAAGACCCAAATGTAATGCATGAAGAACATGTGGCACATTAGATCTGGTTCATACAGAAACATGCATCTAGTTTACAGTCGTTGTAAATATGTCATCTTAATGCCTTTCTGGTACCTATCAGCAGTGCTCTGTCTCTATTTGCATTAGTCAGACTTGACAGCTTCTGAAACTCGACCCTGAATTGTATGACAAGCAGCGATGAACTCTGAACAGGAGTGAATAATGGTCAGTTTTGATTTCAGGAAAATAAATTATTACAATCAGAAGTTGTTTTGGTTTGTGGGTTTTTTTTTTGTTTTTTTTTTGTTTTTAATTCTTCTCTATCTCTCCAGTACCATTGTAAATCTTCATCCTTGTTTAAGGGAGAAACCCCTTTAAAGAATTACGTCTAGTATGTGCACCAGCACCAATCTTTGGATATCCTTCCCTGCAGTGTGTCACATGGCATTCTGTAGATTTGGTGGTTCAAAGTTATTAGCCATCTCATTGTTCCTTGAGATGTTTCTTTGTAGTTCAGTTAATACGCATGAAATCCTCCTTTGGACTGCAGTTTCTGAGTCACTTGCTGATATGTGATAGAGCACAAGGCGCAGATACCTGCTGTTCCACAAGGCTCTGTGTAAGTGGAGTGTTGCGTGTCTACTTCTCATTAACTGAATTGCCCAGATTCTTTGGACAAATTAAGCTGGGCTCAGTGTGAAACTTGTGAGAGTGCATGATTCAGTGTGGCTGGTGCTAGAAAGCACTCTTTTAGTGAGACCACTGATCTTTTAAGTAGCCCATGGAAAGCAGCAGCTTAATTCAGTCATTGCTATTTGGAGGAGAAAAAAAATGAATTCCCAAAGGTACTGCAGGCATTATGAAAATGATCTTAAATAATGATACATTCTACTCTACTCTGACACTGAAAACTTTGAGCAGTAAATAACTGAAGGACACTGGTCTGTGGGATGATGAGGTAGCCTAGAATGGAACCAGGGTCCATAGGAGACAACAAGAGTTCCCAGTGCTTGCAGCCAGCTTTGGCCTGGATCCTCAGATGAATTTTCCAGAAATGCTCAGCCTCACTGCTTCTATATGCAGTGGGAGCAGGGAAGCAAACACTGAGCCTTCTTGGGCTGCTGAATTTAACTTCCTCTGTGAGCGGTTTAAAAGCATGGAGGGGAGGGGCCAGAACTGCCTTACCAAGTTAGATGCAGTATGTTCTCCCAAGAGCTGGTTTTGCAAGTGCCTTAAACTCAGCTGGGAAGCTCCTTTTACCACACTGCCAATGTGAAATGTATTCCTCTGCCCAGATGTGCCATGCCGTGAAAGATATCTGCATAGCTTAGTGCAGCTTTTTGACTGGATCTGTGTGCTTTTGTGGGGAAATTTGATGACTGTCTATGAGAAGGAAATTAGAGAATAGGTTTCAACACCCACATGCCCTCCTTATGGTGCCTGTCTCCTTAACCTGTACTCCTTTTCCTGAACTCTCTGGCTTCTGCTTCCCTTAACTACACTTGAACAGATAGCAAGATTAGTATGGCAGCTTCCATATCCTGCAAGAGGGTTGCAGGATGGTTCTTCAGTCTTCTGAATTCTGGTAATTCTAACTGGGAAACAAAACACAACCTAAATGCAGTGAAAACAAGAGCGAGTCTTCCTGCAAGTACAAGAGCAGGCTGTTCTTTCCCACTGAGGCTATCTGAGCAAGGCAGCCTTTCCCCTCTCATCTTCAAAGCCCTTGGTTTAAGGAAGGAGAACAATTATGCAATCAGTAAGGATAATGGCTATTTACTTTTGGAAACAATGGACTTGATGAACCACAAAAAATGACCTAATTTTCAGAAGCACATTTGCCTTGGAGCAAACTGTCTTGGTTTGGAATAGAAATAAGTGCATTATCTTCGTGAGGTGGTAGAAAGTGACCTTGTGTCAGTGGTTTGCTCTTGAGATTGACGCAGCCCAAATCATGGAAGTGCACCAGGTTGGAAAACTGTGCAGAGATATTTAAAGCAATGATCACGTAATAATGATTTTAAAAAAAAAAACATAACTTCATAATGATTCCAAATTCTCAGGCTTATAAGACAACTTGCTGTAATCACCTTGCATGTGCCGAAAGTACGGCTTTTCTCTGACTGCGGTAGGATTTTGCCACAAATTAGTTAATATGTGGAAAATAGCTCCCCTGTTTGGACGTGTCCATGTAGGTTACAGTGTAATTACCATCTCAGTTAAAATGTGTTGGGGCCTGTGAAGGCGTGGATAATAGGGTGTTATGTACTGATTAGCATATTCTTAAAATACAGGGAATATGGTTTGGCTTGCTGTGCTAGCTGGATTGAATTATAAACTGGAGGTGGTGGTGGGAGGGTAGAACTATTCCTATTCCTTTCTCAGATCTTTTGATGCTCCTTCCAACCCATGTGCTTGTAAGAGCTAAGACCTGTACTGTATCTTCAGCCTGGGCTGACAGTAACTACTCCATTTTGAGCAGTTTTGGCATTTATATGGGCTTATTTTTCAGACTGTAGTCTGAGAATTGCTCCTGCCTTCAAGAATGGGAATAAGTACCAGTGGAAGCACAGGTGAAGTGTTTGGCCTCTCAGCATTCTCAGCTGTGCAAAATGTGCATGGCAGAGATGTTGCATGATAAGGTCTTGCTGCCCTTCATGATGGCTGCAGGGAAACAATTGCTGAAAGCTGCACGTGAACCTAATAGAGGAATACTTAATGGAGAAAAAAGAACTGGGAAAAATCAGTTGTTTGTGTTTGTGTGTGTCTATATGTGATACAGAAGTAGAGAATCTTTTAAGACCTTCATACCCTTTTTGAATTGAGTTTAAACTTCTGCTGCAAATTCTTTTCCTTTTTGGCAGTGTACAGTCATGGTGACCCAAGCTGGATGGAAACTATGGCATCTTATATTTGATGAAATTGGGAAAAAAAAAACTTTCAAGCACACAGGACTTTCTTCAGGTTTGACTTTAAAAAAAAAAAAAAAGTTATAGAAGCTTTTGTGGGTTAGGTAAACATAGTGAAACTTCAACAGACTTTCTGTTCTTTATTTTTATTTTGCATTTTGAGTAACAAGCATAGCTAAAGCTCTTTCCCCTTCACTGATGCATGCAGGAATAGTGTAACTGTGAGTACATGTAGTTTGAGCAGACTCTGCAGTAAAATTCCCTACTGATGCTTTATGCCATTCAGGCCTTTGCCAGTGCTGCTAAGTCACCCAAAAGCCTGGATTAAAAATATCTTGCACAGTCAGAGATGGTGAATCTATGCTTGGTTTGTATGTTTGGAGAAGCAAAAATTTTTTTTCTATGATTGGTTAGGCCTTTGATGTTGTGCTATATCTATGGTACAATAGTATAGTATACGCTTTAATCCTTTCAACATGCAGAAAATGAGGAGGATCTGCTCTGTACTTCATTCAGGAGGAGCATCTCCTGCATCTCAAGCTTTCAGGACCACTGATATTGAGGACCCAGTCTCCCCAAAACAAGAGCACACCAACAGGAACAAAAGCAGAGTGAGAGTCTCAGTTTTTCACCCTGGTGCCCTAAAGCTGTCCCCAAATACAAAAATGTGTGGCTGGTGCCTTATGTACTTTAACATAGGTAGGTGGAAATCAGCATCAGTGGAGCTGGAGTAGCACAAATATCAGCACACCCTGTGTAAAGTCACTAGATACGCTTCAATTCATGAATGTCCATACTGTGCTTTCATCACTCTTAATGCTAGAATAGAACTCAAGTGTGTTGTCAAACACAGTGGTCATGTTCTGCTTGCAGTGTAGACACGGCCTTGGACCTTTCTCTACATGGAAGCACCAAGCAAGCCTTCAGAAGATGTGTTATAATTGCTTACTTTTGAAAATGGCACAGAGCTTAAAATAACGCGTGTTAAAGGTGGAAACTCCCATGTGAGATTTCTGGATGATTCTTGTTCAGAGCAGTTCTTCCACATGATGCTATTACACGTGTGCATATGACTCAATGAGCTACAACTCGGCTTCGCTTTCCTCGTTGAGCTATTATGAAACTCGTGCTGGTTGCACAACAGAAACACTAATGCTGATGCAGCTGTATGGCTATAAAGATGGTTTTGTACCAGTTTGGTTTCTTTCAGTAAGCAAAAATGGAACAAGCTATGCTATAATAAGCCATGATATCCGCGTAACTTTTTGCAACAGGTGGACTGAGGAGTCTGTGAGTGCTTAAGAAAGATTTTAAGAATGACTCTCGACTTTTGACCATGATTGTTTCCTTTTCTGTGGGTGTCTACTAATAAGCTATGTAACTGAATCAGGATGTGTATATTCTGAAATATTTTGTTACAGAATTGCAGGTTTACACCCATGTAGCCAAGAATAGCAAACGCAGTGATATATTTTGTTTTCTGACTTTTACCTCTCAGCCATTTTGGTACACAGACTACTTATATCCAGAATAAGCCAATATGCCTATGGCCATACGTGAGATCTGCATCGTGTTACCATACATTACCACGCATTAGTTACTGTTACTGGGTTACACATCGCCATCCTCTTGGCTCTACCTGCCACAGGGGCAGGATTCCACCATGCTAGGTACTGTATCAGCACAAAAGAGAAATCTGATTCCTTTTCCTGAGGTTCTCATCTTAATAGAAATCAATATATAACAGGTGTCTATAAGTAATGTGTGGGAGAGTGAAGAGAAGACAAGCACTGTTTTACATTCCAGGTGTCAGATCTGATAAAGGTGGAGGAGGTGAGCGTGGGGATAGGAAAATATGGAAGTGCTTGTTGGAAAGTCTCATTGTTGGGTAATAATGAAAGACTTCACTGGCAGCAGCAGGAATCGATACCTCCGTGCCAAGTGAGAAATAATAGATAGGGTGAAGATAAGTGATGGAAAGCCTTGAAGCCAAAGATAAGATAAAGAAGCTTATGTTTGATGCAAGAGTACAGGAGTGTGTGGAGACAGCAGCGAGGGGATAGTGATGGGCTGGGAAAGCAATCTCTGCTGAAGTGTTCTGAATGGGGGAAAGCAAGTTTCTCTTGACCAGGACTTGAGGAGACTTTGTCAGAGTAACTGATATGTCAGGTTTTGGAAGCCCAGGAAAGGAAGAACTGCGCAGACACTGTATAAAAAATACCTGCAGGATGTCTTGTCTACTCTGTCTTGCAAAATATGCTAGAATAGTTTTAAAGTGTGTTTTCTACTAGCTACTGCACTTGTAATACCTGTGTTTCTGAATGACAGTCCAATTTGTGTTCAGCTTAACCTTTTCTTAAATGAAGCATCAGAAAAGCATCCTGTGAAGCTGAGGGACACCAGGAGCAGATGTCAGGAGAAGCTGTCTAAGCAAGATCTTCAGCGTAATCCAGATATGCAGACCTAAAAAGTGCATGTCCAAGGTAACAGCAATACAGGGTTGGCCTGTGTTGTCTCTGGGATGAAAAGCAACAGGTGGTGAAATCTGATGGAAAGTAAAACATTGCTTCTGCATTGTTGTGCTTGAGCTGAAAGGTGGATTTTCTTGGTAAACCATCCTAAAGACAGACTACGAATTCACCGAGCGCTGGAAGTGAAAGTCTGGAAATAATTGTACCTCTGTGCGTCATCAGTTCAGCTACAGCTGAAACCATTTGCTGAAATAATTCAGAGGTAAGCTGCAGAGGAAGAAGAAAAGCTGCTCAGAGTATCATAGATAACAGGACCATAGAATATTAGAGGGAATGCTAAGGAGAGCATGAGGAAAGCAGGAGAAATCAAGTTTAGATAGTCATAAAATTTTTTTCTTTTTGCATGCCTGAGGAGTCAACTACTGCATTAATGCCATTGTGGTATTGTCAGGTTCCATTAGTGATTCTGGATGCTGGATGATTAATGCTGTTACAACGATTCAGTAATGCAGAATATATTCAATCAATGGTTATATTAGCATTCTCACCGTGACAAACAATTGAATTAATATTGTGTGCAACAATAACGAGACAAGAAAGTTATATGGTGATTAATCACTGGCTGCCAATGCTCCCACTTGGTGCAGTGTTTATTTTTTCTTTCTGTGAAAGATATCAGCAGTAACAAAGGTGGATTTGATAATGTAAATTTTTTCTACCTTCCTCAATTAAGTATTTTTGGGGATAGGGTTGTTCAGCAAGCAAGCTATGGCCAATGGGGAACTTCTGCTTTTGATTATATTACAAACATCTTGCAGCTCCCTTAAGTTTTCCATTGCCAAAACTTAAAATGGCAGGATAAGCGTGGTAGGAGCAAGGGAAACAATTTGCTAAAGCCCAAAACATATGGAGGTTTTTTCATTATGTAACCCTCAAACACTTTTACTGCATGCTTTTGTTGAAGAAGTGTAATTTTTACTGTAAAAGCAGTATTTCATGGTGAAGAAGTAAATAACTGATTTTCAATCACTATGTACCCAGCTGTGCTTTGTTCCTCTATACAAGCTGCTTTCCCAGCCAGGTGCTGGCTGTGATCCTACCTGTGGCTGGGGCTTGTATCTTCATGTGTGACTTCGTTGGACACTGAACATGGTGCAACAACAAGATGTATCCTGGTGGTTTTTTTGGAGGTCGAGGATTATAGGGATTATCACAGAACACAGGTGGCCCAGCAGAGGTCTGGGAGACTGGTGTCGGAGATGTTGTGAGAGCATACCTGTTAGGCTATTCAGGGTGATGGCAGGGGATGCCTTATGTCCGTGGTGTCTCTGGAGAGCCAAGGGCTGCGTGGTTCCCTTGGATGTTTGTAATGACTGAGTACTACTCATTGATATGGCAACATGAGGATTTTTAGTTAGCCTATTTCCCGTTTGTCCCAAAGTTTAAACAGTTTTGTGAGGCTGTCTTGTGGAACTTTTATCCAGCTCTTTTTCCCTTGCTGGAAATGAGTCTACCTGCTTCTGACATGGCTGAGGCATGAGGTATCTCAAGGAAGATAATTGCCTGTGATTCTCTTTTTCCTGAGCTGTTCTTTTTCCCTTATGATTTAACTGCTTAGGCATCCTGCCTGCTGCTGTAATAAATGGGGATTTCTGCCCTTTAAAATGGAATCATAGAATCACCAAGGTTGGAAAAGACCTAAAAGATCACCCAGTCCAACCGTTCACCTGTTCCCAATAGCTCCTACTAAACCATGTCCCTCAACACAACATCCAGCCTTTCCTTGAACACCCCCAGGGTCGGTGATTCCACCACCTCCCTGGGCATCCATTCCAGTGCCTGACCACCCTTTCTGAAAAGTAATACTTCCTCATGTCCAGCCTGAATCTGCCCTGCCGTAGCTTGAAAACGGTAGCTTGGAACGGTGTAGCATCATTTAGTCACCTTGTGATTCCATTAAATATTAAACTGTCAAAGAGCTGAATAAACTACTGGTGAAATCTAAGCTATAAATATAGCTCAATTAGCTATTCTGTTTGGCTGCTTTGTGCAAAGCAGGTGTAAAACTGCTGCATCTTCGACAAGGTATCAATTATACTCTGCTTGAACCAAGTGCTGGTAGAGAGGCCAGTACTGTATACAGCATAACTGTACCATTGTGACTGACTGGTATGGGTGAGTTCCAGAAATAACACTGGCCTAGAAATACAGGATCATATTTAGAGATCTGCTTGGTATGTCAGAGCCATTAGATTGTGATTTGCTTGAGGAACCCCTCATCTTGAATGATCCTTTGTTCACACACCTTGACTTTGCAAGAGTGATCAATGTATACAATTAGTGTTGGTAAGTATTAATATAGTTAGGAATGCTAATGCCAGTTTATTTCATTTCTAACTAGCTTTACGTAATCCAGTGGCACTTGTAAATGTGAAATTTTGCTTACTTTCTTCTTTTTAACAACATTTACCCTGTTCTTTCTCAGTCTGCTACATCAGACAGACTGGTCTCAGCCATGGGACATCTGGCTGTTTCTCTCAGAATGCAGAGAGTTGTGCTATAGTTTCATTTTTTTTAAAGGTAAAAACAAAGGGAAAATAGATGGATGCCATTCCCTTTACTGGACTCTTGTTATTGTCTGAACAAAATGACAGTGGAAGCATTCAGGCTGAATTCACAAGATTTGCTCCTGGGAACTTGTTTTACAGCTGGATCTCCTCTGCCTCTGTAAACCTTACAGTGAATACTTCTAAACAAGTGGCGGTCACAGAAATGCCAGACATGTCAAGCAGCACAAGGAATTGGCTTTGGGAAGGCGGTTATTGATTTGTAAAAATAAAAAGAAAAAATCACAACAAGCAACAGTTAGTGAAATAAAGCTTCACTGTACACTGGCTGTCCTTGTGTATTTATTATATGGTAGTTGTTAGCTATTTCCCATATAATTATGTTACTGGCCTACCATTATTCATACAGAGTTTAAAGGTACTGATAACAAACTGGTCAAATCATTAATGGCGGGTTCATTGCAGGAGGGAATTTGTCAAAAGTTTGGGTTGTGTATTTTTTTTCCCCCTGTACATTTCTATGTATGGACTTTACATCATTTTTTTTCCATAGAGGCTATTTGACTCATATGTCAGGAGACCTGAAGTCATGGGAAGAAAAGCCCAACCAACCAAATCAGTTAAAATGCTATTTATCCCCCAGGACCCAGTTTCTCTAGATGGGTCAATCTTCCTCTAAATTTCAGCATCTGTTGCTCAGCCTTGCTCACAGCTCAGTGGTGACTTGCTGTTGGTCAGACTTTTGTGAAACTGTGACAGCAGTTGTGGCAGAATACAGCAGTGACACCGCAGCATGTCCTGAGGTTCTCTGAGTCATGTTAGATTCAGGAAACAACAGTATAAATAGAGCTCTCCAAATAGTAGCTTTACATCATCATCATGTGTTTCCAGTCGGGGGATAAATACTTCCTCATTCCAGTGGTTATATCACTTTTCCAGACCCTTTCTAAAACTAAATATAGTCATAGAAAGTGTCCCTGCACATGTAAACTAAAGCAGTTGAGTCATTTAAGACCTTGGGGAGTCGTTGTGAATATGCTGTATCATCCGTTGCTAACAGACGCAAGGGGGAACCATTAGTAGTAACAAGGATGTATATGGTCTTCTAGCTGAAGTGTGGGCTTGGAGATCAGTAATTCTGTTGCATATGCACTAGCCTTGTGGAGATGACTGTGCATTTGTTTGTCTGTTGATACTAAAGTGACAAAGCACAGCCCATGACCAAGACATCCGGCTACTTTCTGTGTAGAGGAGGTTGTGGCAGCTATGTTGGCGCCCCTGGTCACTTCATTTCTAGAAGCCACGCTCCTTTTCCCAGTGGAGTTCCATTTCAATGGAATAGTAAGGAAGCAGAGGGATCTCTTGCACCTGATTTTGATTGCTAATGAACACATGCCTTCACTGTTTCACTCAGAACACTTGAAATATCAGCATTGTTGGGTCATGTAGTGGGCTGTCAAATTCAGACTCATCCAGAATCAGTGGCTGCTCCTGAAAGTGTTGATTGTAACCATTCATTAAGAAAAGGCAGCGAGTTGGAACAAGAGACATTGCAGATGGAATAAAATGCAGTCAAGTGTTTAAGCCCTGTACAAAGGTCAGTGGTATCTGTGAGATTGAAAGAACTAATGGATGGGCCATCTCAATGAGCAACTGCCCTAACACCTCATACTGTTGCAGGGATAGCTGCTCATTCCCCTACCTTAATGATAATTACTAACCATTGCAGAATCTTGCTAGCTGTTCTTACAGTGCTGTTCAGTCTCAGAAAGCAAATAATAAGCACTGTACACAGGCAGCATTTCAAAATGAGGGGATGGTTCCCTTCCAATTTTTGGACATGGAAATATAGGAAGCACCAGTGTAACCGAGGGTGAGCAGCCTTGCTCCGTGCTGGGCTTTCTGAAGTCCCTTTGCCTGAGATTCTGTACTAGATAATTGTTCTCTTTTAGTTATGTGATTGAATATTTTGTATATACCAAAATGGGAGGCTGCTTCTGTAGTTCTACACTATAGCTTGCAGATGTAAGAACACGTTTTTTTGGGAAAAGCAGCTGTCAGGTGGCACTTCAATCTTTAGAGAAAGAATCAGATACATCCTGCAGTTACAGTTCAGGCTTCTGTGCATTACATTCAGTGTAAACCCTTCTCATAATTCATTTGGATTTGGCAAACACATATCTATAAAGCATATTTGGATTTATTGAGGATATTTCTCATCTTTGATTTTTTTTTTTTTCCCCGCAGACAGTGGGAGCTCATTCACCAATTTCTGAAATGCTGCTTTGCAGAGCTGAGAGGTGCCACTTGTCAGAAGGCACAAAGGAGCCCTGCCCATGCTCACAGCATTAAGGCAGGGAGCAGTACTCATGCTGTTATTATGGGGAAATTCATGGGTAGGTAAATGGTAATTTTCCAAACCAGAATTTGGCACAGCAGAACTAATTTATTCTTCCTCTTGAACAAAAACACTACAGAGTTCTGATCGGGCATAGTGATTTGATGTCTGTGAGACCCAGCAGGATACAAATTGGGAAAAACAAAACACAGCAGTGGCTTTGCCTGCAGTTCCCACTTTTTGCTCCAAGATGCTTACCAATATCTGTGTGTTATCTAGGTGCTGAAATGAAAATTGTTTTTCTCTTCAGCTTTCAGGTTGCCATGTCTCTTGTCTAAATCAGCCTGTGCACAGCATGAAAAGGTTTACTGTGCATGGGAAGCAGCTTAGCGCTTCAGACGCAGAGAGACTGGGAACTGGACAACAAAGGCTCCTTGTGAATTGCCAAGAAATACTTTCCTTATAGTAACTAAACAGAGAAATTAATGTCAGTGCAAATGTGGCACTGCTGTGTTCAGCTGGCAAGCCCTGCTCAGTCTCACAGCGAAGATGTTTTTATTCAGCTTCCTCCCCAGTGCTCTGCCTTCTGGCCGGGGTCATGCAGTATGTGGGTGCCTGGGAGGCACCCCCACTTGCACACTGATGCCCTCAGACCTGGTCTGCATCCAGAACAGTCTCAGGGGGTTTGGCATTTATTTCTTCTGTCTTGTTAAGCTTCGTCAGGCTGCACTTGCAGCCTCCACATGGCATTCCTCTTTGGTACATACTTTCTCCGTCTCCAGGCCATCACTTGTGGAAGGAGGCATTGCCTGGCAGGAGCTCAGGGAACACAAATATTTGGGACTCTGATGGTGAACCATGTTTCTTTTGGTGTTTGTTTGCTCTTTAGAAATGTCCATGTGATGCAGGGGCTGACAGGATGTAGAAGCATATGATCTGGTCACCCCTGGATTATGGTAGATTTGTAAAGCATTTTAGCCTTGAGCAGTATTCATCCTTTTGCCTTTTCTGGTTGTACGAGGAGAAGGGACATTTGCTGCAGGCCAGACTCAGTAGGTCAGTAACTTAAACAAGTTCATTATTTATTTTCCTGTGGCATCTGTAGGCTCCTTTCAGGGCCAAAAAAACTGTATTTGAAGTCTGTAAATATACACGTTCCTTTCTCTGAGAGCTTATGACCTTATTGAGCACAAAGACAGACCAGGAGGAAGTTGTAACAAAAACAGCTAAACAAATGCAGTTAAACAAATCAAATCTTTGTGCAGAAACACGTTCTGATGCTAGAAGAAAGAATTAGCAGGAAACTTTCCAGCTATTCTAGGTGGCATATTTTTTTATCATTAGAGCATTTTGGGGCCAGTGAGTTCAGAAAAGTCCGTGAAGCAAAGCACCTCATATCAATTCATAGAATTATGTAGGTTAGCAAAGACCTCTAAGATCATCTAGTTCAACTGTCAAACAATACATGCTCAGTCATCAGGAGGTTACTTTTGTCTGTTTTTCTGAGTAGAGCAGTCTCAGTGTGAGCCCTGCACGCTTCAGCAAGAAATCTTTGCAAGCAAATAACAGAACAAAAAACTCAAGAGCCCCTTTCTCCATGCAGCTTTTGGAGAAAACCTTTGGTTTAAACAAAGGGAACCAAGCCAGTAGTGGGTGGAAGGACTTAGGCTTCCAGCTGAGATGAAATCACTTTTGATTCTGTCTGGAAGATACATTCTGGGAACAGAAACAAGTGTCTTAAGGAGCAGAGAGATGGGAAGAGTGGGTGGTGACAAGTGTAGCATGGTGTGGGAGGATGGTGGCTCTTTTTCACACCCTGGTAGTGATCTGGAGGACAGGAGGAAGGTCTCAAACTGGTACTGACAGACACAATCTGCTGAGAATTGAGTCAATTTGAGAAAAACGAGCTAAAAGTTTTGCCCGTGGCAGATAATTTTGGTTTGTCAAATATTGCATTTTCACTGTCTTGTCACACGGGAGCCCATTGTGAACACTGTGTATCACCATAAAGATGGAACAAGAAAAACAACTCCTTTCACAGCTCACATGATTTGTCACATTTTTCTATTTTTAAGATATCTTTCTTGCCAATGTTGCTGTACACAAAAGCCCTGCACAGGTTTTTTGGAGATAGGCTGGTAATGCATGCAGTGGTCTTAAATTCAGAAACTCCACGTGGAAAGAAAAAAAAAAAAGAGAAAAATAATTTTTATCTTTTTTTCACTTTATTTTCCATCTATAGCACAGAGAATGTGAACTATTGATGATAATAACAGCATACGGTCACTAGTTCTTCAAGAAGAACTATAACTTTCTGTATGACAAATTCCTAAAACCGTGGCCTCCTGCAGCAGTCTTGGCCAGGATCCTCTGCCAGTCAGGACAGGATTTGGGTAGGCAAGCCCAAGCATATGTGGTACTGGGTTCATGAGCAGAGTATGATGTTACTACGTTACTGTTGGGTGTATCTGTGCTAGCAGTATGATAGTACAGGTGATGACATCATTAAAGGTGTAGTATTGTGGGCTTCATTCAGTAGAAGATAACAGGTAGTGGATGTCTGACCTACAAACTTAGTAGGTTCATACCTTGTTGCTACTCAGGATAAAAGCTGCTATGATTTCCTCAAAGCCTGCATGGAGGTGGCTGCATGAAACCCATTTATTCTTTTGCACGCTGTGTAGACACACCAAGTGGATGGGGCCTGCACAGGAAGGTAAGGATGGGGTGGTAGAGAGAGCAGCAGCAGCAGTGATTGGAGAGGCAATGGTAGATATCTCCTGTAGTCAACCTCACTTATTAAGTAGGATAAAACTGTCTTAAGAATGGCTAAGATTAGTACAAAAAGACATCTCATAGACATATGGTTGAACTTGGATTATTTTTTTTCTGCCTACAGCAAATCATAAAAGCTTTACAGTGTAAACATCAGCATGTCCCTGTTTACTGCAGTGGAGTTGAACTAGATGACCTTCAAAGGTCCCTTCCAATTCAAACAATTCTATGATCCTAGGACTGTGTGTCCCCTCTCTTATTCCTTGGTAGTAGTGGGCTGTATCACGAAGATACAGTAAAACTTGATTCTTTAGAGGAAATCAAGAATAATCCCAAGGAAGTCAGATTTTTCCCTGGTGTCCAAGCTGCTGAGATGTCCTCATCAAATTCACAGAATACCCGAGTTGGAAAGTGCCCACAGGGGTCATTGAATCCAACCCCTGGCTCCATGCAGCACCAATCCAAACTCAAAGCGGATGTCTGAGAGCAGAGTCCAAACACTCCCTGAACTCCCTCAGCCTGGGGCCATGAACACTGCCCTGGGGAGCCTGTTCCAGGGCCCGACCACCCTCTGGTGAAGAACCTTATCCTGACCCTCCCCTGATGCAGCCCCATGCCCTTCCCTCGGGCTCTGCTGCCATCACCAGAGAGCAGAGCTCAGTGCTGCCATAGTGAAGAGCTGCAGGCTGCCATGAGGCCTCCCCTCAGCCTCCTGGAAGCTGAACAATCCCAACCTCAGCCGCTGCCCTGTTTTGCAGAAGGTGTTGCATGTTTTAACTAGCCCTTAAAGGGATTGGCTTCATTCTTGCACTTTTGCCACTGTGACACCAGTGAAGAGGCAGTGGTGTAACCAAGGGAGGAAATAAATGAGAAACTTAACTTTGGTTTGGATACTTCAAGTACTAAAATTCTTGAAACATCAGTCGCTTTATTAACAATCTTACTAAGTTTGCAAGGGTTATTTGGGCTGGTTAAGAAGTGTTTTAGTGACATGCTAAGTCATAAACTTCCTTGACTTGAGTCTAAGTTTTTACCCTGTTTTGGGCAATATTCCCACACTAGGACAAGACTGCTCATTCCATTTCAAATAACCTTTATATCCAAAAGAGATGAGGTGTTTCTTTGATCGTTCTTCCTATTGTAACACATGAAAGCAAGTACAAGCCAGTAAACTGCATAGGATTAAGATGATCCAAGAGAGGGTGAATTTTCAAGTTACATGGGTCACACTCTTTTCACAGATGACTCACAAGCAGTCTTGTCTTTTGTTGAGGCTTGGGGTCTTACTGGATTTGACAGTCAAGTTCCTCGGCATAAACAAATTGGCTATGCATGAGCCAAGATTTTAAGATCTATTTAATATGTAGACAGAAAACAAGAGGTATAACTTGAAGATGTTTTTTTTCTAAAATTTAAGCTCAAGTTTGCTAAAACCCTTTATTGTTACAGTCAGTTAGTCTCCTGCTGGTCTATTCTTTGCCTTTAGCATTATGCCTGGAGATTAGATGCAGGTGAAAGAAAGCTAAAATAAGAGCGAGCAGGGCCTGACAGAATCATTCTTCCCGTTGCTGTTGTCAGTCATCGCTATAGCAGGCCACTAAACATAAAACAGTTTATTTGGAGGATGTTGATTTATACAGTGTGCATACGAAGACTTTATGTGTCAGGTAATTATTGCAGTAGAAAAACAACAGTGACGGTGTCAGCAAGCAACCACTTCTCCGTGTCATCTGGCATCTGCTGAAGTCCTTTCTCAATGTCCTCCTGTGCTTATTGTTCAGAGCATGTGAGCTCCAGGCTTGCAGGCATGTTTGTAATTGCTGCTCCTAGTGTCATCCTGATGCTGCTTGCTGCGCCATGGAGAACGTGTTCCTGCAAAGCCAGGCTGTCATGAACTGCTTAAGGGCAGCTCTGAACTTTCATCGGGCTACTCTGTTATATGCCTGGCTCCTAGTAGAATGATAAAAGCAAATCTCACGGGAGAAGGGGGTGAACACTGGAACACAACAGAGGTTGTGGAGACTCCTTGTCTGGAGGTATTAAAACCTGCGAGAACATTTTCCTGTGTGATCCTCTGCTTTAGCAGAGGGCTGGGCTAGGTGATATCCGGAGGTCCCTTCCAACCCCTGAAATTCTGTGATGCTGTGATTTGGGATATTTAGTATTAAAACAGGTTTGAAGAGGAAGGAGCATCAGTTTGCCAAGGGGATGCCATAAAGGGAGTTTACCAGGATCCTCGATGTGAAAATGAAATAAGTGCAAATATGGGGATATATAAGAGAGTGCTTATCTGCTGTGGAGTTCATTCCCCGGAGACAGGGTAAATGGAGAAAACGCTTTTTGGTAGGCTTCCTGAATTTTGGTGTCTGCAAGGAAGTTAATGGATGCTAATGGAAATCAATCCCAAATTATGTGCCCCAAACTAGCAGCCACCTAGCTGTCAGTCATGTAAATATTAAGAAACACCCAAATGGGTTACACCTGGTTTCTTCTCTAGCCCTAAGTGTATTCTTGTCCAGAGAGAGTGCAAGTGCCTGGCTGCTGCATTGCAGTCCCCTGTGCAGACACAGTTCTTGTATTTGAGATGTCAGTAGGAACGTTCTTACCTGTTCCCTGTTTATGGACCCTGTTTGTACCTGGATTTGTTTAGTCCCTTTCTGAACCTGCTGGTGCTGTGGCAGGTGTTACTGGTCATTGCTTTGGCAACACGTTCCAGAAGTTCACTACCATCTGAGTAGAAATGCACCTTCTTTTATTAATTTTGAATGATTTCCTGCTAAGTGAATTTCCTGCATCACTGAATTAAGTGAAGAACAATTCCATGAGTACTTTTTTCAGTGCATACATAGCTTGGTAAACTTTGATCATATCCCCTGTCATGCTTTTCCTTTTAAGCTAAAGAGCTTTCAGTCTCTTTGTAGAGCAGTTCCTTTGTCCTCTTAATCACTGTAATTGCCCATTTGTGTACCTTTTTGTTTCATCCTCCTTTAGATGCAGAAAGCAGAAACATGCACAATACTTGATAGGCCTATAAATTTCATAAAGATGGAGCTTGTAAGTGGAACTAAAATGCTATGCAGTTCACCACATAGAAGAGCCATCAGAGCTTCCAGTTTGAGTACTCACTGGGCATTGACGTGCCAGATACATTTTAAAACACTAAGATAATAGTGTTTTGTAATATGTTTTGCTATTTTGTATGGTAAGTGGATGACGTGTTACAGAAGATACAAAGATAGGATGGGTCAAAACAACATAGCACTACCTCACAGTTTCTGAGCAAAATGGCTTAACACATGGTCCCAACCCTACAAACGTTTCCAGCTGTTGTGTTGCCAAGAACAGTCACATGGATTTGCAGGGACTATTCATGATAGTAAGCAGCATTGTTGTATCTGAACCTGCTGTGCTTATGTGTGTTCGTGCCTGTATGTGCATATAGGCATAAGAGCTGTTTCGTTTAGTTTTGTTTTTTGATAACCCTTATATTTTGCCAATGTAATTGTCAGTGCCTTAAAAAGGAGGAGGCCTTAACTCTGTGATTCAGAATTCGTAGCTAGACTGAGAGAATATTTTACACAGGTTAAGATTAGAAATGAATCTGAAGGTGTCTAAGCTTGGCCAGATGGGTACGGATCAGTCTTGTAGCGAGAATGACGTTTTCCAAGTTTCTTTGTCATTGCTTCCTGCAGATGGAGGGCTAGCCCTGAGGGTTAACTTTGCATAATAAGCAATGTCATGGCCATCTTCCCTCAGGAACGATGAAGAAACATCCCATGTTCTTGCTGGTTCACATCTTTATGTGAATTTCAACCCCTGTGTCCTCTGAATGAATTGCACATTTTGAACCAGGATAGTTCTGTGCTGGTTTCAGTAAGTGATTAGTTGAAAAACTTGGAGACCACAGCTCATGGCAGAGATCAGCTGTGATATTTTACCCCCTTGAACTGTGTTCAGAGAATCTCCATGTTTTTTGATTGGAGGGTATAAATAGTGGAGGATATCAAATTTGATCTTCTAATATGCAAGGAGAAAACTGAAAAAAAAAAAAATACCTGTGAGAGGCATTGCATTACAAGTTGGCATTCTGAATCCTTTGTGTGCGGGGAAAATGACAATATAAATCAATATTAGTTTGAATTTCAACATTTTCTATCAAGATAATAGGAGAATTAATATGCAGTCAAAGTTGTCCTGTGAATCAGATTTCCAGTGTCTCAAAAACAGCAGCACTTTTTCAGGGGTAAATACGGTCCACTTTGGCATCTTCTTCATTTCATTTTTCTCCATTTTCTTACTTCATTATGAATGATAATCCATCCAAAAAGCTACATGATTTTATGCTTTATGGTGCAGCTGCACTCCCTTGCAATATGAAGTTTGTCTGCATTCCAGAAGTGGCACATTTCATCCATGACTGTCATAAAAGCTGCTAACCATACCAACAGACTTGTGCTTCAGACATTTTCGTTATATTTTTAAGTCAAGTCATGATCAGGAATTTTCCAGCCCCCCTGTATTCATAGTACAGCAACACTGAAATTTCATCTCCCGGGATATCAGCTGTCATCTCTGAGTCATTGAGAATTGAGTTTGATGATATCTACCCAGTCCTTAGTGAAACATTTGCTTGTAGGACCATCTGCCCCTTTAATAGAGTTGTCATTTCAGCATAGCTTCAATTTCTGCAGCAGCTGCCCGTTGATAATAAGTCAGATGCAGAGATGTTGCAGAGAAGAGCAGCAGAGCCTGACTGCAGTGCTGTTGTTCACTTCAGCTCACTCTGACCATACAGCATCTCCCCAGCTGAGGAAATGGGCATTGTATAATCTCTGCCTGATCCACCCTTCAGATCTCTTGAAATGTCTCCAGCGAGGAGGACGAGTCATACAACAGCTCAGACCAGATGCCTTTTTCATGGCTTCCGCCTACAGTGAGCATCTTTCCATTCCTGTTACAATGTGTTTTTAGATTGACTTGGCTAACTCAGTTGAAAACATTGGCAAAGATGTAGGAATTTCCCACTTAAATGTGGGTTAGCAATTCTGAATTCTCTTTTTAGGCTTGATTTTGAGCTCATACTCTCTGTTCAGTATTGGAACTTGCCAGACACCTGTCTTTCGGTTGTTCAAGTGAGTATACCTGCTGGTCCACTGCAGGTCTGAGCTGTCAAGCACATAGCACCCCTGGAAGATTGAGACTCACAGTGACTCTTGAAGGGCAAGAAGAACTGGCACAAAGGCTGTGTGTTTTAGGAAGTAGGCATTCTGTAAGCATAGCCCAGAAGAAAAGCCTGCAGTTTATGATCAGACCCTTTGTGAGTGACTTGCAGTTGTTCTCTTTACAGATGTCTTCTGTGACCAGGCACAAATGTGCCAAATAGGCATTATAAAACAGTGCAGCTCAGGAAGGATCATTCTAATTTTTTGCCCATTAGCCTGAGATCGGAGAGATGCAAATTAACTCTCCTGCTGCTGCTATCTGTGTCCTTTAGAGTGGAGGCCTGTCTCAATTCTTTAGACTCTGCTTAGGCATCTGGTCATGACTGGATACCAGCACTGTCTTTGTAGACAGTAGAAAAACAGGCACCATTCTGAAATATGTGTCTAAATTAGATAAGGTGAATAGCCTTCCAGAGGTGTGTATTTATATCAGTTGATTCCAAAGCAATCCCAGATGTGTGGTTTAGACTAGATACTTTAATTTTTAGTGACAGAAAGCAGCGAAATGAATCCAGGGTTTGTAGCCTCTTTTCACTGATCATACAGATCTTCAGTGATTATCTGCTGCTTTGCAGGATGTGGTGGCTGGTAATAATGAAATTTTATAAATACTCAGAGATTTTATAAATGACTAAGTGAGCTTTGCAAAAGGGAAACCTGCACCAAATAAAGTGACAGTGGCTTCGAGTGGGAAAAAAGTTTTGTCCTTCTCCCAAACAACTAGGTTTATAAAATTTATGAAGTCAAAAGCACAAACAGCTTATGTGGTTAGAGCAGTAACTGTACATGTAATAAACAGATCGTTAGGCAGAAGTGCCACTTGCTTCCTGCTCTTTTAAGAACCTCCTTGTGACTGGGTCTCACACCCCTGTGTTCTGTGAGTCTGTGAAAAACACACAGTGATGCTTTCTCTCTGCAGGAGATATGGCTAGATTCTTGTGGCCCAGCTGCTGGGGAGCTGGGTTTCTCCTTGACCAGAACTGACCTTGTGAGCTGAGGGAGAATCACCATGAAGGATCCTCAGTGCTTGGTGCATTGTGCGGAGATGGGAGTTAGAAGGTGCTTGAGTTTCTCCTTGGGGATCATTCAGCCCAGGGAGGTAGTGAGGAAGACGTACCACCATCTGGTTTAGCTCAGTACCCCTCCCACTGAAAGGAGTATGAAGTCATTGCAGTATTATCTAAAGCGTTTTGGTGATCTGTTTCATACCACCTGACAATTTGGAAAGACTTCAAAAAGGTTGCGCAGTGAGATGCCTGGTATGCCAGATAAGACCTTCTTAGTCAGAATTACTTGATTTTTCTTCAAGATCAGGTTTGTGTTGGTTTAGTAGAGTCGGGGAGATACTTTACCGAGAGACTGATGAGGTGCTAAAACAGGGTGCCCAAAGAGGCTGTTGGATACGCTCCCTGGAGGTGTTTAATGCCAGGTTGGATGGGGCCCTGGGCAGTCTGATCTAGTATTTGATCTAGCAACTGGCAACCTGCTTGTGGCAGAGGGGTTGGAACTTGGTGATCTGTGAGGTCCCTTCCAACCCAACCCAACCCAACCCAACCCAACCCAAGCCATTGTATGCTTTTATGATTCTGTGAATCTCGTCCACCACAGCCAGATGCACTGGCCATCTCCAAGGCCATTGAACTCAACTTCACTGGTCTGGAGAAAAATTCTTTGTTTTAGTGTGAGATTCAGTGTGTAATGGTAATTTTTTTTTAATTTGTATGTTTGTTTGCTTTGGTTTTACCCATTCTATCCTGCTCAGTTTTCATCAGGAATATTGTTAATTTCCTGACAGGTTACAAAAGACACCCATGGCCTCAAACTTGTCTATTTGCACAGCTCTACTCCCAGCAGGGCATGACTCACAGTTACTATGAACTGCTAAAAATGTTTTCCCACTCCTTTGTATCTGTTCTTATGGAGAGAACCTGGGAATAACATTAAGACTCTAGGTGCTTTTCTGTAAGAATGTGGTACGCTGGCTCTCAGTTGCGATACAAACACGTTACATCCCTGCAGGCAGTTTGCATGCTTTATCCCTCAAGCAGTGCTGCCTCCATGAATGAGTGATGTGACAGTTCTCATTTACTCCTCAGTAAGTTTCTGGTGGGACATCTCCACTATGTGCTACACAATGAGAATGGAAGCATGTTTTCACTCACAGGTGCACGTCACACTTGCGCTACCAACAGCTGCCTTCAAAGAGGCTGTCAGGTTTTCTTATGCTGGCGCAGCTGGGGTTGCTCTGAAGCTGCATGCAGTACATGTGGTACCTTTTCCAAGTGTATCACTGTTAGATGTTTCTCACCTTCCTCTGGAAACTCTACTTTGCAGAAGAAAATCCCATCACATAACAGGCAGACAACCTGGAGTGTGTTGAAAGAAGGAAGCCCTCTGATTTTAAACTGTTCATCTTTCCATCTCACTCATGTATACATGTTAACGTACATCACAAAGAAACACCTTAGATTCCTTTTTAAATCAAAACTGTAGATTATTTCCTAGTCTTGCACAGCATACCTGTACAATAATTGCACTTACCTGTTTTCCTGTTACACATTTTGTTACTCCATGCGTCTTTATCTGGGGTGGAGAGCTGAGGAATGTGAACTTTGAACTGAGATTTCCTCCCATTTCTCTGTCTTAACTGGACTGAATGCTCATGGGATCTTGCTGCTTAGAGTTTGGCCATAGTTTGAAACATTTTGAGACCTCTGTGTCTGAATAAGTCAGCTCCAGAGTTTGGCTTATGATCATCTTTTTTGTTTTATTGTCTATTGTATTCCTAATGCAATGATCGAAAATCCTTTCTGAAAGAGCGTTTAGGTCAAGCTGAAAGAAATAGCTATTAAATGTAATTGATTTTGTTTTATGTAACTAGGACTATTTTTTAAAGACAGCCTTTAAATATTTGATGACACATTTTCCTCTGTAACTCAAAGATTAGTATCTTGTATTGGCTGATTGTGTGAGATCATCGGCCAGCATACTGAGGTTGCCAGTTGTTTTCTTTTCATCTTACCAGGTTTGGCTTTCCACCATGTCTGGAAGCAGTGTTTGAGTATTGTATTTAGATGATGGTCCAGCTCCCTGCAGCTAGACACTGCTCACTGACTTCCTCTAACAAGCTTCTTTACTGTCTGGGATACTATTCAGCCTTTCTTGGATTACTCAAGATGGATCAGGCAGAGGCCACATGTTAGCATAGTTTTTTGTTTACTGCTTATACAGCTTACCTCTTCTCTTCCTGGCACCTTGTGTGTTGACTAACATATCTGAAAGCTCAACCTAAACCTCTTCTAAATCAGAACAGCAACATTTAATAGAAGAGAATGGAACATCAGCCCTTCCTCCTCTTCTCTTTCTTTGCTTTGTTTTAAAAAATGTTTTTTTCATTCTTCTTCTGAGATATCTCCCTTGTCATTGTGATATGTTGTTTGCAATACATTGTGCCTGCAAAGGTAAAGGCATGCTTTACTGAAGAGCCATAGCCATTACTCATGAGTCATGGTACATTGTTGAGCTGGAGTCAGACAGTTCTGTAAACAGCAGAACTAATGAAACCTAATTCTTCCCCTCCCCCCTCCCCCCCCCCTTTTTTTTGTTTTTTGGTTTTTGTTTAACATGGGATTGCTGAGCATGTTAAAAAGTCATATAATACCCAAAGCCTGATCCCACTAACTTTTATTTTTTTGTGAAGATCGCCTACAAACGATTCTGTGGCCAATCCCATCTCATTCTGCCATAAAGAAATGCAGAGAATTGAATCTCTGAAATTCTCTCTGAAATAGATGATTTGCAAATTGTTTGCTATCTGTTAAGGAGTGGGTGCTTTATCTCCTCTTTCACACTGCTCTGTTCATTTCTTTAGTCTTCAATTCTTATCTTCACTGTCTAAACTTTAAGGGTTTGAATGAATGAAACTCTATTAAAATCTGGCATATAGCTCAGTAATAGACATATAAATGTTTTATCCCAAATGTTCCCCAGAAGGATTGGTAAGTGTGAAAAAGGCTGCTATGCCAGATGCTGTAAAGTTCACCGTGAGTTGAAACCATTCCTAGGATGAAGCATTGCAGTTGCTGAAGCAGGCAGGCATAAAATGCTATGTACTGGTCTCCAGATGGAACCATACAATGAGGAGTATGACTTCCTCAGTGGGGCTGACCAGTTGCGTTCTTTCTAATGCTTCAGCATGATAAAATGGCCTAATGTAATGACTGCAAGAGATCTAGTTTTTATGTGGTTAAAATGTGCCCAGAAGCCCATTGCTGTATCAGTGATACTTGGCCATATGGTAGGGATGAAGCATTGCTAGGAGCTGGCTGCCAAGATAAACAAGTGTTTGATGTATCACCTTCTCACAGTATGACCTCAAAAGTCCCTTTGCTGCCCTTCAGAGGCATTTGAGTACTAGGGGGCTGCTGCAGCCTTTCTGTGCTCTGCTCACTTGCTCTGGGGCAAAAGTGTCCCTTTAAACCTCAACATACATCTATGTGTGCTGTGGAGGGAAGTGAAGACTTCAGCCAGATTCACATTTGTTTGCTTCGGGTTTCTCCTTGCCACTGATTTTGATTACACTTTGGAGTGATAGTGGTAGGGCAAGTGGGAACAAGCAGCTCTTCTGGAGGGGAGTAAAGAGAAGTGGTTTTGTGGGAAATCAAATTAAGCATTAGCAATGCAACTGGAGCAGGATTTTGCCCATGGAACAGAGAGCAGGCTCCTCCTGTTCCTTTGGTGTCATTTTCAGCCTGAGGAAAGCTGGAGCAATAAAGATGATGAAGGATCAGGAGGGCGAGACACATGAGGAGCAGCTGAGATCTCCTGGTTTGTTCAGCCCAGAGCAGAGGAGCTGAGGGGAGGCCTTATGGCGGCTGCAGCTCCTCACGAGGGGAGTGGAGGAGCAGCGCTGAGCTCTGCTCTCTGGTGGCAGGGACTGGACCTGAGGGAATGGCGTGGAGATTTGGCCTGGGCATTAGTGGAAGGTTCTTCACGGACAGGGTGGTCAGGCATTGGCATAGGCTGCCCAGGGCAGTAGTTACTACACCAGGCTGCCAGAGCACAAGAAGTGTTTGGACACTGCTCTGAGACACTGGGTTGGAGTTTTGGTTGGTGCTGTGTGGGGCCTGGAGTTGGATTTGATGATCCTTATTGGTCCCTTCCATATTGGGATGTTCTGAAATCCTATGATCTTGAGTGTGTTGTGTTGAGGTGGACTAACGTGAGGTTTGTTGGAAACATCAGAGAAGTTGCACTGGCTGCTTCTAACAAATAGCTGTAGAGTGGATAAGGGCTGCTTTTAGCCTCCCTCTTCTAAAACTGCCTGAATCCTATTGAAATCTTTCCACTCTGCATCACAGCGCGAAAAAGCCCAGCACTGAAGGCAGGGCTTAAATGTGTTAATTCTGTTGGGAGGAATAGAGTGCAGGTCCAGGATGACCTGAGGGACTGCAGATAAATGGCTGAGAACCCTTAGCTGAGAACCAAACTGGTAGGAAGTTACCTCTGAGCACTCAGAGACAGGCAAAGCTGGTTTTAATAGGATCTGATATTCCTTTTCCTTCCATAGCCCTCACTGGGAGACAGCTGAGGTAACTGGGATTGTTTAATCCAGAGAAGAGAAGGCTCAGGGGAGAGCTTACAGCTCTCTAAAACTGCCTTAAAAGAGGTTGTGGCAAGGTGGGGGTTGACATCTTCTCATGCTTAACTAGAAATAGGATGAGAGGAAATGTCCTCAAATAGTACCAAGAGAGGTTCAGGTTGGATGTTAGGAAAAACTCTGAAAGAGAGGTGAGGCACTGGAACGAGCTGCCCAGGGAAGTGGTGGCGTCACCATCCCTGGAGGTGTTCAAGAAACGTTTAGATGTTGTACTGAGGGACTGTTTACTGAGGAAATCTTGGTGGTAGGTTGACAGTTGGACTGGATGATCTTAGGGGTCTTCCCCAGCCTGGGTGATTCCACGATTCCTGTGTCTGAAGACTGGCTGTGGTGGTGTTTTACAGCTAACACTAGAGTTTCTACACCTGCACTCAAAGGCTTTCTTTATGGAGAAGCCTGAGATTAAAATTCCCGATGGTATGCTGTGAAAGTACTTACAGATACCCCTTTGGACAACCAAAGGATGCTCCATGTCTTGAAAGTTCGATATTCTCCTGGAGAAGCATGTTCAGCTCCCACCTTAATAGAGGTTTATCTAGGTCTTTTTCTGCAGAGCCCATATTACAGTTCCTTGGTCTGTGGCACAAGTAAAGCCAACCAAGATCCTTGCAGAGATCTCTCCTGTAACTATAATCAATAAAAATTATTTTGGGAAATGCATTTGGAATACTTTGAGGAAGAAGCTGCCAATACTGCCTGGTATGCTAATTGTATAGAAGGCAGTAATGTTCTTTTTAGGTACAATTTGTGCTGAAGGGAGTAAACCACTTACATCTAGCAAGTAGAAACGAGATCTGAAAGATACAGCATTTTAGTGCACTTAGGTGAGGAGAACTGGATGGCAGAGCTCTGCACCCTTTTGTAGCCATCCTCTATTCTCTCAGTGGGAGGCTGGATCCCCTCTGTAATTCCAGTGCTTGACAGAAAGCATAAACAAGTGAATAAAAATCACGTAACAGGAACATTTTCCTAAGGTAAGATAGCACTGATGTGGCTGTCTGCATATTTGCATGAGAGCAGTCATTAATCAAATGTGCCTGAGGCTCATTAGTTTCCTCCACTACTAATTGCTTCCATTTGGCAGCTGGAGGTGCTTCCAGCACTGGGATAGGTGGTGCAGGATTGCTAAACCTCTGCTAGGTCATTGGTGTGAATGAGAGCTCTTTTTTGATGTGTTTCTTCCTTCTAGCCGTTTTCAGTAATTACCAAAACTGTTAGAGTATTTTTAGATGAAAAAATCTTGCTTAAATTATGGACTATAAAACTTTTCCTTCCCCACTCAGTCTATCCTTTTTTCATTTTCTATGTTCTGTATAATATCTAATATCTAATACCTTTTTTCCAGGCTTTGTACAGTAATGCTAGAAGCCAATGAATTAGCTACTTTTTTGCCTTCCACCCTTCTCTGAAATGGATGTTTTGTTACCTATCCTCAAATTTTCCTAGGCAACTGACTCACTTCTTAAAGCAGGTGTGCATGTCACAGCTGATATTTTGTCTGGACGAGCTCATTGCTTGATGCTTTGGAGGGTAATTTGCATGGCAGCAAAACTCTTCAATACTGCAGTGAATGTACAAGCTGGGAACATTTGCTTTCTCTAAAGGAAGCATCAGAGCCTTTTCTGAAATGGAAGTAGAAGAATAAGAGTTGAGCAAACATTGGCATCACTTTCCATTCTCAGGATTTTGTGACCAGGTGACCAGATTCCTATTTTGTTGATTCTCACTTTGGAAGAGATGATTTTAGATGAGTTAAAACAACAACGGCAGCAACAGAAGCCCTCGACCATATGGTTGGAGAACAAAATATTCTCTGTAGACTGAAGAGGGCTGGTTTTGTTGAGAACAAACAATGCAATTTTTTTCCAAAGGATAGCCCAACTGGATGTGAGTCAGAAGGGAACCATCCAATTTTCTATGAAGCCCAGCTTCTTCTCAGCATCAGAGAGCCAACTGAAATCTGCTGTGTTGAAAAATCGTTGGCATCAGCAGAGACGTGTGCCTTGTTCACCCACAAGTATTGTAACATTAAAAGTAATTTTTTTAAGGGAAGCCACGCTTGTAACAGTAAAGATAAAGCTTGTCCAAGCTAGATAAACTTGCACTGGTGTGGATAATTGTACAGAAATGGAAAACTCCTCTGCTAACAGGGCTGCTTTGGTGCAAAATGCAACTGAAAGGCTGTTCCAGAATGTTGCCATATGTATGTCCTGCCATGTCTCCAGGACAAGCACTAATGGCATAGTTTGAGAAAAGCATTTCTGAAACTAAATATACGTACAGTGGACAAAAACTTACTGAAGGAATCTGTATATCCAATCAGCACACAAAATGCATGCAGTTGTTTGGCAGTACGTATGTGAAATCCCTGAAGGTCAAGCAGCCTGTTATCTCCTGATGAGCTCTAGCCCCTGTGTCATGGTTTTATGGTTTTTTTTTTTGGGTTTCAGTATTCCACATCAAAACATCATGTAGTGCACTGGGCATTGAAGTGTTAATGCTCCAATTCCAGGTACCTATCCCTATTCATTATGGAAGTCATGGGATCTGACTCTTCTGGCTGGAGCGCTCTCTTACTCCCTGCAGTGGGTGCTGGAGGATGCTTTCCTAGCTGTTCCAAGCTTTTCAGGTTTGACTCAGTCTCAGGAACTCTCTCTCCCATCTTATTTGATTTATTAGTCTCAATTTCAATTAGATTGTATTATATTGTGTTACCTTGCATTCTGATATCATAGTAAAATAAGTTTTCCTCCATAGATTGTTGCCGCTGTTTTTTTCTCCCTTATTCCCTTCCCATTTTATGGGGCTGGGGTGGGGGGGGAGGGCAGGGCCCTACTGCCCCCCTGTCACGGGCATAGATTGATCTAGTCAGCTCCGTGACACCCTGCTCTGCACCAAGCCCCTGCAGGGATAATGTATGGCTCTGGTCAGACCCACGGGGCCAAATCTCTCCTAAGGTGGCAGTGCAAACAGAGCAGGCAGCACTGAGTACACAGATAACACGGTATAAAGGTACACTGGCTGTATTTTCCTGTGGGAAATCATCATCCATCTACTGTCCCTGACCTTATGTTGTCTGATACAGTTTCCCTTCATCTTCAGGAAGATGAAGACCTATCAGCAGATATTTTTCCAAAGAATAGAAGGGGAGGGAGCACAGACATATTGTTCAATGTTAACATGCCCTTGAAAGCTAAGGACACCTTCAGTAAAATAGCCCAGGTGGCCTCTGTCCTGGAAGACTGATTTGGACTTGGTTGCGTGCTTACTTTAACTTCTGCCAGCGCATATAGCCTTGGGAGCAAAGCCAGGGCTTGCAACATCCCTGGCAGAAGTGCATACATTTGCATGGGCAGTGCAGCGTTTGATAGGAGATGCTGACTGCAGCAACTGAAACACCCCTTTGGTACATGCTGCTGCTTGAACCTAGCTTCCCACAGTGCTGCTTTTGAATAAGTCTTGCATCATGAGAAAGCACAAAAAGTTGTTTAGGCACCCACCTCTTGGTGCACCGAGTCACTGGGCTGAACTTTTGCCTGCAACCAGTTGCCCACAGACAAATCAGCCTCTCCTGGGTTTGGCACTCTGCTTCTGGTTAGGTGAGGTAAATATTAACTCTTAGTGGGAAGAATAGAAGGTATGTTGCAAATAAATCTCTTGCACCCTGATCCTAACTCTCCAGTGTACACGCTGGTGACATCTACCTCAGCTGGGCCCTGCAGAGCCTGTGGCACTGAAGGCTGAGGCTGCCAGGCTCAGCTGGTATAACCATGACCAGCTGGTGTTTCTATTTAGTTTTGAAGGTGTTTTTGTCATTTCACTGAGAGGCACTTCCAACAGTGACATAACTGAGAATTTTGGATTTTGTTGTTGTAATTCGTTGCAACTCATGTTCTGGTGCCTTCTGTAGTATCTTCCTGTACATTGCCATATTCTTCTGCATATGGAAGAGCTTTGCAGAAGGAGGAAGGAAAATATGCTGTGATAATAAGTGTTTTTTAATTTATTTTTATTTTTATTTTCTGTATAAGGAATGAGTGGGGTGGACCTATTTTTTTTTTGCTCAGCACACTTTTTAATGACATGTTTACTCTGTGCCCTCCATCTTCAGTAGTCTGACTCCCAGATGTTAAAGAATGAACCAAAATGATTACAAAGCTCCCTTCAAAGATGGTTTTTGTTTGTTTTTTTTTCCCTCTGGTACATTCAGCATTGCATCTTAACGTTTTTTCTCTGCAGTCACAGGGTTTGGTTTTAAGCAGGCTTTTAACATACAAATTTGAGATCTGTGCAAATTATAACGTAGGATGGTGCCTGCTCAGCTTTGTGGAGACCTACAAGTGAACTGTGATACATAACTAGCAAGGGAGTAATTTCAGTAATACTCCAGTTGCTTGCTGGTTATTCCTGTTCCTGGAAAGGAATAATCTGACTCCAAATTTTTCAGCAGCAGGTGAGATACCAACTTGCAGTTGAGATAGAAATTGGTGATGGCACTGAAAGGTCAAAAAGCTCCGCTCCGATGTGTCCTGGGTAGTTTCTATCTGATCTGTGGGGATTCCCAGTTCAATAGGCTGGACTTGTAAACAGAAGGGAAAAATAAGAGGATGGTTTTATTAAAACTTCTAAGCAACAAAAATTATATTAATTTGGAATCAACCCTTGACGCACAGAGGGTGAGTGAGTGAGACACTTGTGTTGCTGGCCAAAGAGGGGTCTTCTCCGATGGCCTCTGACCTTGTGCTTCTCAGCTGGAGTTTGGAGCAAAGCTCTTGTATGAATCCACTCTTGCACTGTCACATTTTGCTTTCTGAATGGAAGCATCATGCAGATGGAAGCACATCCCAAGTAATACAAATTTGTATCAGAAATAGCGTCGCTAGCAGGTGGTCGTCCCCTGTACACAGTGCTGGTAAGGCTGCACCTCAGGTACTGTGTTCAGTTGTGGGCCCCTCACTACAGGAAAGACACTGAGGCCCTGGAGTGTGCCCAGAGAAGGGCAACAAAGCTGTGCAGGGTCTGAAGCACAGGTCTTATGAGGAGAGGCTGAGGGAGGCTCAGGGGAGACCTCACTGCTCTCTGCAACACCATTAAAGGAGGTGCTGGTGGATTGGGAATTGACCTTTTCTCCCACATAACAGAGATGGGATAAGAGCAAAAGGCTTCAATTTGTGCCAAAGGAGGTTCAGATTGGATGTTAGGAAAAACTTCTCTGAAAGAGTGGTAATGCATTGGAACAAGCTACCCAGTGAGGTGGTGCAGTCACCATCCCTGGAGATGTTCAGTGAATGTATGCATGTGGTGTTAAGGGGCATATTTTGGTGGGGAAATATTAGTAGTAAGTGGATGGTTGGACTGGATCATCTTCGAGGTCCTTTCTTTTAAATGGTTCTATAAAACCTCCAAGGAACTGCCTGACCTACATGTAAACTAGTCCTGGTGTAGGATGTGGGATGTGGTGTTTTATATACAAAGTTGCAGTGGTTTGGCTTCTAATAGGGCTGGTTTTACTGGTATAAGAATGGCTTATAGCAGTGAGCCAAATCACTATAAAGTACTTTTTTATCAATAAAACCATGCTTGGGGGTGGTATGTTTTTCATGCATCATTATGGAATAATAACAAACTATTTGTAGTCACAGCCTAAAAAAGCTAAGAAACCTTGGCTAGCTTTTAGTCTGTGCTGACTGATGTGTCTTTTAAGTTATTAAAACCCTGGGCTATATTAAATGATCTTAAAGATACAGGCATGTTATTATGAAGCCATTTGAGACACTGTTGAATGTGACTGCAGAGCTATGCAAATGGGAGTCATTTCCATTTGACATATGCACTATAGCTGTTGAACGCTTTTTTTTTTTCAAATTTATTTTTTATGTCTTTTGTAGTTAATTCACAATCTCCTTTTAACACTGGGAAGTATGATTATATGCCAACAGCAAATCTGTGCTAACAAAAATATACTTTTTGTTTGCCTGCAGCCTTTCTTTTGGTTTCATGATGAGGTACTGCTATTCAGAGGAACCAGTGCTGGCCTCAGAGTACCCAGCAGAGCAGGAAAACATTGCAGTCAGAAAAAGAAATGCAATTAATTAGCCTAAGCTTCTTTCCAGCATTCCAACACTGGGCCTCCTGATCATAGTGAATTGCCCCTGTGAACAGATCAGTCAGAATTAAAATCTCGATGGGACTAATAGTGAAACTGTCAACTCTGAGACTTCCTGCTCTTCTTTTGTAGAGGCTACCACTAGAAAATGATGTGTATTTGGGGAAAATTGTGATATTAGGCTGAAACAATTTTTAGGGCTGTTTTTGCATGGGAACCTGAGCCAAACTGACAAGGTCTGTTGCTGAAAATTACAGTATTTGAAGGGATTAAGGCTTCTAACTGCATACTGGCAAAATGAAGGGATTTTTACTCACTCGAAAATGAATTGTACTTTCTGCCCTCTTTTTCCTTGAAGATCAGTGTGTTAAGCAGGCTGCTGAAAGGAGATGTCAGTGCAAGTGCTTTCTAAGCTTTACTGACCCACTTTACAGGTATTTTATTCTTCATTGACTCAGGCATATACCTACCTTAGATGGGTACAGATCGCTGCTTCTTTCACCCACTGCAGCACGGGTCAAGTACAGGAGAGCCTTCCCCCACAGGTTTCTGCCCCTGGGCTATTGCATGAAATTCTCCTGGAGCTTCAGAGGGTTGAGGACAGAACGAATGCATCCTCACAAGGTTACGTGAAGTCCTGCATCCTGGCCCACAGTTTTCCCATAGCAGGAAGCGAAGAGGAGCTGCCCATACTGACCTTCCTCTCTTGTGTGGGTATCCAGCACTAAGATGGATTTGTGAATACAAGTTAATTTTCCACAGTGAGCTTGTTGAGCATTTTGGGCCCCAGGATTACAACGCAGATACATCAACAGCTGACAGTAAGGATGATGATCAGATTGATGACGAAGAACACCTTAAGCTGGGCTGCCTCAATTGTCTGGACCCAGCCTGCTGAACGCAGTGGGGAAGTGTTTCCAGTGTTGGGTTATTTTCATCAGATTTACAGCAGTGGGAAAGAGTTCCCAGTCTCCACTAGAAGAAGCTGTGAAAAAGCCTAGTGAAATATGGTTTCAGCTGCTACTGTAGCATGGCTGTGTCTTGTCCAGTGCACGCCTGGCCACTGTGAGCATGAATGGCATTTTCCAAGAAACCCTTCTGGGAGAATTAGCCCACAGATTGACTGCAGACAGGGCAATCTGGAGTCCAGGCAGGTTGAACCCAGTGAGTTATTGCTATCTGAGTCAGCTGGTTGAGCTGCACTCAGTCCTTGGCTCCTGTGTAAGCTCTGCAGCTCAGGGAGTAATTAGTCAAGCATCCATCTTATGGATCCTGGGTTGGAGCCAGTGAAGCGCAATGTCACTGTCTCATGTATTTAGAATTGCTGATTCACTTTGATCCATCCTTGCTCCTGCTTTTCAGAATGGACCCTGTTTAGTAGCACTTAGCTCCCTCTGGCAGGAATAAAATGTTAACTGAAAAAGTGCCCCTGTTCTAAGGCTACTGTCTTTTGATAGAGCAGGGGGCTTTTAACTTACTTTGGAGTTTCTTGGAGAACCTTATAACTCAAGTATGGAGTAGTTTTGACTGAAAAGTTTCTGAAAATGCAATTAGTTTAAACCACAGGTTGCTCTAATCTGTGCATTGTTGTTTCCATTGATCTTGTTGATGGAAGAGCCTAGCTAATGGCCAGTTTGACTGCTTTAATTAATGAGATTAAAGCTGAGGTAAATTTGTCCTGAAGCTTACTAAGGCTCAGCACTTATTCCACTGAAAACTCCGCTACCAAAACACTCACTAACTTCAAGATGGAAGATGTGGACAGAAGGGATCAGACCCAGTAATGGCTGCAGTAGAGCCAAGTTTGTCAGCATCATGTGAAGGAGGTGGGGTCTTCTCTGAGCGCGTGTTTTGGATCGACAATATCCCAACAGAGAGATACCATTATGGCTGGTATTTTATATTCTGATGGGCTCTAGGGGGGGTTGGCCAGTACTTATGAACTGACATTTTCCATTTCTGCTGTTCTGTGTTACGTATACTCATTCCTGAGCAGAAGAAATGACACTGTATACCTCCACCTCCAGCACCCTTCTATCTCTGTGCGTGAAAGGAGCTCCCCCAGTGCTCCCCATTGCTTTTTCTATATGTGAATCTGTTTGTACATGCATGTAGACCAAGGTCAAAAGTGTTTGTGGGACAGTTTTCAGATGTGTCTGGTTAAGATAGCCCATCCCATTCTATAGTCTTGCTTGTAGTCAGCACAGTATGTGGGAAGGCAAGTAATGATTTTTAAATTTATTTTAACCACTGAACTCAGAAAATTAGGTCAAATGCGTGCTCCATTCACCCAGCACTGCAGGGCTTACTCACATTTGCTTCAGCACAGAGGTTCTTCAAACTCCAGTGTGCAGGGAAGAAAGTAGAAATACTCCAGCTAAAAATATCAGAGAGAGATAAGGTTAGAAAAAATGTTCTGGGTCACATAGGTAGCGAGGCTGATGCTCCCTATAATCATGTAGCAAGGATTGTATTAGAAACTGCAACGCATCTCATACAGATAGGATCACTGAATGTTTACTAAATAATACCCTGAAATACAAAGTGCAGGAGGGCACAGGGTTTGCTGTGGTGCCACATGAGATACAGACTGATATGACATTGCAACATGTAGGGTGTTTTTTTCCCTATCACTTGGCTGGCGAGATGTATTTTTTCAAGGTTCTTAAAGCTTCTTGAATCCTGCAAAATATGCAAAATAATGGCTACATTAATTACTTGCGGGCATGAATCTGTTGTTTCTTTTTTCCAGTTTCTTATTTAGTACCTGATTACGACTTGCTAGTTTTAACGGGAGTAGAAGGGGTAGGCAAGAGAAACATAAGAAAATTAACTCTAATTATCAGCCATAAATTTATCTGACTCAGTAAGCATAAACAATTCTTTTTGGAAAGGCAAGCTGAAAGAAAATGGAACTGCCTGTTTTCCTAATCCTACCAAAGCCTTTACAGCAGCTGGGCATTTAGCTGTTGTCAACTAACACAGAAAGAAACATATTTAAAGAGGGATAACAATGCCTCCTGAGAGTAGTGATTGACCACAGGCTGTGATTTTATCACTATGGAAAGGGAAGGTATTACAGTATGCCGGACTGATGGCATGCATTTTGCACAAGAATGTGAATAGAGGAACTGAGAGTAATTGGAACAAGTGAAGGACCAAATACAGGGATTTTCACTGAGTTTTTTATTTGGTCTTTAAACAATTAAAATCCCAGTGAAATGAACAAGCATTTGGTCGAGCAAAGCAAAATCATTTCCCTTTGTCAGTTTATCTCAGTACATAGGGGAGCCTTTCATTTTTCTTCTTGTGCGGGGAAGTGCTCAGCAGGGATTATGTTTGGATGGCGATTTGGATAAAAATTGAAGAGGAATTTGGGAAAGCCAGCACAGTTTGTCCCATATACATTTTCCTAAGTGCACATGAGAGCATGGAAAGCACCCGAGTAGGGCTCAGGGAATGTAATTCTCAGCATGGGACCCCTGGAGCATTTCCTTGCGGCGTGCATCCAGCTGGTTTATCAGGGTGGATCTGCACCTTTTGATTTCTCAGCAGTTGAAGTTTTTGTATATAGATTAAAATCCACCAAGTCCTTCATTTATTTCATTTTCCTGTGTTATTTGCATCAGTGCCTGCAGAGAAGTGATCGGGATGACACACCAGGTGGGATGGGAACCAAGCATTGCACTCACCCATGTTAGAGAAGAGCTGGAGACTTTTGCTTTGACTTGCAAACTGTGCTTGCATACATCATAATGCAAGACTTGGTTGCTTTTCTTGTTCTCAAGCACATTGCCTAGGATTTGGTAATGCTTATTCTTTATAATCCCACATCAAAGGCTGTTGTTGAAATGGACATGATTAACCATGCTGACAGACCAAAAATTAATATGTTCTTATTGGAAAACTTATATTCACAACAGGGTATTGTCCAAATACAGATGCATAATCTGTGGATGAGAGGTCATACATCTGTGCTGTGCTTATCCAGTATCAAGCTCCAGATAAACAGCAGCTGTGTCTAAGAGCTTTGGATACTGCTACAGCAGCACTTGTACCTACAGCATTATATGCACAGAAACGATCTCAGTCCATAAACCTAATTACCACCTCTATGCAAATCAAAGTTAGTACTGATATTAATAGATCATGAAAACTAATATCATCATTACGGTCTTCTCTCATCCTGATTGCCATCCTGGTTCTGCTCAGATGCCACTCTATTTCCTACAGGCATCATTATAATCTCTTGGAGCCAGGAGGTGCACTTGCTCAGCTTAGCACCACACCTTGCCTCAGCCACCTACTAAGAACCCAGTATCTTTTCCAAGCAAAAAAAAACAACAAAAAAGAAAAGTTTCCAGCCTCTCTTCCCATTTCCTAGGCTGGTTTTGCAGACTGCTGATCCAGCTGAGATCGTTTCCCAGAACTGACAGCTCACAAATCTTGCTTGTTGTGATGGCTTGCAGCTGCAGAACTGTTCATGTGGCCTGTACTCCTCCTGAGCTGGGTGACACATGGGTGCCAACTGATGCAGCTGTGTGCCACTTCCAGTGGCGGCAGCTCCATCTCTGCAGGGTGCTCCTATTATTGTACCTGTCCCTACTGAAGCACGCTTGGTCTTAATCTGCAGCTGTAAAGCAGCCAAGGCAGAAGCAATTGCAGTTTTCCTCTGTTTATCCAAATGTTTAGATTTTTGTCTGTGGAAAGGAGATTACAGCAGTAAAGATAAATCTAAAACCTGGAATCACAGCGTGGTACACCAGGGCTAGAAGAAGGCACTAAACTGTATGGTGCTGACTCCAAGCTGTGTTGCTGTCGATACACCTGAAGGACAGGATGCCATTCAGAGAGACCTAGACAGGTTCCAGAAGTGGGCCCAGGTGAACCTTGTGAGGTTCAACAAAGCCAAGTACAAGATCATGCACCTGGTCATGACAACTACGATCAATACAAGCTGAAGAATGAAAGAGCACAACCCTGCTGAAAAGAATTTCAGGGTACTGGTGGATGGCAAACTGGACATGAGCCAGCAGTGTGCCCTCACAGCCTAGAAAGCCAACTGTACCCTGGGCTGCATCAAAAGAAGTGTGGCCAGCAGGTCGAGGGAGATGATCCTGCCCCTCTACTCTGTGCTGTTGAGTTCTGGGTCCAGGTGTGCAGTCCTCAGTACCAGAGAGACATGGACCTGTTGGAGCCAAAGGAGGACCATAAAAATGGTCCAAGGAATGGAATACCTTCCCTACAAAGACAGACTGAGAGAGCTGAGGCTGTTCAGTCTGGAGAAGAGAAAGCTCTGGGGAGACCTGAGAGTGGCCTTTCAGGGGACCTTCAAGGAGGGCTACAAGAAAGAAGGGGACAGACTCTTTAGCAGTGTCTGTTGTGATAGGACAAGGGGAAATTGTTTCAAACTGAAAGAGATGAGATTTAGACTGGATATAATGAAGTTTTTGTACAGTTACAGTGATGAGGCAGTGGCACAGGTTGCCCAGAGAGGTGGTGGAAGCTCCATCCTTGAAGACATTCAAGGTGAGGCTGGATGGGGCTCCGGGCAACCTTATGGAACTGTAGGTGTCCCTGTTAGTTGGAGGGAAGTTGGACTAGGTGACCTTTAGGGATCTCTTCCAACTCAGACCATTCTGTGATTCTAAGATAGATGAGCTGAGCTCCTCGTTGGATGGTATGGCATACACTGTTTGGGCATGTGAGTGTTTACTGTATTTAGTCCTTCATCTGATATTTGTGATGTGCATCTCATTCCACTGACTATGAAATATGACAGTACAAATGTTTATTTACATCATAATATTTTGATGCAGAGGAAGAGATTCAGGGTTTGCAAAATCTGTAGAAGCAATTGGTTTCCTATGGCCAAATGAGCTGTTGCTAGTTAGCAGCGAGGTGTATTGCCCTCTGTGTGCCTCCCCAGTCTGTTTCAGTTGCAAAGGGAAATCTGTTCCTTACGTCGCTGTTATTTTACCTCACACTTGGAGCAGACAAGGAATACACACACATGCCCTATTAGAATGAATTAGTTTGTGAGCTATGACTCAGTATGCTATAGCAACTTGATTTTTTTGCAGCAGCTATATATATCTGTGATTATCAGAGATTGTCTTAGCCAGTGTTAGAGCTGTGACTAATGCCAATCTTCTAGGCAGGCATTCATCACCCAGATTTATCTCCTTGTCAAAAGTTTTGTTAAATAAGGTTTCCTCGAAGAAACATTGTCTTGCCATCAATTTTCCCCTGCCAGATCCATTAATTGAGATAAATGCTTTTTTTTCTGAGCCATTTAAGGAACTGAATGACAGATCATGTGCTGAATATGAAAATACAACCATTGTTGTTATTGTCACTCGAAGTTTTACTGTATCACAATATTGACAGCAGCAGCCTCTAGTAAGAGCAGAGACACATGTATGTGCTAAGAAGAAATCAATGTCCTGTGTGAAAATGCGCTTGAATCACCTCACACTGAGCTTGCCTGTTGTCATGAGGTCACCCAGAATGCGCTCCAAGAGCAGATCAACAGTCCAGTAGTTTCTTCACTGCTCCTGCTAGAAATGTACATACCCCTATTTATTCAGACAGTTTTTCTGAGAGATTCTGAAGCTTTTTGTTGCTTTGCAGTATGTGATTCATCTCCGGATTTGGTACATCAGAAAAGAATATCAGCCCATTGCATAGCCTGCCCCGGTACTACGTTCCTCTAGCGATGCAGAGTTGGACAGTAGCTTAAGTGCAGTGTCTGATGCGTGGATTCAGATGTGAATGATTCAAATTGTTTATTACAAGTTCTCACATCACTTATATACCTTCACAAGTTTTCTTTTTCTAGCTTTCCCATCCACCCCTACAACTTTCCCATCCACCTTTACATGTCAACAGAGCATTCTACAAAACACTCTTCAACTGTTCATGCAGGCGCTTATCCAATCAGAGCCCTGAGATGTTCTTTCTTCTTCTAGAGGTGTCCTTGGTTCTCATGCTGTTTATCTTGCTCCTCAGCTTCTGCTCTGAACAGTTTTTCTTGTATTCCCATACTTAAGTAGCACTCACATCACTTTTTTAAAGTTGATAGCTTTAATCATTATTACTTCCTCCTGCCCAGGAGGATACAGTCTCTTTCCTCCTCTTTCACTGTTAGTTTTTCTGCAGAAAAGATGCTAGCAGGGCTCACACCAGCATTGCACTGAAGGAGACCCTTTGAGGATGTGCTTCTGAGGCCCGGGGATGTTGCCAATGACACTTGGTATGCTGTGTTCTCTAAGCTGGTGGCTGCAAACTCCCATCCCCTTCCATGTCCTTCTTTCCTCCAGGTAGCATTCTTCCTTTTGTTCCCTGTCCTCTTCTCCCTTCCCTCAGCCACATTCTCTGTCTTCCTTTGCTGCATCCCACTTAGGACTACAGAATCTGCCCAAAGGAGCGAAGTGTCCCTGTGGTCATCCCCTGCAGCTTAATGCAGAAGGAGCAGTGACACCAGGCAGTTTGTGGAGTTGTGATGAAGAAGGATGAGTGCTCAGCAAGAAGCATTGCAGCAGATGAAGAGCAGATCAGAAAATGGTGGTTGGCCAGTGCTAATGGTTTATGGCTTGTGATGCTTGTAGCATGCTAAATTCTAACTCTGAGAGACTGAAGAGCCAGCCCAACTATCAGAACTCACCTTTAATTGAGCATTGTTAAGAGCCATGGCTCCAAAATTCTGTATTAGCACTGAGTTTCTGAGAGGCAGTCTGAACATCATGTGTCTCTATGGTACAACTGAGCTGGAAATGCAGAGCAGTGCTGAACTGGTTTGTTCCAGCTTCAGATGAAAGGGAGCATGGCTCTGGGGTTATGTTAAAGAGGGATGTGAAACAGAAAAAACAGCATCATCTGTTCTCAGTTCTGAGGGCTGTCCCCTGCAGGCAGCAGCTCAGGGCACTTACAACTCAGATCACTACCCCTGTCTTTGGGGTTTCATAAACACGATGAATTTGGGAAGGAAAGAACTTTTTGATTACCAACCCTTGGTTTTATTTAGGGTTGTCTCTTAGGCAAGAGTCAATGTAGATAGCTGAGAACACTTTTGAGGTCCTGGCTAAATGACAGCGTTCCAGTGCTATGTTTGCAGATCTGAAAGGGAAGGATAGAAGGCAATGGTTCATACAGGTGTGAGGATTTCTGAAGTCAGTACCCTCAATCAATTCTGTATGTTTTTGCGTGTAGGTGTATACCAGAATTCATTTAAATTTTTATGCAATATCAAAATGGAAAGGCGTTTTTTGAATACCTAAGGGGGCTGCATCATCACAGTACCCTGGCTTGATTAATATTGCAAACAGATCTCTGTCTAGTGTGGGAATATGCAAAACACACAGCTCTGCTGATGCTCGGCTTATATCAAACATCAATTTAACTGCAGGGAACTGTGCACCGGCTCCTGGCGCCTCACATGATTTCTGAGATGGCTTCTGTGCAAAACCGCAGAGCTGGCAATATGTGCATGTTTGTGCACAAGAGGAAATTGCTGCAAGTAAACTGCCTGAATGAGAAGTAGTGACTTCTGATATGTCATTTTGTTTTGATTCTGTTTTGACTGCGATTTTTTATATTTCAGACCAGACCAGAGCAGGTGAGGTCTGGCCAATATCTGGTCTGGTCGAAATGGCCAAAAACATCAGTTTGCAGCAAAGTAGAGATTTTAAACTAAATTTGCTACTTTTTTGTTGTTGTTAAGGTGGGCACGTTTAGGAAAGCAGCTGTATATCCTGGCTTAATTATTCAGTGTTATAACGCTGGAAGAATGTAAATGAGATGCTCCTCGCGCATATGTTAGATGATACTGCTGTGTATCTTCAAACCATGTCAAAGTGCATGGGGAATGAAACCATGATCTGATTGCAACTATTTTAATATGTATACTAATAACATAGCACATGTCACTGCAACGTGTTATGAGCCAAGAACAGAGCTGAGTGCCAAAGATGATTTTCTCTGATTCTGCATGGGATCCAAAGGCAACAACCGTAATGGTCAAGGTCTGAGCAGAAGCTTTTGTCCTTTTGTCTGCATTTATTTATTGGAGTCATATTAATAGTTTCTAATAACAACAATGTGGATTGCCACCATTTGGAATGCAATTTTGAGTTAGCTTCTTAAAAAAATAAACAAAAACACAACAGTTTTAAAGCAGATGCTATCCTCTGATATAAACATTGAAAATCATCAGTTTGAAATAAGCTGGTAAGCGTGCTCTTCCTCAACTCCTGTATTTCAGAACCGTTCCTTGAGTGTTAGCAGCTCCCCATAACGTTCAGAAGTGTGTTTTTCTGCTGACCAACTCAGCTTAGGCCACCAAAGCCTTGCTTTCCCGTTCAGCCCTATCCAATAGGTAGTGACTGCTAACTAACGAACCTTTCGTCAGTGTCAGTGAGGGTTTTGGTTATGTGCCCAGACACCAAAGAAAGCTCTTTTTTATTTTCTTGTGAATAGGAGGAGAAAATACTGCACTGAGGCATCGTGTCCTAAGTTGAACAGACAGAGAAGTAGTCCTGCCACAGTTCAGTGGTGGATACTCTTGTTTAATTATTATTTTACTGTGAAAATGTGTTTGTCCGTATTTAAAGCACTTGGAGCAGAGGGGAACAAGCTGACATGGCATTGTCCAGAGCTGGTGAAGACTGTGCCTCTTATGGTTCCTGAGGCCTGGCCCAGGAAGCTGCTGTGGGTTGTGCAGCTCGGGGGCATTGCAGGGACACTTTGGCTACTGGTAACTGAGGAGTTAGGGCCTTTTGTAAATGAAGAACTGCAGACCTCAGCTATTTCAAAATCTGGAATTCTTACTCCACCTCCTTACTATTATTACTCTACACAGAAAAAAAAATGCTGCTGACCTGGACTGTATCTGTTTTTCTTGTAGATGCAGTCTCTCTGCCTGGTGACAGCAACAGGACCCCAGGGAACGGCATGGGGCTGCAGCAGGGGAGGGTCAGATTGAAGGGCAGGGAAAGGTTCTTCATCAGACAGTGATCTGGCCCTGGAACAGGCTGCCCAAGGCAGTGGTCAAGGCTGCAAACTGCTGGAGTTGAGGGAGTGTTTGGACACTGCTCTCAGACATCAGGTGTGAATTTTGGGTGATCCCGTGTGGAGCCAGGGGTTGGACTGGACGATCCTTGTGGCTCCCTCCCAGTTCAGGATGTTCTATGATTCTGGGATTCTGCTGTCAGCTGTGGGCTGTTTGGCTTTCAGAATTACCTCCATATCACCAAGACTTTCTAAAGCAAAGGCTGAAGTTTGCCAATATCACATGACATCCAGACAAAACTTACTGTGAGGTGACTGACAAACTGTTAGTAAACATATTGGTAAAATTTGACTTTTCTGCATAAGGTGCTTGAGAAAAAGCTATCAAAAGAATGATAGCATAAACAATTTTCTTCTGTTTGCTCAGCTGTTTCTAGAGATCTGTTTGGACACACACTCCTTCAGAGATCTCTTAAATAACCTTCTTAAAATAAGCACAGATTGGTATCTTAAGTTTTTGAGGTTTTACTTGGAAGATTCAGAACAGTCCCAGGAGGGCCGTTCAGCCCTTATCTTTCCTTGTAAAACGCTGAGAATATGCTAATGTTAGTAGTAGTTTCATAATGTTCATTTGAAAGAGGAACCAAGCAGTCATCAGATGTTGTCATCTTCTGCTCTTGAGCAAAGAAACCTGTAAGTCAAATTCTCTTATGTCACTTTGCTTACACTCACATCCTTACATGGGTTTGAGGACAGTGGAAGCACATTATACCTCAGTCATTGGCCTGGGGATCTGGTCTGTCTAATGGATGGACTCCTTCCATCTCCACCACTGTTATTTCCTGCTGGTGGGGCTTGGGGGAACAGAACTATTGGGTTTAACCTAGTTCCCACCTCACGGACCCTCCACCGTGGGCACACTGACTCCTTGTCAGCATAGGACAGTGGCTACTCGTGCAGAATCTTTGCAGTTCTGGCCACCTGTGCCTGGAGTACCGTGGGATGGAGTGGGCCTAATGCATGTAGCTAGTGGTGTACATGGTGTGATTTTCAAGGATGTGTGAAATGACAAAACACGTTTGCAGAGCCTACGCATGGAGAATGGGAGTGGATATTGTGTATAGGTCAGTTCCCCAACAGTGCTCCTTTGGAGTCTGCAGGCAGAAGCGCAGGACTGTCAGTGTTGAGAAGGATGGTCTTCCTTCCACACTGCCCTCTGTGTGCATGTTGCTGCTTTAGAGAATGGCTGAAAGGGAAAGTGCCCTTTTTCCTTCTCCTTTGTAAGGGAAACAAAGGGAGAAGAGCAGAAAATGAGAGTGTTTTGATCCTCCAGCTTCTTATTCTAGCTGCATAAACACACCAGAGTATTCCTGGAAATTAAATTAAGCAAACCTTTTATGTTCTCTCCCTGTTTCCAGATAGCTAAGGTGGCTGCTTGCAGATTTGCAGCTAGAGAGAAGACAAAGACACATAGTGTGCACAGGCTCAAGTGCTGAGTGGTGTCATGCTGGAAGAGCATGGACGAGCCTTAATGGAGTACAAAAGCTTTCTGAGCGCCAACCAGAAATCTGCTTAAATCCCTGACAGGGATGAGAGCACAGCATGTATTATCAGCATATGCACAGGCTCTAGGAACATTTGCATTTTGGATTTGCTGTAATTAAAAGGCTTCAAGCTTTCCAAAAAGGTTGAAATGGTAGAAGGAGTGAATGTAAGAGTCCACATTTTTCCTGTCTCCATACAAATATTTAGGGCTCTTCCCTTTTTGTTGCATGTGTGCCTTATTTATGATCTAAATACCAGTTTTTCATCAATATAAGAAATGTGAAAACTCTTAAATTTTACTTGATTTATTATCATCGCTTGGTATGTAGATAAGGACAGCCCTGTTTCCTGTCCCCATTCAGTCATGACTGAGCCCCCACTGAGCCTGGCCACTGAGCACACGGCTAGAAGTTTGTCCCCAGGCTCCAGTGCCTAATGAAAGCAAACCCTTTTCCTCACATGCACGTGTAGAGCTGCATATCTTGAGAGGTGAGTGCCTGCACAAACCCCGGTTGAGATGAGACAGACACCTGAGAGGCAGGAAGACACAGGCTGAACTGGAGCAGAAAGTCACACGTGTCAAATAGTGGTGAAGAGGTCAGATTGTGAGGTAGTATCAATGGGTTCTTTGGGGAGAAAGGGCTTTTTCAGGAAGATTCCACTGTAGGCAAGTTTTGACTGGCTTCCCTTATTTTGTAATCAGTTTGCCAGGCTACGATCTCTCCGCAAAAAGTCTGTGACTCAGAGTGGGCTGTTACATTAGTTATCAGTATTGTGGCACAGCTGGGTCTACTGGTTAGAGGAATAAAGGGCAGGTGGATGAATGCAGAAACACATGCAGAAAAATGTCATTCAGAAGCAGGAAAAGGAATGCTATGAAGTTGAAAATGGCAACTAATTCACCAGTAGTAGTCTGTAAAGATGAGAAGAAAGGTGAGAAAGGAAGTCTGTGGCCATTGAATAGAGGATTCCTAGCTAGCATGAGAGGAAAACGAGTCCCTCTGTGCTTACCTGACTGTGTAGTAGGTAAATAGGTCAAGTTGAAGGAATCTTTCCCTTTTTGGGTGTTACTAGACGTGACTGCCACCTCAGTGGTGACAGCCCTCCCTCCAGTTTCAGCTACTCAAATAGCAGCTGACAAAGACTGGGAATAGGCAGCGTGGATAAACTGGTTATTGCATGTTTGGACTGTGACCCCCTTCTTCTTGCAGTCAGACTGTTAAATATTCATGTAAGCGGGCTCGGGCAGATCCTTGCCATCTGTCTGTATTTATATGACTTCATCCAAACAGCTCCAAAACATGTGAAATTTTATCCTCACAACATCTCTTTAAAGAAAAAGGAATTCTTCTCCTGTCTCAAGGGAAAAGGAATCAAAGCACAAAGAGATGGAATGATTTACTGGATTTATTCATCTGGATTCCAGCAGACAGGATCCAAACTCAGCTCTTCTAAATGCCAGACCCAGCTATAGCCCTGGGTTCCCAAGACAAAGTTCATATTTAGTGCTATCGGGTGTTTTTATGTATAGCTCACCTAATACTGCTCATTAAACATAAAAAATATCCAAGTTTGTGACTATAAAGGAGACTGGAGCCCTAAAGAATTTTCTTTTTCTTTTATCCCATGTCAAAAGCTTAGGTGCAGGCCTTATGTAAACGTACTACTCCTTTCTGCTGTGACATATGCCTCCAGTCGTCTCATGCTGAATGTGGGAAGGTGGGAAGTAATCTACCCGTGGTCACACTTCATGTTGCTCTCTGCAGATGAGTTTCTGCTGTGGGCTTCTGCCTGTTACTTTGTTCATCTGTCCCTATTTGTGTGTATGGATATTGAGTGAAAGTATTTGACAAGGGAAAATCAATATGAAAACCATTATTTAGGCATCTCAGCTTGCGCTGCGTTCAGCTGCGTACCTTGATGGCCAGATAAAACAGGATCATTGTGCAAGCTTCAGTAAGCTGTGCACATATGGGCAATTCTGGGAGGGAACAGATTGTCACAGTTACGTTTGACCTGTTTTAGAGCAATTGTGACTCTCCCTTGGCACTGTGGTTGTGTTGTTGACATCTCTCAAGAGCTCCTTCAAAAAAAATGCCTCCCTTTTTCAGAATAGCGTGGTGTTCTGTGAGAAGCAACTCTTGCATTCTAAATTATGCAACAAGCCCAGTACTTTCCGTGTCTCTGGTGAAGGCACCTTGAACAGTCAGAATGGGAAGGATGAAGGAACAAGGCCATTGAGAAGACAAGCCCAGGCCTGTGAGTGCACGTGCTTCAAGTCTCTGTGGACCTCAGGCTGTGTGACTCATGCGCTGTGGGGATTTGAAGCTGAAGCTCAGCTTCAGCTACTGAAGGCCCACACACAGGCAGGGCATCACAGAAGAGATGCGAGTGAGATGGCAGAGCTGCAGGTAGCAAATGTGGGGTAGTAGTCCACTTTACCTTAGCTTACTTATCCATCCAGATATATCTATCACTACTGTACTACAGGGACATGATTGCATTTTTAGAACAGGGTACATTTTCATGGCAGTGCTTAAGAATTACGTGAATGCCAGAGGGGATCTTTGTGCCTTTAACACAATATCAAAATATTTTCTTTCAGGGGTCTTTCTCCATGGCTTAGTTTGAGGCGATGAGTTTACTCATCGGTATATTTTTGTTGATTTTTTTTGGTGAATGTTTTTCAGGCATTGGAAAAAATGTCATCTGTGACCGAACAGCGACTCCGCTGGATGCCTTCAGGATGATGACTGCGGCTCATTATTACCCAAAACTCATGAGCATCATGGGGAACGTACTGCGCTTCCTGCCCGCCTTTGTGAAGATGAAGCAGCTGATCCAGGAGGGCTACGTGGGGGAGCTGCTGGTGTGCGAGGTGCAGGTTCACAGCGGAAGCCTGCTGGGGAAGAAGTACAACTGGAGCTGTGACGACCTGATGGGGGGCGGAGGTTTGCACTCGGTTGGCACCTACATCATTGATCTGCTGACGTTCCTCACTAGCCAGAAGGCTGTGAAGGTGCACGGCTTGCTCAAGACCTTCGTGAAGCAGACGGACCACATCAAGGGGATACGGCAGATCACCAGTGATGACTTCTGTACGTTTCAGATGGTTCTGGAAGGCGGCGTGTGCTGCACGGTGACGCTCAACTTCAACGTCCCAGGGGAGTTCAAACAAGACATTATTGTGGTGGGCTCGGCAGGACGGCTGATCGTCATCGGCACCGATCTCTACGGACAGAGCAACAACTCTCCTCAGCGGGAGCTCCTGCTGAAGGACTCCACACCGGTCAGCAACTCCTTGCTTCCGGAGAAGGCCTTCAGTGACATCCCTTCCCCGTACCTCCGAGGCACCATTAAGATGGTCCAAGCTGTCCGGCAGGCCTTTGAGGACCAGGACGACAGGAGGACCTGGGACGGGAGGCCTCTCACGATGGCTGCCACTTTTGACGACTGTCTGTATGCCCTGTGTGTGGTGGACACCATTAAAAAGTCAAACCAGCTGGGGGAGTGGCAGAACATTTCCATCATGACTGAGGAGCCAGAACTGAGCCCAGCGTATTTAATCAGTGAAGCCATGCGGAAGAGCAGGATGTCTCTGTACTGCTAGCTCCACTCAGCTTCTAGGAAAGAATAGGATCCAGACAGCTCTTAAAGGAAATGGTAATTCGGCCCTTTTGAAGGGCTTGAACATCTTGCAAACAGCTGTGGGGATAGGGGAGAAGGAAATGTGGTGTTTGAATCAACTAAATCTGTTGGTGGCTAAATACCAAAGTGGAAAGGTCCTTAGAAATGCCCAAAATGGATAGGAAAGTTGAGAGCTGACTTACCTGTTTTAGTAACAGTATTATCTGGATGATTGGAAATATGTATCATGGACTCGTCTCCTGCTTGCAGGTGCTTTAGATTATCCAATTGTGTTTACTGTGAAAGGTTGGGAAGATCCTTTTAGATTTTCCTTACCTACCAGAGGGCTGTGAAGGTACTGTCATGTCATCAGTTTTTCTGTAGTGTCTGACATGAATGGTTCCTACCATGACAGCTGACACCACCATGCTGTACTACTACACCTCCAACCAACACACAGAACAGTGGGACTTCGTGTGGGTGTTGTGTGACGCAGAAAATTTTGGCAGCTCACTTTTCATACAGCTTTTTAGGAGCTTCTATGTGTTGGTTTGGTTAATTGTTTGTCGTTTTCTTTTAAAGCACAATTACGTAGGAAGATGTGTAGCTTTTACAAAAAAAGTAGCCCTCAACTGCAGTGCATATGCCCCATTTATTGTGGGAGGGAGGGTCTTCTGTGAGCTCATGGTAAGCTTCAGTGTTTACTGTACAGATTTGCTGATTGAAATGGGTTGTGAAAAACCTTGATGAATGGCAGGTGGCATGAAAAAGTGCTGGTGCGTTTTATTACACAGCCTCACAAAGGTTTGCACACAATCTCCTGTGTGTGAGACTCACTTTTGAGTGAATTCACCTCGCATTTTGGTTTTAGGTAGATAACAAAGTGGTAGAATCTAACCCTCTAACCCTCAAACCCTGAGATGCTTAGACAGTTCTTCTAAACTTTTGTGAAGTCACACTTGAGACATGCACACCAACAATTAATTTCATGTAGCTCAACCCCAAAGCTTTCATCTCCACCAAATGGTGCTCGTGAGTGAAAAATAGAAAGGGATGAGAAAACTTCCTGTCATTTCCAGGGAAAAAATTACTGTCACCTATCAGAGGTGGGAAGAGGAATCTCACCTCTTTACCTGCTTCAAGTGGCTAGCTGCTGGTACTGTAGTGATCGTTCCCTGTCATCAGTGCAGGGGTGGACAAACCTTCTTGATAAGTTTGTACTGTCTTTTTTAATAGTTCAGTTTGCAGTCTTGAAAGAATATATTCTTTCAGTTCTTAAAAAAATATAGTGAAAGGCACATGTATTATCCCAGTAAATGGGCATGCTGTTTTTCTGCATCAAGCTGCTCCTGCGCTTATGTGTTTACAGCACTAGGTTTTCAGATAGGAGAAAAAAAGAAGTAGAAAATGAGCATATAGCACTAAATTATATTAAACTTGATAAAAACTGTTTCAGGATTCTTTATCTTCATTTTGACTAGGGGAAAGAGGAAGACATTCGGACAAACAGTAAATAAGAAAATAGGACCCTCTTTTAGATTAGTGTTGCCATTTGGGGTTAGAAAGAGTGCAATCAGAATAATTCAGGTTTTTTTAAAAAGCACTTACAGTTTTGCTACTTTTGGGAGCACTAAGGGCTTCTGAAGAGCTCCTTCAAATGAGTCCATCTGATTGCTGTATGCTCCCGCCTGTCCTGTTCCCAGTTTTAGTGCTGCATAATTTTGAATAGGAGCGCATCATTAATGTGATTCATCTCATCTGACACAAAAGCCAGCTGAAAGTCAGCTATGTTGTCTCCATCAGCTCTGCAAGGACATGGTTGTCAGTACAGAGAGAACTCTCTGTGGGGTGATGCAGTTCCTCCTCAGATTAACATAGAAGCAGTGCGTACTGGAAACTCCTCTTTTGTCTGTGCAGAAAATCTTGACTTCTACATTTTTAGGTCACTAATATTAGGAAACTTGAATCCCACCCCAAAATTACTAGTGCATGCTTGATTTTTAAAGGGTATGCATGTGTGACCTTTCATGAGGTATTCCCCTAAGTGTCAGAGCATGACTGATGATGGAGTAATGTAATACCACAAAACTGCAGCCAAACAGAGAACTGTTCCTGTCGTATTGTTCTGCCAGCTTTAGAGATTGTGTCTGGGGCAGTCAGTTTTTGCAGAGGCCTCAGGCAAGCTTTCATCGTTCCTTCTTGGAAGAAGCTTTTGACAAATCTGAATGTTTTTCCTACAGTGACCTATCTTAGAATTTCTGTAGTAGTGTCCTTGCCAACAGGAATTTCCTTTTGTAATTGTCATGGTATACCATGATGTACAGTTACAGCCCTTTAAAATGCACAGAAAAGTACAGAAGACCAAATTTGATCAAGAAATCAAATTTCTCTCCTCTGAAAAATTGAATTAGCCTAAAAGGGATCAAGAGAGATTTTTACTATAATAAGGCAGAAGCCCTTTATTGAAAATACTGGCAAGTTCAAGTCATGAATGTAAGCACAGTAGATAAGTAACCGTGTCTAGTTACATATCATCCAAAACTGGAACTAAACATGGACCAAAATGTTTGTGAATCTTATTTCTTACTGGTTTGTGCTGGAATTGCTGCTCATGTCTTTGCACCTTGTTTTGGTTCATGAGTGTGGACAGCTTTTCCTATCTGCATTTTACTTTTTTCATGTGTCGTTCTGGGTTTTATGATTCCAGTTGGAAGAAGATACCCTGGAATCCTAGACAACCCTCCCTGCAGTGAGCTGTCAGCAGGTGAAACACAAGGAACAGGGACAGGTCCTGACCTTAACCGTTCTATCTTGGATCCGGAGGTTTCAGTGTCAGTCATCATCCACGCTCTGTGCAGACTTAGCAATGCAGAACTTGCTGCTTAGCAGAAATAGAATGTAATGCTTTGGTTACAGAGCCACCTGACACTTGTGTTAGTCCTGTATTGTTGGATCCTGTACAGCTCACTGTGTGACCACAGCTCCTAGACAGGCAGCCAGGGTGAGCAGGGGCAGGGGCAGAGGGGGCATCCTTTTCTGACAGCAGCACAGATCTTAGGCTCGATTGGGGTGAACTGTTGTCTAACTGGGACGGCAGCAGTGACTGCATACGTTCAGGATTGTATTACAGTTTTTCCATTCTCTAGGAGGCGAAGATGCTGTAGTTCCAAATGTAAAGATACTTAACTTCCACCTGGCTTAAAGGAGCCAGGAATTGATTTATTTATAGAATATGTACTACAGTTCTAAAAATAAATGTTACTTTACAGTCTGGGATCTTCCTTGGCAGTATGAAGCCCTCTGCTCTCTTGGTACAGCTGAAAAGTACATTGGGTTGCCCTAAGTAGCCTCTGTAGTTCCTGCTGGCTTTGAGAATTTGGGCAGCAGTTAGAAGAGATGTACTTGATTGAACTCAAAAGCGGTACCACACCAGGGAACATACATTTGGAATTGCACTTTTCTTTAATGCTGTGCCACAACGTGTGAGACGAACGCTGCTAGAATTGGTGCAGGCCTAATGGCCAAACTGAGGCTGCTGCTGGAATTTACAGTGGCCCCCAAATGGGCTGATTCATACGCTAGATGACAAATGTTAATTCCTTTTTCCCAGAGCTGTTGTTGAGAGGCTCTTTCCGTTGCCATCTACCTGTGCACAAAGGATACTGAACATTATGGTCTGTTGCCAAAGACGAAAAGAGCCAAAGGGGGCATCCAGGGTGAAGTGCTCTTACGCTTTGTAGGAGCCTCTTCCAGTGCTGGGATGGTCAGCTGAAAGATGATGCTTTGTTTTCAATGGGAATCAGATTGGGCTCTACACCAGGGGTAGTAGAGTAACCCTTCCCCACGTCCCTGTGCTCCTGCTAGATGCGTGCACAGCCTCAGCGCTGACCTCAGTGAAGTCCTGCATGGAGATGTAAGACCTCTGCAAGAGCTTTGGGTTTTCCTATATCTAATACTGTGCATGTGTTAAATCAGTAGTACTTTAGCTGTGTAGATAAAAAATACTGAGTAGAGATGGTATGTCCTTACCCATGCAGCCAACAAGGCAGAGAATCAGGGCTTGCATAGACAAGTTTAGGCTCAGGATGGACTTTTGCAGAGTTCATCGTTAGCATTGGCTGAAAGCATGAGAAATTCCTGCCCAGCCAGCACGGGGCAATCAGAGGCACTCTCCACTTTGTACTTCGTGTTTCCTTCTTTTCAGTAGCTTTTGAATCACGATGAGCAGCTGTCCTGGGAGTTCAGCCGTTCAAAGAAGAAGGCTTTCCTGCTGTGTGCGATCACAGCACAAAGACAATTCAGTTTCTGTTACCTTGTTTATTTCTGTGTGCATACAAAAGTGGAAAAGACCCAGACAAAAATTGAACGATTCTCTACCCCCCCAAAAACAAACAAACAAAAAAAAAGCTGATTTTATTTCATGGGTAAAGATAAATGTAGTAGTTTGATGGTGTCCTTGCAGAGATTCAGAAATTACTGATGGCAACTTTTTGTTTTTGGGAATGTTTAAATTTGACTTTGTTCTCTTTCCTTCAGTATAAAGTATCACAAATTGCGAAGTCTCTTCACTGTTAAGTTGTGTATTTGCAAAGGTCTGAGTGCACCCAGCAGATGTTTGGCTTTGTGCAGATACTTCACACGTTGGCTTGGTGGTCCAGTGGCCCAGTGATGTAGCCTTAAGTACATACGAAACACTGGACTGTTTGACCCCTGCAGCCCTCTCTGGGTATTTAGGACTGGTTGTGAAATGGCAGAACTGTTCAGGATAGCAGCTTCTTGTTACTGAAGTTGTTACTTGTGGGGAGCAAAGCTTGTAAGTTTTAGAGGTGACGTATGACTGAATAATCATTGGCAGTTGTATCTGCTTTAAAATTTCCACTCTCTTGAGCTGCTGGATGGAGTATGTCCAGTAAAAACAACTTCCCCTTCACAATAACTGCCCACTCCCATTTGCTCCTGAAAAGAAGAAATTTTCAGTAGACAGGACTATACATAATCTGCGTTCATGAACCAGTGTCATAACCTCAGGACTTAACTGAGTGTATGAAGCCAGAGCCCAGGCAAGTAATGGCTTTTTCAAAGCTGCCAAATCAAAGCAGTGGGGTTGGAGAGTGATGGGTATCAGCGTGGGTCAAACTGAAATAGCTTTTATTCATCATTTTCTGTGAAATGAACAAACAAAATAGCTGTGGTCAGTCCAAAACTGAACAAAACACATGCAGAAGGTCATTTTTTTCTCTTCTTCTTCTTTTTTTTAAAAAAATTTTGCTTTTGGGATTAAGTTCCATTTCTAAAGAGTGCTGTTTTGAAATGAAGTTTTTAAAAAATCCCTTCTATTATATTTTGGCATTTGTGAAGTTAACAGTTTGGAGTTGTGTTTTTTTCTTGTTTTAGGTTCACACTTTAAAAAGTCCCCATGCCTGTTTGGTGGATACCACTGCCTTTGGGCAGGTCCAGCTCTGAACTGCACCCTTGCAGTGTCATGCAGTGACCCCCTTCCAGCATTTGAATTTGGCCACGTGGGTTTCATTTGCATCTTCTTGTGGCAAAGGGAAAATCGGTTCATTGCACGGTGTTGGCTGTAGATAATCAAAATACTGTTTGCAGCAGTGCCAGCCATCGTCTCTAAAAGCACTTAAATCTACTGACGTGTTTACTGTGGTTACTTATGACCTTGCAGCCATCCATTACTCTCTTTTCTTTTTACACCATCCGTCAGACTCGCTTACCTCCCCTCCTTTCATTCCGTTGCGAGTCAAGAGGCGGGTCTCCCCATTTCCCCCTGAGTTTGCTCCCAGTCTGTGTTACACGTGGCATACAGGGTGGCTAATGTATGACTTGAAGTAACTTTGGAGACAAATCCATTAAAGAAGGTGTTAACAACACAACCACTCAAATACATGGCATACCTGATGCCCCCGCTAGGGCAGGAATCCAAGCTCCCTGCTGTGCCGTGCTTCACAAATGACACTGTTTCTCTCTGTAACTGGTTTTATTTGATTTTGAAAATGAGAATATGTTCAGTTTGTTGCTGTGTCAATATTAAGTATATATTTATTGTTTTTCAGACATACATACATATATATAAATGCTATATATATATATAAAATGTCAACGCATGGACATATGTACAGTAGATATTTTAAAGAGCTATTTATCAAGAAAAGTAAGTGTTATAAGTAAACAGAGTTTATATTTTATATATTATGTAGATAGCAAAAAAAAAAAAAAAGCAACAAAAAAAGTGTTTAAATTATAGTAGGACTTTTTGGGGTGGGGGGTGGGGTTGGAGGGACGGTGAGGGCCGGTTCCAGCATTTAAAACAGCCAAACTACTTTGTACGGAAGCTGCCTGCTGTGCCTCTCGGCTGCAATATCTGTTTGTTTCTTCTTCTGGAAGATGATGTGCATTGTTACTTTTACATTGCTTGGGGAATGTAGTTAGTTTATTCTTGGCCAACTGGTATGTGCTGCTTAAATCATGGTTTCCTGTTGTTCTGCATATTTGCATCGATGGAATAAAAGGATCTTAACTGGCAAATAAAGACATAAAAGGATGTGATCCCAGCTGTCTGTCATTTTTTCCCACATATTCAGGGAGTGGGGTAATTGCCCTCACCTTTGCCTGTGTTTCCTGGTCAGCCTGTAAGTTCAACATGTGTGAGTAAAACACCCAGGCATTGTGCTTGGGGTGGGGATTCTGGTGGAAGAAGAGAGGGAAGGAAGATTTAGCACTGGCCTGTCTGAGGTTTTAGTGCTGCTGCCAGGCCTGAGCTAATGCCTGCCAAGCCATGTGTCCCAGGGTGACAGCTGTTTTTATTGCCAAAGGGTGCCACCAAAAGCAGCATGGCTGGCAGCAGAGAAAATGAGGACATAGGATGCCTGTCCTGGGCACAGCCTGGAGACCCTTCAGGCTCTCCTCCCATTTCCCCATGGCTGTCCTGGGATGCCTTTCCTTCCTCATCCTCATCCTCAGCTCCTTCCAGTGACCTACATCTGCCCAGCCTTCATCTCATCCCTTGTAACGCCTTTGTTACACCTCATCGAGTGCAAAACAGGAGGTAGGACAAGGGGAAATGGTTTTAAACTGAGACAGGGGAGGATTAGGTTGGATATTAGGAGGAAGTTTTTCACTCAGAGGGTGGTGAAGCACTGGAACAGGTTCCCAAGGAGGCTGTGGATGCCCCATCCCTGGAGGCATTCAAGGCCAGGCTGGCTGTGGCTCTGGGCAGCCTGGTCTGCTGGTTGATGACCCTGCACATAGCAGGGGGTTGGAACTGGATGAGCATTGTGGTCCTTTTCAACCCAGGCCATCCTATGGTTCTATGATAATAAGAAGCAGTGGGAAATCCTGGGCTCTGAGGAAAGATATATTGCTTTTAAGATGTTGCAAAAAGGTGGGAGCCTTGTCTGTGCTGCTTTGTCTATCTTGCAGCAGAGCACTCAGGAAGATGGTAGATCTGCTCATGTCAGTACTCACCCATTTCTCAGGCACCAAGAACGTGCAGCGAGGCTGAGGCAGCAGGCTGTGCATGAATGGGAAATCACAGGCATTGACAGTGCACACCTCCCTCAAATCACATGGTGCTGTGAACTGCACATTTCTGTAATACACAAAAATCTACACAGTGGTTATGTTTTATTTCAACACAGAACTGCAGTATAGTACTCATTTCCACTACTGCCATTGCACCTATACTACTTCAAAGATGTATCAATGTATATATGCACATAAAATGTACTTTGATCTGTTTTAATACACATTGTTTTCTTAGACTGAATGGAAGTACGCGAAGCGAGGGAGAATTGGTGCCCAGGCAAATGCAGCTCAGTCAGGCTTCCAGACCAGCGCCCCAACTGATCAATTAACCGCTGAAATAAAACAGGGTCGAACTTTATGACATATTCTTAACAGTAAAACCAAGACTGCTTCCACTCCAAAGGTTAAGACATAGAAATCTTCGGAAAACAGCACCTATGGGAACAATTCCTATGAAAGGACGCTTCGGAGATACAAAGGAATCCAGCACACAGTACTTACCTATACAGGTAAGTGCAAACGCAGCAGTGGGTATAAAAATACCACGCTAATGAGGCTATAGAAATGCTAAGGTAAACTTCTTCAAATGTGGGTCAGTGTAGTGAGACACCGAGGTGTAGATTTATGAAGCAAAGTAAGAGTTCTGCTATTAAATGCAGGTAACGTGAAAATGGAGGAGAGGGGGGAACCCCTGCCCATTTTCCATAGCTTTGGAACATGCAAGGCTTCTGCGGTCCCACTGGCTTGTTCTGTTGTTCTCTGGAGCCCCTGCTGATTAACAGCCACACAGCAAAAACAATGGAAGGCTCGTAGCCATAAATATTAAACAGAGGTATGTTAAATGCACTGCATTGTTCTCTTTGGGACTGGAGAATTTGCCGGGGAAGGGGCTATTAAAAAGTGCTGCTGTGCCAAAGAGCAGCAAATGCCTTCATTGCTAATTCCTGTCGGGTAGCTGTGGAGCGCTTTGTAATGTGCTGGTGCAATAGCTGCATTGCTGTGCCAGCATTCGTAGCAGACGGGACAACGGGGCGTATTCTGTTCAGGTAATACTCCAGAGTGCCTTACAGGCCAGATAGTACAGCCCTGCCTCCTGCAGCCTGAGAATGGCTGCCACAGCCCAGCAGCACCCAAAGCACCTGTGCCTGTGCTGGCTGCTGCTGCCACCATCACACTCGGTGTGGATGGAAGCTACACACAGCCTCTAGAAGATGCCCTTGGGAGGCTCACTAGTACTAGCTATTGCTTGTCTCCTGCATACATCACATCTTGTAATACGTTTTCTCCTTGAGAATGCTCCATCCAGTGAATTCAGCAGCACAAACCTTGGTGCGGCACCCCATCTTTGCCTTCAAGTGAACGATTGTGGTCATTTCCTTGCAGCTACAGCCTCGTGAGCAGGGCCTGTAGGATGAAGCTGGGCTGCTGGCAGATGGAGAGCAGCAACCCTCACTCCTGCCCCCAGCTCCGCTCCTGTCATCCGCGGGTGCTGGCAGCAGGGAGTGTGTGTGCAGCCATATGCTTCATGTGGCTTCATTTAGCTGGAAACCAAAAATGCAGCTTTTTGCTGGACTCGTTTTTAGGCAGATCTGCTCCCTCATCTGCTCCATTGTCGACAGCAATTTATGCCAGATCGCTTTAATAGCAGAATGCAAATAGAAACCAGGTTGCTTGACTGCCAGAAATGTGCTTTTTTTTCCCCCCCATTGGATCAAAGATTGAGTGTGCTGACTGTAGAATAATAAACAAGTCGAAAAGAAAAAAATAAGAAAAGGAATGAATGAAGGACAACAGTTTTAAGCTCTGTATTTCCACAAGAAAGGATGTACATGTAAGCAAACATTTTGTAGGAGAGCGGAGGCCCCCTCCTCCAGACATCGATGCACAGTAGCTCGCGCTGCAGGAGTGGTGTACGCACGGTGTTAGAGAACCTTTCAGTGTCTGCTCCAATCTGTTCTATTAACTCTGCCTTTTGCAGCTAATCACATCTTGCAGACTAAAGGCTTTTGCAGAAATTACCGTGTCACATCCAGGCAATGATGACTGCCTTTCAATGCAACCGACTTTGTTGCCTGCACAAATACGTTTCGCACAGTGAAACCTGAAAAAGCTCAGTCCTACATTTCAGCCCTCAAGAATTCAGAGGTAGCTGGAAATTGAGCTTGTAGCTCACTACATTTTGTTTGGTGGCCTTTTTCCCCACTGCTGTCTCCACACAACTAGATTTTATTTTTTAACATTGCAGTGGTGCTGTTTCTGCCTATGGTAAAAAAGGACTTACACTTCAGACTGTTCCAGGCTCTCCAGACCGTGAAGGAAGATAATCAGAGAGCAGAAGATGGGACCAAGACAAAAAGCAGATTCACAAGAAATGCAGGGAACAAGAATGTTCCTGGGTGCTAATGACCCATTCTCTATTCTGTGAATTTCTTAGAAACATTCCAAGCATGATTTTTGGCTAAGATCAACTTGTATTCTTCTGTATCCCTCCTGTGGCACAGTCTGAAGTTAGCACACAGCACAGTCTATTCCCCCTAAGCAAGTTGCTTATAACCACCCCCTTTTGGAGGCGATGAAGTTAATAACACGGTCACGGACCATCTGCACCAATTGATGTTGGTGCCAAGAGAGTGGTGGTCCCAGGCACTTCATCTGCAGCTGTAGATGTAGTTTAGAGTTGGTAGAATTGGTGGATGTTGATATTACTAAGCTACTGTGTTAAAAAAACACAGAGTGAGGCAATACAGGTATAAGCTGTGCGGAGCCACTTCAGCACAGTGCGATTTGATTGAAACAGACTATTTTACCACTCACTTTTCTGAGCCTTTTGCTTGCAGTTTCAAAACAACAGAATCAAGTTGCAGCAGGACACCCTGCCCTTCTGGCTTCAGAAACTTCTGGCTAGGAATAATTTCTGTTAGCACTACAGGAGGAACAGGGCCTCCGTGGAGAATGGACTGAGTCACTTGCTGATTAGACAGAGCTATCCACCCACATTTGGCAAATGTCTGTACTGCTTCACGTTTTTGAAGTGCCTTGTAAACACGAACAAGTCCCCACAGAATGAGCTGTGTGATCATCTCAGTTTGGCAGCTGGCAAGGCAGAGGCAGAGGAGAAGCTGGTGAGCTCATTCTCTGATGAATGTGGCTTTTCTCTGAATTACCTGGTGTTGTTTTCTTCTCAATTAGAAGTTCCCTCCCTCAGTAGCTGCACCCATCTATTGAAACATCACTGCCAAAGGACCCTCCAAATGCCCAAGATTGAAATTCTCATTCTAGACAGGGTACAACTTCAGGTCTTTATGAAATTCCTGCCTGCTTAGAAATACTCTTGCAAATAATAATTATAAATAAATAATATTTATTTATAAAACACATTAAAAAGGCAGTTTGGGTAGAATTTTCTCCTTTTATGGACTGACTGATCTGAACTGTACAGCATCAAAAAAAGATCTTAAAACTGGAAGAATTGAAATTGCAGTTTTAAAACACATACAGTGATCTTTGTTTTTCTGGCAGGAGCTCAGTGGCTTTACAAAGGAGGCACATACCATTCATTATCTTCACCTTGTCTTTTGGAAAAGCCAAAAACAAAATGGCATGCCACATTGTTCAAGGCCACACAGAGCACATCCATGACATCCAGATATTAAATCCTGCTGTTTTAATTTTTAGTTCAATTTAAATAGTTCTTAAGCCTAATACAATCTCATTCATTATAATTAATATAATTAGTCATATATAATTAATGTCTAATAAGCTGCTGCCATTTGTGAATGCCAAATAAGCTAGTGTTGTCAACACAGCCTAAGTTCAAATTCATCAGTTTAGGAAAGCGCTAGCAACACCAAAGCCAATGCCAACAGCTTTATTTAAGTGAACACATTTCATCTAACCTTATCTATGGAGGGGAAAGTGAGAGATGCTGCACTCTCCAAGCATCGATTTTAAAACCAAGCTTATAAAATTAGCAGCAATCCATGTGCTCACCAGGAAATCACTAAAATAATCAATTGGCTTGGAACAGTCCAAGTCACTCCACAGCTCTCTCGTACATTGCAAGGAAGGGTGTTGAGGAGTGTGTTTGCCTGCACCCTGCAGTTCACACTGCTTAGTTTGGCAAAGATTTCTTGTAAAGAAAAGAACCTTTACAGAAAATTCCTTTTATTTCCTGGTGGGAACTTCTCAGTGCTAACAGCAGCAAATCATCACCTGGAGAGGCAGATGGCAATCATCTTACTGCAATTTGGGAATCTGTGGGGTGAATTGCTCTGTGTTTTTCCATTATTCTGTAGGACAACAACCAGGCAGTGGGACATTGGCAGTACTTTTAATGACTATGGGAACATGGACTGAGATGGCCAGTATAGAAAACCATGATCAGGAGAGAGGTGGAGACTACTTTGTCCCATCACAAAACAAACATCACTCAGACGTTCCAGTTCAACAGCTTGTCTTCGTGCATTAAAACAAGCCTGGAAACCATGACTGATATCATTTAGAGTAATTAATTAGTTGCTTCTCAGTCTTTTAAACGAATGCGCTACAAAGCCCCCTGAGCTCCACCGAGATCAAAAGCCAGCTTGTGCACAAGGCTCACCCCCCCTTGTAGGCAGTCCTTTTGAAAGGAGGCGATTACGTGACAAATTATTCTTTGGGGGTACAACTGCTGGCTGTGCTGCATGGCTTTGGTGAGATCTGAGCCTTTCGCCCCTCATCAGTGATCCAGAGAAGTCACTGGTTTCGGTTCTCCCTGTCGAGCCTCGGGCAGATACTTGCAATATGGCAACAGGATTTGTTTCGTCTCTAGTCATACACAGTAAAATCAAACTGTCTAAACTGACCAACACTTTTCCCCTGTCTTCTCACTGTCGCATCCCAATTAAAGAGCTACAAAGCAGAAGAAAGACGCTTTGAGACTATTTATTATCACACGGAGACCCAAATGTGCCATGCATGCTGACACTACAAAGCATGCTTTTGGTACTATTTAAAAACACAACATTTTCAGTCAAAAACAACAATTACGTCCTTTTAACTCAGCTACCAGTCAGACTGGTAGAAGAAGAATCGGGGTGTGCACAACTGTGTATCTGATGTTAAGTAACAAATCCAAGTGAAGTCTGGAATCCAGAAGACATCCTAAAAAATCACTAACACAGTCTTGAATAAATTCATTCACTAAAGGAGCAAACAACTGCATGTTACTACTTTCTCAGTAATTGTTTTGCACTTTCCTTACGTGTCTGCAGACAAAAGCATGTCACCTCTGAAATGCTCTCATTCTCTATGAGAAATGGGAGAACAGAGAAGTAGGACATACGTGCACTCAGCATTCCAAGTTTAGCCACTCATCACGGTGTTTTCAGCCCCGTGGGCCTTTTCCTTGCTGCCATTCGAGGATATGAAATGGCGATTACAGAGTCAGAGTTTGATCTGCTTGGAGACAGACCTGGTTATTGTGCTGCCATGCTGAAATGAAAGGCTAAGCTCCCTTTTGCTGCCAAAGAAGTTTATGATATTTTTATTACCCTAGAGTGCTGTTGTTTTTTTCTCACTTCAAGAGATTAAGTTGGGAGCATTTATAGGTCTGATATGCATTCTTCTCTCAGGTAGAATGTAAACAGAAGAATGATGTTGTTTTGGCCAGGAAATGGAGCCAAACTTTTCTTGATCTGTTGATGTTCATGATGAAAAAGTCATGTGAATGTATAAGTAAATTGTCCTTTCCATTAGCACAGCTCTACTCCATGAACACAGCTCTGCTCACCAACTGTTCACGCTTCTCAAGAAACAGAAGCATCTTAGAAATTGTAACTCAGGAAAACTGAGACTACAAACTTATAACTCCTTTCTAAAACACTAATCACCTCCTACTGCAAGAGGAACACAACTTGGTGCTTCAGAAGGCTGAAAGTATACACTGCTTTTCTTACCTAGTGAAGATATTCTCATGCAAGTGTAATACAAAAAAAAAAAAAAAAAAAAAAAAAAAAGAAGTGCATCTTCAATTGGTTCAGAGCAAGTGAAGCTCACCTAAAAGCAGTTTTTTATTTTTTGTAGGTAACAACATGCATTGTGACACCACGCAAATGTGGACCTCTGTGCTGAGTAAAATCAATGCTCCATTGCTTTGCGTTTTCGTCTTCTTCTGATAAATTCACATAGCAAGGTATGCTCCCAGTGATTATCTGTAATTCCACTGATAGATCAGTCATATATGAGAGAACAAAGCCCAGTACACTTCCCAAGAGCTGCAATATTCAGCAGCATACCACTCCCTTGTAATTATTCCACCTCTAATAGTAAAAGCACTGATAATCAAGAACCGTGAGCACAATGCAGTTCATATGTTGAATGAAAAAAAGCCATAAAAGTATTAGCAATGCCCATTTGTCTTCTCTCTCATGTAACTTTGTATGCCAGTGATTAACTCACTTGTGCAATACAGACCCATCACTATAAAATAAACACATTACCACTCTAAATAACAGATAAAAGTGAGACACGCAGTACATTAGCAGGATAATAATTATTCTGGTTTTGCTATCTGCAATAATTCCAAGCCAATTCCAAAACTGTACTGCTTTTATCTTTCATGTATGCTACATTTTCTTATGTTATTGTACTCCAAAGATTCAGCATATATGCTACCACTGTTTGGAGAGATGCCTAGGAAGGTATGATACATCAGTCAACTGATTTTTCTTCCACACTTCTGGTTGACACCTGTAGCTATTTGTGATGAGACTCTGCTTTCATTTACAATGGCAACAAATAGATTCCATGGATAGGAATGAAGATATTTAATGTCTCTAGCCAAAGGGCAAAAAGATCATTTATTTGGGTTATGAAAGAGCGGGTCCAGAGGAGGGCCACTGAGATGATCAGAGGGCTGGAGCACCTCTCCCATGAAGAAAGGTTGAGGGAACTGGGCTTCTTTAGCTCAGAGAAGAGAAGGCTCCAGGGAGACCCCATTGTTGCCTTTTAGTACTTGAAGGGGGCATATAAACAGGAGAGGGAACGGCTGTTTACAAGGCTGGACAGTGATAGGACAAGGGGGAATGGTTTTAAACTGAGACAGGGGAGGTTTAGGTTGGATATCAGGAGGAGGTTTTTCACTCAGAGGGTGGTGAAGCACTGGAACAGGTTGCCCAAGGAGGCTGTGGATGCCCCATCCCTGGAGGCATTCAAGGCCAGGCTGGATGTGGCTCTGGGCAGCCTGGTCTGCTGGTTGGCAACCCTGCACACAGCAGGGGTTTGGAACTGGATGAGCATTGTGGTCCTTTTCTACCCAGGCCATTCTGTGATTCCATAAGTCACGTCATCACCCGTGTGCTTGGCAACACTGATTCACAGCATATAGAGCCAAGTAGCCATTTTCAGTGCAGGCGTATGTAGAAGTTACAAAAAAGCAAGCCTGTTAAAATAAGAAGGTCCAACTCTTTTGAGCTGTCTTAAGAAAATAATAGAAGCTTAGGCATCGTTTTTTTTTTTCATTAAATGATAAATAATAATCATCCACATAATAATAATCATTAGCAATTCATGCTAAGCCTGCGGTTTTAATGTCTTTTTTTGTTCTAAAAGCCTTGAATGATTTATTTTGTAGCAATGCACACACAGTGACCGGGATGCTGGGTTGTGGTTTAGTGGGAAATATTGGTTACAGATGGCCGGTTGGACTGGATGATCTTGGAGGTCCGTTTCCAGCCTTGGTGATTCTATGACTGATCGTCTGCATTCTCGAGTCAGCCTCCAATAGCTCCGAAGAGCCATCTAGCGATGGGAGAACAAAAGAAAATCGCAAGCCCGCACCGATGGCAGCAGGCTGCCACCTGCTGATGCGCGAGAAGCACTTCACTGAGCACAACTGCCTTGCTAACAGCGACGGGACGAGAGGAACGGCCTCAGGCTGTGGCATGGGAGGCTCAGGATGTGCATCAGGAACAAAATTCTTCTCATAAAGAGCTGTAAGGCACAGCAACGGCCTGCCCAAGGCGCTGAGGAACCAGGACGCAAAAGCCAGAAGCGGCAGCCCCGCCTCCACCCCCGTGAGCTCCAACCCGCCCCTCTGAGCGGGCGGTGCCTGCGCATGCGCTGTGAGGAGCCCGTCCTGCTACAGTAGGTGCTGCGGGCCGGTGGGGGGGTTCCGCGTTCGGCTCCGCTCGCGTCCCTCTTCCGTTCGCCGGGCTCTCGGCCTCAGCTCGGCTTCCGTGAGCCGCGCCTCCCCTATGCTGAGGCCGCGTGCTGCCCAGCGTGTCCCTGTCCCTACACGTGCCTCACAGAGGGGCGGCCGGCTTCGGCTCTGCGCTGCCGAAAGGCGTTCTGCTGTATGGTTTCTGGCCGGTCTGGGTTTGATCCTACAAAGCAGTGAAAAAGTACTTAATTAAAATTAAAGAAAAAAAAAAAACGAAAAAAAAACAAAAAAAAACAACATCACCACCAAGTAGGCCTGGTGGATGTGGTGACTTGTTGCCAAAACGTGGTCTTTGTTGGTGTCTGCAGATGCTGCTGTGCGTTTTGGCGTATGGAGGAGTAGCTTAGTTTCACTGGAGAAGCCCTTCGAAACATAACTCGTCTGCTCTGCCAGATAGCCTGCCAGCATTGCTGCCATCGCTGTGCTTAAAGGTTAAGGTCCTCTGTAACCTTTTGGATTAAAAATTAGAGCTTTGTTATATACGCAAGCCTGCAAGGGAGAACCGAGAATTGATACTTACAAGGTGGAACGTACAGAAAGACGTGGTACTCACTGCAGCATTTTACTATTGTTTCCAGCATAGGGATGAGACGGTTGTGCCTCTCTACTGCTGAAAGGATAAACTCCGCACTCTGCCTGTGCCTGATAGCAACGTGAGCGTTTAATCCAGATCTGCAACTTAAGAAGAGAGCTTGGTACGTTGCCTTGTGCTTTCCTGTCACCTCTGTGCTGCTGAGGCCAATGTCAGTTGGCCCTTGTCTCTGCTTGCCTCGTCTGGTGAGTTTGGAACCTGATGATTTGGTAACTTCTCTGCCTAGCAGCTGTATGCAATTTCAGTCTCTGTACCCTAGATTTTGCAACTCATAAGTGGAATTACTGCTTTTCTCCAAAAGGAATCAGCCATGGCCGAAGACTCTCAAAGAAACTTCCGCTCCGTCTATTATGAAAAAGTGGGGTTTCGTGGAGTTGAAGAAAAGAAGTCACTGGAAATTTTGTTAAAAGATGACCGATTGGGCAAGTTGATGTCAATGTTTCCTCTATTGCTTTGGTGATTTGGCATGTGGATGGGGAGGGAGTCATGCATGGTGTATTGCTGCTGTGCTTAGAGCACATTAAAGTTTTACATCCTTTACCAAGGATTGTTTTTTTCTATCCTTTTCCATCTTTCCTATTTCATCTCTCAGTACAAGCAGTCCCTTGAGTTTCAAGGGTTTGAGAACCTGATTTTTAAAGAGTATCAAACATCTGCATGTTTGGCATTTTTTTTTTTTTAAATTCTCATTCTCTATGGTCAATAAGCTTAAAGGTTTTTTTTTTTTTTTAATGAAAACAGTTTCCATCTGAAAATATATTGTCTCCTGCTGTTAATTCCATCTAGCCTTGTAACAGTGATGGTTTTGTTATTGATGCTTGTCTTTTATTAATGCCATATCTTTAATAGGATGGAAAGATAGATGTCCCTTTAGCAAAGTCCCTAATTGCTTTGAGATAGCAACACAGTTTACAAAATGATTATAAAAATGGTAGTTTCTTCCTGGTGAGACGTAGGGTAGCTTTAGTTGTATTGTAAATCAAGTCAATGCAGGTTTCTCTAGGAGGTTGTGGATGCCCCATCCCTGCAGGCATTCAAGGCCAGGCTGGATGTGGCTCTGGGCAGCCTGGTCTGCTGGTTGGTGACCCTGCACACAGCAGGGGAGTTGAAGCTAGATGATCATTGTGGTCCTTTTCAACCCAGGCCATTCTATGATTCTATGATTTTTTTCAGAGGAAATAGTGTTGCAGTTTATTAGACACATTCTATTCTCAACTGAGCAAGTAAAAGCATTTGTTAATAATATGCCATGTAAGTGTGGATTTTGATCCTAGTATTTGTCATATTTAGATAAGCAGAGACTCAAAACTGTTATTCTATTAAAACTTTTTTTATCTTAAATTTTTATTTCTCTACAGATATTGAGAAGCTTTGCACCTTCAGTCAGAGGTTCCCTCTCCCATCCATGTATCGTATACTGGTGTGGAAGGTTCTTTTAGGTATGAAACAATATCTGAATAAAGCAGTGATTAAGTTTAAAAATCTTGGCAAGCTATGCAAATGTATGTTTATGTTTTGGAGAAGTTGTGTTCTGTAAGATCTTGGTTTGAAGATTACTTCTGTTTTTTGTTTCTGGCTTTAAATGATATTTGCTGTTTAAGAAAATATGAGGCCGGAGAAAGTATATAGCCCAGAAACCATGAAAAATAAAACACGAAGCATGCAGAGATTCTATTCTCCTTGGAGTTTGATAATCATGTGATCAATTGAAAGGCGCTAGTGACTTTTCACTAAGTGGTCAAGTGTGTTGGATTTACTGGATTTGGGACCATGACACTTGGAGGTGGGGCAGATTGTGGAGGGTCCTGGAGTTCTGACTCACAAGAGGTATCAGGAGAGGTTCTCTTAGAGGGCTGAATGTAAGAAACACTGCCAAATTGAGTGTGAAACAGGGTGCATGACTGAATCTTTGGAAGAGAAAGGTGATCTACTGCACTATTGATGATTGAGCGTCACGCCACTGTTGAAAAGCTTGAGTATGTCTTCTTTTTGTTCTTGGTGTCCACATGCCACTACACGTGGAGCTGGAAATAATGTATGAGAAAGCCTTATCTGAATTTTAAAGAATCTTTTAGAATGGTTTTCTCCTCCGCCCCCTCCAATTTCCTGCAATTTAAGAATCATACCTTCATTTTAATGGTTCACTTCGTACACCTCGATGTTGTCCCAGGTGATGTGGTATGTCAGAGATGTCTCTGTTGACCTCTCGTTCACATGTGACTCAGGATGGTGTTGAGGCTGAAATAGTTTCTAGACATGCCAGTGTTGAGATTCTTTTGTTTGACTGTAGGAGTCTTCTCTGTTTAAGAAGAGGAGTTGGCAGTGTGTAACATAACACAGATGTTAACTGCTTTTGGATCACATAAAAATGTCTTGCTCCATCCCAGCTTTTGCAGTGCAAATAAGTTTGCAGTTGGGAAATAAAAGATAAGTTACTGTCTGTTGTGCTTGATACTAGACCTCAAGCATGTCATGGTTTAACACTTTGACAGCAATTCATCCCCCCTTCCCTTTAAATGAAATATGAAAGCAGCGGGTAGCCTGCTTTAAGACTGGGTTTTGAAGAATGTCTTGTTCTCATGGGTTTCTACAGGAAGAATTCTGCTCCATTGGTGATATGAAAATGGTGCTTCTTCATTTTGATGTTTCTAAGATCTTCTTTCTACTGTAGCCGGTGACAGCTTTGTTGTGAGCACTGCAAGATTCAGCTTTGAGTTAGAATCATAGAATCACAGAATGGCCTGGGTTGAGAAGGACCACAATGATTATCCAGTTTCAAACCCCCCTGCTATGTGCAGGGTTACCAACCACCAGATCAGACTGCCCAGGGCCACGTCCAGCCTGGCCTTGAATGCCTTCAGGGATGGAGAAGGAAACAAAGAAATGCTCAGCATTTCTTCTGGATGTCAGAAACAAATTTGTTTTCTCTGCCTCTCCACTTGGATGTATACGTATCTGTTTTCTCTGTTGAGAAAGCCAAAAGCCCTGCATCAAAAGGTGCTTGGATGGTATTCTTAAATTCTGATCTGCGGTTGGTTCAACCACGTGGTTGATTTTGCTTCTAGGTGTGATTTTAGAGAGGATTAATTTCTATAATACGGTGTGCAAAGGTGTTTCCAGCAGAGATCTAACATTAAACTAAGTAATAAAACTGTAATGTATAGCATCTTTGCATTAGTTAATTGTATGTATATTCTCTGCCAGGTCCTACATTTCCGTAGGCTGGAGTGTTAGTAGGAATTGAAGTTAGACTCCTGGAAAGAGAGTTTTGATGTTTTTTTCTTAATGAATGCTTTTCTTTCTTTATTATTATTATTATTATTATTATTATTTTTAGGAATTATTCCTCCTCACCATAAATCTCATGCTTTGGTGATGAACTACCGGAAGGAGCAGTACTGGGATATCCACCATGCTCTTCATGTAATTCGTTTTATCAGTGACTCTACCCCACAGGTAGATGTTTTCCTCCGCATACATCAACTGGAATCAGGCAAATTGCCTCGAAACTTGGCTTACCCTTTGGTAAGTTTCCATTCTAGTAGAATTTAAGTCACAGAATCATAAAATCACAAGGCTGGAAAGGATCTAGAACATCACCTAGTCCAACCGTTCTCCTATCATCATTACTTCCCTCTGAGCTACTAAAGCATATCTCGCAGCACCTCATTTAAATAATTTAAAAATTTTAGAGTAATTTGCTTTTAAATCCAGATATTAATATTCTGCCTTCCTTTTTCTGTTAGTCTGAACTGATCTGGGTCTGTCTGTCATGTACTCTCTGGTTTACAGTATGCCCGCTCGTGGGTAAACAGGTTTGTATTTTTTGTCTGTAGTGTGATGACAAGTGTGTGGGCTTCATATATAAGCCTCTGTAAAAGGAGAGGTCATGAAAGGAACCATGAACTTTCTGAAGGAGCCATTGCCTTATTTTTTATGTTCACTTTCCATGCTCTCTTGAGCCCAGCTTTATTACTCTTCATCTATAGAATAGAGTGTATCTGTAGAATAGTTAGCTCAGCTCTATCCTGTGTGCAGTCACATCTGGAACTGTGTTTTAGGCATCCTCATAGTTCTTATACCGAGGATCTTTTCTTCTGGAGAAAATGAAATAGTCTGCCCATCACACACTTCTAGATTTGTATTGTGAGGAATAACAGACTCATCATCTGGAAAAGTTGCTTATTTGTCTCTGGGAAGGTGTTTTATCTCAAATCAAATAAATAAGATGAAGGTAGCTCATGGCTGCCTTCTTTTCTTCTGTAATTAATATCCATGACAATGGTGTTTGAGGGGCCTGTTTGGCAAGGGAAAGGAAAAAAAAATCTGCTGGTTTAAAATGTGGGTTATAGAAATAGGAATATTGCAGTGCCATCAGGAGATGAATTCTCATTTGACAATATTTGGGAACTTTGAATCGCAGTTGATCCAAACTCCTGTTGAGTGATTTGTTTTAAAAACAAGACAAATCTTATTTGCTCTTCTTTATTAGATATCTGTCACTATAATGCAGCTGTTTCCCAGTGCTTTATTTATAAATATGTCAGGGACAGCTGGCATTTCTCTTTATATACTTAGATTCCATTCTCTTTTTGCCAAGAGCAGGGAAAAGGAATGTACAGATAATGTGAGTTGTACAGTCTAATTCTACTGTGTGTTTAGTTCGTTTTTCACTTTGTTTTCCAGGAACCAGAAGATGAAGTGTTTCTTGCAATTGCTAAGGCAATGGAGGAAATGGTGGAGGATCCTATAGAATGCTATTGGCTTGTCAGTTGCTTTGTGAATCAGCTTAACAGCAAGCACAAAGATTCATTACAACAACTAGTAAGGATAAAATACTTGTATGTGTGTGAGAGAGAGAAAGAGAGAGAGGGAGAGGAAAACTGTAAGAGGGAGAGAAGTAAACAAGTCCTGGGAAGCATGCCTTCTGAGCATTCTGGTAGGCACAATGAATAGAGACAGCTGGAGTGTCAGGCCAGTACCTGTGGATTCTGTTCTGGCAGCAGTTCCATGTGGAAGGAGCAGTGCTTTTGGAATTGTGGCTGTATTATCTGATAGGTCACTTTGCCTAAAGTAACTAAATTGCCTAAAGAAAAAAATTGGTTTTGTTTGCTACATTGTAGTTCTCAATTAGGTTTTTTTTTTTTAAGCTTACATTTAAGCTTACATTGCATTTGGATGAGTTATTTCTCAGTCACTTTGGAGTTTTGTTTAAAACAAAGATGTAAAAAGCTTAAGAACATTTAGATTCATGTCTGCTGCTTTTCTGGCTTGTCCTTCAGAGTCCAATACTGCTCACCCAGTACTGGGTGATAATGAGGCAAAGCACAACATTTTCTAGAAGCTACGTGCCTCAATTACATAGGGAGTATCCCTAAGATGTCATTGTAATACACACATTGTACCAAGGCTGATGGATAAAGGAAGTGTTTTTGTCTTTGACAACTATATTAACTCCTTGTCTTATTATGACAAAAAGTCTAAAGACACTCCAGGATTTATGAAAACATGCATTGTCTTACATTAGAGCTTGAGCAAAATGATAAGCATTCACATTTTTACACCTATTTGTGTGTTTGTCTGTTGCCCTTTCTATACACATTTTGCTTTTAAACAAGAAATACATGCCCAGATTTTTATTTATTGCACAGGGATTTAGTCTGAGAATTGGTTTTCTTGGTTTTGGTGCACTGTGTGTAGGTTGTTAGGCTGTGTGCTAAGGCAATGAGCTTCAAGATGGATGAAACTCTGTTACTTGTGAGGACAACAGTAATTGGTGCAGCGTGAATCTCTGCATTGCCTTAAGCTCTCCAACACCTACATTAGGGAAGAGTGCATGTATGTTTTTGAAGTCCTGCTGGTAGTCAGCAATTTAAGGAACCTGGGGCTGTTTATTGAGTGAGTTCAATTAACAAGTGAATTTCAGAAATCAACAATATTCGTATTTTGGAACACCCTGTTTTTAGTTAAAATAATGCAAATTCATTACTTAAACGTGTCCATGCTTACAGGATTTTGGACGTACTTCTTGTTTTATAGTATTCTATAAGAGTGTGCAGCAGGGAATTATCTAAACTTTTGCCCTTCCTTTCTCAGCCAAAAATTCTGGAGCAGTATTTAAACATTGAAGACAGTAGGCTTCTGATGCATCTGAAGGCATGTGCTGCGATGAGCAAGCTCCCTTATGATCTCTGGTTTAAGAAGTGTTTTGCAGGCTGTTTACCTGAGTCCAGTTTACAGAGGCAAGATTTTTTTTTTTTCCTTTCTATTTGTAATTCCACAGTAATTTTAAATTGCTCTTACCACATGCATTTTACCTGTTGTGTAGTTATGGAGTTAGCTTCATTGCTGACTTGAAAATGACACAATTTTGTTTTGTTCTACTTGTTACTGATACAAGACAAGCTGTTTGTGATCTCTTCTAGCAAGGAAGTTGAATGTAGCAATTTATTCCCTAAGGCACTTCTCACCTCCTAGGATTTAGAACTTCTAATCCCCTATTAGTGATAGATAGCTGAAAGGAGTCAGTTCTCAGGCTTTTAAACTGAAATCCTTGCTTAGGGAGCAATGGTAGTACTGTATCATTATCAGATGAAATAGATTTGGGTAATGTTTATTTGAACAAAACAATATTAGGGCATCACTAGGTTAGTGAAGTCCTTATTCTGCAGTTTGCAGTTTCAGCATTACCCTGTGTGTGGTGTGCTTGTTGTTATATGGCAGGTTCTGCCCACCAAGCACCTGTAAGCAGTCTGTTCTGTGTTGTGGCTCTATAATATGGAGGTTAAAAGCTTTTACTCTTGTTTTAGCTACAGAATCAGAGCATTGGAACTTCTGGTGGCACAACAGTTCTATTTACCAACAATTTGTATGACAACATGATAGATGTGCACTTTGCCTTTGCCAGTTTAGGTTTCTACATTATTCAGTTGTAATCAAAATGGCCATATTTGCTAAGGAAATAACATACTTTGTGGGCAGCGTGTGACAGATGAACTTAATTAATGCTTGGAGATTCAGTTTGGATTAGAATCTGAAAGCCCGAATGCTTATCTGAAATGCATCCAAATGGCAGTATTAGAACTGCTGAGAACTGCAAACAGCTCCCCGGTTCTCCTGTGAGTTTTACTTAATTTTTCAAGTGACAGCTGGTTTGAGCGTGGTGTTTTATGATTTAATTTAACTTCTGATTTAATACTGTATTTCTTAGAGAGGTTGCTTGCTTTGTCTAAGTTGTAGCCCTCTCTGCCAGGCAGCAAAACTGAAATTTCATCTTTTTTTTTTTTTTTTCTAAGATGCACAAGATTTGTGTACACTGTACAGAAATTTTATCCAGTAATGGTGAGATGAAGTGTACATAAGGCCAGCTGTGTTCCTGACAGGGGTTGTCATTTGGTGTACGTACTCTTACAGTGCACTCCTATGCTTAATCATAGCTAGAAATTGCACATCAATTTATTTTAAGTGGATTTGGAAAGCTAATGTAGAGAGCTTTCATGTAGAAACTTCCTTTGAGCTTATGCAGTGTTTTTGCTCTGCTTGCCCTGATGAAACTGACAAAAATGTGACTTGAAAGGTTTGAAAAGTAGACACTGTATGACAGCAGCAAACATTCCATATTATGAATTAAGAAAGACTTTGCTTAAAGGGGTGATGGGAACCCTCATCTGGCCTTTGAAGCTCATTATGCCTGCATTGTGTTCTCATGGCATTCCAGGCTGAAGTGCAAGTTCTTCCAAGAGAAGAGGTCATGCCAAAATTGAATTGTCTTTTGAAGAAACACACCTGCAGATCCGAGTTTATAGGTGGGCTATAGGAGATGTTTTCCAGTTACTGTATTCAGAGATTATAGAGAATGGTGTGTGATCTCTGTCTCCCGTGGTTTTATTTGAAAGGAGAAACACTTTTCACAAGTACCTGAATGGATTAAAGAAAAGGAATCCTCAGAAGGTCTTTCTGACACAGCTCTTCAATGTGAAGAACTGAAAATAATGCAGGAACATTAAAGCTGCCATCTGACAGATGGTCTCACACTGGTTTTGGATAATCTTTCATCCCGTGTCTGTTGAGTTGGGCCTGAAATAGAGCTGCTGGATGAAGGGTTTCAAATTGTTGCAGGCTGTTTTAGTACTGTGAACCTCTCCCAGTAGTTATAGAGGTTGTTGCTAAAGAACGTGCATTCTGTGAAGGCCTGGTCTTCTGGTTTCCTTAAAGCTGTGAGGTCCAGGCCTGCCTCTTACAGGTGGTAGGAGTGCTTTGTAGTTCTGAGAGACTCTGTGCACAGTGGAATGAGTTGCAACACTTAAATCTGGTACAAGGAACAACTGTTAAACATTATGGCCTGTATCTTGCTGATAATTATATCTTCTAGAGAAATGACTTGGGATATTTGGCTGCTTGAGATGTAGTGATTGAGGATTTCATTCTTCTGAGTGTTCATTTACCTGACTATTTGAAGAATCTCATTATTGAGCATGCTAGCAAATTGTTTCTTTTTTTGCACTAGGAAATATTCTCACCCTTACCACACCATATGGAATAGTTGTCACAGTTCAGGCTGTTAAAACATGATTTGCTTTTTGCACTTGAGCTTGTAAGCAGTTCCACTTCTAAACAAGGACATGCCATATTAATACATTTGCTTGCCATCACTCAGTACAGATTGAGGAACTGATAAAATATCTTTCATTGACTGTGACCTGAATAATTCAATATGCTTATTGCTAGTCAGGAAAATAATCTGAAAAAGGTAATTGTACAAACACTGTTCTAGCAGATATACAAGCAGATAAAGACTACAGTAATGCTTAGTGATTCCTTTATCATTTCTTTTTCCAGGGTTTGGGACAAAGTAATTAGTGGATCCTGCAAAATTCTCGTTTTTGTTGCTTTGGAGATATTGTTAACCTTTAAAATGAAGATAATCGCGCTGACCACTGCAGAAAAGATCACCCAGTTTTTGGAAAATGTAAGTGAAATGTAACATTATACTCTGTGCTGTGCAATTACCTTGCATGGCCCATAAAAATGTCTTTTGGCCTCGGTCATTTGTTGTTTTAAACATACCAGAAGAAGGGATGAGAGGAATAGTTTCTGTCAGGAGGTAAGGCTTCCATAGAATGAAGGGATTGTAGGCTCTGGGTAATATGTTATTTATGTTTGTGCAGATTTGACACCATTCCTTCTGATAATAACGTGGTTTGTTTGTTTTTTTTTTCTTGTAAAAATAAGCATGGATGAAGTTGGATTAATTTTTCCAGAAGTGAGAACTGGTGTCTTGCACCCCTTCTGTTCCTTTTCTGGGCATGAACCTGTAGGCTCAGGGCATGCTTTTTGTTGTTTTGGCCTTGGGATCTTAAACCTAGCCCTGAACTTTCCCTTTGTGGAAAGACATGAGTGTGACAGCAGGGTTGTAGGAGCCTCATGTGACCTAGGGTAGCTGGATTGGACGTGTTTATGGTCGTGGATGGGCCAGTGTAAGTCCTGTCTGATGACAGATGAGGGGTGTAAAGTAAGAGAACCTTGGGTTCTCCTGTTTTGTCTCTAAAGCTTGGGGATGCTTATAGGATGTGAGGGATGCTAGGGCAGGGAGGTGGGACTGTAGTTTCTCTTTTGTATAAAGAGATGAAATTTGAATTGGAGATTCAAAATCTGTATTTAAAATGAAACAGTCCACATAAAATGCATTGACAAGGCATCTTAACTCAATCTTTTGTAGATTCCTCAAGATAACACTGATGCTATTGTCAGCAAAGCTGTAGATCTGTGGCGCACACACTGTGGGACTCCAGCACACTCTGTCTGACAACTTTCCCCACTTATGACAGCTTGGAAAAAAAAAGCATTTAAAAAGTTTCCTCTTGCTGTTCTTCCCTCTTTGTGGTGTAATGTTCTTCCTTTCCTCTCCAATTTGAAGATGCTATTAAAGCATTTCATGGCATAGTGATCAATGTTTTTCAATAAATATGGATGGAGTGAAAATACTGAGTGGTATATGATGATGCCTAGGGCATTTTAATCCAGCCAGCTACACTATTCTGATTGCACAGTGTGTTCTATGGCTTTTGGGGAAGTAAATCTAACTCCTGGAGCAAGGTGAGTAGGCTGACTTGTAGAAAATACTTCTGTATGCCAGCTTATACTTGATAGAACTAGTTACTACTTGGAGGGGCTTTTAAGGTGAATGCGTAGTATCTCTTATTTTGCTGGAACTCAGTGGTGAACAAAGCACGTTCCTTTGCTGGAAATTTAAAAGTACTCTATCAAAACCATAGATTTGCAGGTAAATGCAAAAGAGGCATCACGAATTTGAGACAGAGAAAGACATCACAGTGACCAGGTGAGTCGTATTTTTCTGAAATATCTTAGAAGTGCTTTCTTCCTGTCTGCCAGTGAACTGTTATGGCTGTACTTTGTTTGTGCTCAGTGAAAAATGCTCCTGAGAGGTGCTCAGTGGTTTGGCCAAATTAAATTTTACTGTGCAAATAATGAAGAGCTTTTCCTTCTCTTAAGTTTGTAGTCAATACTGCAATCTTAAGGCTTGAGAGAGGAGGAGGCATCTTTGGAGTGTCTGGATATTTGGATAGTAGATGTACTGAAGAATTATTATTTGAAAAGAAAACACTGCTATGTGTAAAGCAGGAGCTTTGGCTACCTGCTGGTTTCCTCATTTTATAATGGCAAAATAATATGGCCAGCAAGTCATCATCTCATTTAGGTTCATGATTTGAAATGTTTCTAAGGGAGGTTGGGTCTGGAACGGGACCTGTCCTGTTCAGCTCCTTTATCTGTGATGTAGGACAAGTGATGGAGTGCTTATTCCATTTAACATCTGCAGGTGAAACCAGACTGAGCGTTGATTATCAGGTGATACAGCAGTGGCAGGACTGTAGGTGTAAGCTGAAATGAGGGTTTTCAGGCTATAGGGAAAAATTTTTCTCCCATGAGGACAGTCAAGCAATAGATACAGCTCATAGAAATTGTACAGTTTTCACTTTTGGGAGATTTCCAAGTTCCAACTGGTCATGTTCCTGAGCAGTTTGGTCTTACCCCTTAGCAGGCCTTGCTTTGAGCAGCAGGTTAGATGAGAGACATGCAGAGTCCTTTCCAGCCTGATGTACCTTGTTATCTGTCCTATACTGATGTGTAACTTTTGGCAAGTATGGAAGAAATCAGTGAAAGGACTAATTATAATTCAGAATTACAGGCAAGTAATAAAATACACCACTGAGCATGACTCAGGGACTACATAGATATTTCATATTTACTGCATTTATTTGTTGTGGCTTGAATTTCTTGTTGCTTTATGCTTGTTTGGTTTAGTTTTCAGAATAAGTTAGATGCAGAAATGTAATTTATGATGCAAGTGAAAGCAGAGAGTGATCCTGTGAAAGTGTAAAATTACATTTCCACACCTCATACAGACCACAGAATCATGTATAAGAATACCTTACTTAGTTATTTGACTCTGAGGTGCTTCTATGCCAAGTACATTTGCTGCTCCTCAAAGAGTGTATTTAGTTTGTACTCGGGGCAGACTTCAGATGCTTTAGACATTTAAATTTGTTTCAAACTAGGTCAGGTTTACCTTCCAGCAGGTTAGCTGGGGAAGTGTGGAGCTCAGCTCAGGTTATAGGAAAGAACCCGGTGAGATGATCTGTGTGAGATTTTGAATGCTGCCCTTAGTGCTCCTGAAATGCCTGAGTCTGCCTCATTCAGAAAAAGCTTGTTTGTGTCTGCTTTGATAGCACTGCTGTGTCTGCACTGTAGTGTAGTGTAATCCATTCAGCTCACTTCAAAAAGGAGCTTGTTTTTCTAGAGTAGGTGTGGAAGCTGAATAATGTGGTTAAGAAAGAGTGTATATGTTCTGTGAATAACAGCACTTCTTTCTGTACCATTCAGTGCACAAGTTTTTCAACTAAGCAGCAGTGGTGCAGTCAGAGAGTGCTTATTTGAACATTTTTCCCTTAGGATGCACAGCTTACCAAAAGTAAGTTATGTATGCATTATTCCAGCCTTTACACTGCAGATTACTAAAAAAAACCCACTCACACAAAAAACAAAAGCCAAGCACTGATGATGCGGAAGGTGTTGAGCAGTTTCAGTGCTGAAGGGGAATCAATATTCTGTGAAGAGAGAAGCCCTGAATCAAGATTAAAAGTGCCACTCAGTGTTACTGCTTTCAGATTAGTCAGAATGTATTCCTCCAATCACCGTTGGACTGAAAACTGAAAGTTTTTTTTATTTTTAAACTTTCTGCTTTTAATTTGGAGAATCCTTCTCAATCGGTGAGTAACCCTGGAGCTGCTCTGACAGGCACAGAATTGGCACAGCATCACAGACTGGCTGAGGTTGGACAGGACTGCAGCAGGTCGTGATTTAGCGGAGGGTTGTTACAGTTAGGGTAGGTTGTGCTTGGACTTGTTGATCTTTAAGATCTTTTCCTGAGCAAATCTATGATTCTATGCAAAGAAATAGCAGGATTATTTCTATAACAAAATACATTATTTATTCTGGACTATGCTGAAGAAAGGAAGCTCTCCAGATAATGAATAATGGCTCATCTCCATGCTGCTTTCACTGATCTTAGTAGATGTTTGTGTATATCTTAATCTGCAGCTTTTACTTTGGATTTGTGAGGCATATGTTTTATCCACAAAAAAACCCCACCAAACCTTACTGACTTCTTAAAAGGTTGAAAGTTTGAATGTGGCTTACTAATTTGTTTATAGTGACGTCTGCTCAGTTGAATGTAATAGTTTAGCTCTGAAGCCTGCTTTCTAAGAGAATGGGAGAAATGTGAGTTGTCACTGCTCCCATCGTGTAATGAGCAGATTTGAGTTCAAAGCAAGGGTCTTTATAGTCCCAGCTTAGAACAGAGTCTCCCTTTGGAAAGTGGGGAACAGTTGCTCTCACAGGGAGGTGAGGCACTGGCACAGGCTGCCCAGAGAAGCTGTTGGGTGCCCAATCCCTGGATGGTGACCATGTTGGATAAAGATTAGTCTAGTGGGAGGTGTCCAGAGGGCTTGGAACTAAACAGTCTTTAAGGTCCCTTCCAACCAAACCATTCTCTCATTCTATGATGTGCTGTGCTAACATTTGCTCTTTGTCCTTTTGCACTAAAGCACTGCTGTAAATGCAGTTTCTAGATGTATGTTTTTAGTGGACAATCCCAATTTGGTCACTTAGCTACTACAGATTATTATTGTTACAGTTTCCTTTCAGTTTCACATAGTTGTGCGCCCTACTGAAATCCCTAGCTAAGTAATTCAAGGCAAATGGTTAGCTTTCAAATTTGTTTTCTTTTCACCCAGTGTCTTTACAGGAGCATGCTGATGAGTCATCTGACAGTCATTTTCCTTCTTTCCTGAGAACCTTGAAACTCATTTTTTTTCTTTATTCACGTTGTTTCTGCTTGACTGACTGAGTATGCAACTGCTTACTGCCCACCTGTTTCTCCATACAGAACTAGCAGCTTAGTTGTATTTTTTTTTTCTTTTTCTTTCCCCAGAGACAATAGAAACAACACTGGAGCACTCACTTGGGAGAGTGAAAGCCCCTCCCTCTTCTTCCCATGCCAAATATCTTTGTGGACTTTGCTTTGGTCCAGTTCTCCCCTCAAGCAGTGCCTTCCCTCCAGAGAGGTTGAGAGGAATGCCACATCTGTGCTCACCCATGTTGCATGCACCAGTTCTTGTTCAATTACAGTCCAAATAACTGATGGAAATTCCAGATAAGAAAAGTAATGGCAGATGTCAGAGGATGGTGCTTTAAAAATGATCACAGAATCACAGAATGGTTTGGGTTGGAAGGGACCTGGAAGATCATCTGGTTTCAACCCCCTGCTATATAGGCAGGGACACCTCCCACTGGACCAGGTTGCTCACAGCCCCATCCAGCCCAGCCTTGAATGCTTCCAGGGAAGGAACATCCATATTGTGTCTGGGCAACCAGTTCCAGTGTCTCAGCACCCTCACAGTAAAGAATTTATTTCTAATATGTACTTGAAATGATGAGTAATTTGAACTCCAGTGAAGGGCTTGAAAACATGGAAAGAAATGGAGGAGAATGTGGAGTTAAGTGTCTGAGATAATAACTCAGAGGTTGGTAAAGTAACAGTGATACATCAGGCATCTGTGGGTAGGAGATCAGCTGGTAAAAACTGGGTTCATGTTGAATGAGGGATGCTTTCACAATGTAGTTACCTTTACAAGATAGCTGCTTAGGCCTGAGTGTCCTAGTGGTTCTTAAGTTTGTTGTTATAGCTGGAAATCCCTGTGCTGAAGAAGAGCCCTACTGCTCTGTGTGCTATCCTGCCTCACCTTGAGCTGGACAGGGCAAGTTGGTATCCAATAATGGATTTCACAAAAGCCAATCCAAAACTCTGTATTTTCCTAGCTGAGCAGCGCAGTGAAATGCTCTCTGTTAGGCTTTTGGTACAAGAGAGTATGGGGGAATGGAGTTGCTTCTCTTTCATGTGCTAATCGTTAATCCAGGTTATTGGTGGGGACCTCTGGGAAAGGAATCTGCCTGGCTAGGTGTCCTGTCCAGTGCTGTCTATTGCCTCTACTGCAGTGGTCCACATTAGGAGAGGTGGAAATGCTCCTCACCTGGGGCTGCAAAGACAGCAGATTAACTGTGTGTGTTTGGAGCTAGCTTCTAACTGCCACCAGTCAGGTTTGATGAATCCACTTGATGAATCTCCTTGATGAAACTTGGACACTCATCAAATAGAAGCAATTACTGTATTTCATGTCACTGTAACAATAGATATCAGAAGAGAGACTGCAAGCTGCACCTTGCTGTTGGGTGTTTCTGTGGGCCTACCATCAGAGGGCACATCTCTCAAAGTGGTTTGAAGCAGCTGATAAAGGTGAGCTGGATCCTGGAGGCTGTGTCTGATGGAGAGAGCTGACTTTTTTTCAACCCTTCTCTCGATTTCCTGCCTGCAGGTGGCATTAGATAGCAATTTGATTGCAGGTAATGAGAGGACTTCACTGAATACACTTCTCTCTTTCCTGAGGCTAGTTTTACAAAAAGCTGAAGTCAAAATGTAAAAACACAGCCCTGGTGTAGGGATCCTTGTGGAAGAGGTTGGCTTCTCACATTCCTTGTACATTGCAGCCCTACCAATGTATATATATATTTAATGCACCGAAATTCCTGTATGTAACTAAAACACGATCTGATCCTGCTTTGAAATCAGTAGTTGGGGGAAAGGGGATCTTTAGTCAAAACTAATGATTTAAAAAAACAACCACTTACTCATCCACATCTCCCAGGATAGCTACGGACTTGTTGGCTTCTAGAATGGGAAATACACACAAACAACTGGAAGGAGGTGAATGAAAACATACCTGAATGGAAGCAAACAGAGAAGCCCAGTACCAGCCTTTTGATCATGGAATGTATCTGTGCCAGCAACGCATATCAGCAGAATTTGGTCAGTTAAAGTAATGCTTCCCAGCTATTGAAACTACTGGGATTTGGGTCGGAGAAATCAGAGGATGGAAAGGCCACATGAGTGTAGTGGGATGGGCAGGTATGGCTGCTTTGCTGAACAGCAATAATGCTTGTACTACTAACAGGCATTTTCCTCTAATCACACTGTGATGTTTTTAGATCTCTATGTGTGTGCCTACTGCAGACTGCCGATTTGGTTCTTTCTTCATTAGCCTGGTGTCGGTACAGCTTTGGAGCCGAGCTGAATCATTGTCCCTTGTCCACATTCACTGAACCGAGAGGCTCAGCCAACGCAATTGCAATGACCCATAGACCTGCCCTGGTAAGGCCAGCTCCTCTGCCATGCAGGGAGCAGGGGACTGCTGCCTTCAGCTGTGCCAGTCACTGGGACAGTGTAAGAAAGCACACAGATACTTGAATTTTTGTTTTTAAATGATTTTTTTTTAAGAAACTGCATACATCAGGGACAAACAATAATTTAAATAGCATGCAGTTTCAGTATGTACAAAACCTAGGACATAGAGATCCAGCTTAATTTTTTTTCTAGTTATTTACATTGTTTTCATACAGCCATAATCTGTTAAATTACAATACTGGAAGAGCACATGATTGACAGCCACCACACTCACTCCTATACAAAGACAAACTATATACATACACTTGGATATCAACTGGCAAATGCAACTGGTGCAGGAGTAACTGGGACACATGGGAAAGCAGGTAGTGTGCCCGTCACCTCCTCTTTGCTTACAGAAGTTGTTCCAAGCTCAAGCAGGCTGAACACCTGGGAAAAATTATTTGTCCCCTTTTTTCTTTCCTGATTTTTTTTTTTCATCAGCGTAGTCATTTCCCATGGCTATTCAAAGTGATGGTATTTGCAGGCACGTTAGGGAGCCCCTGTCCACATATAACTACGGGTTTTCCATCTTGCCCTTTTTTGTGTGAATGCAAGCGTTAATGTAACTAGGCAGGCTGGAAGTGCTCCCACTCTTGGTCTGTAGTGTTTCCACTGTACAGATGGCACAGTAGAAATAGTGGATGGTGAGTTTGGTGGCCAGTTGCAGTGGTGATGAAGTGCTGTGGTTTTACATGTAAACCTTAGGCTGAAATGTATCTGTGGAATGGGCTTACTACCAAGCTTCAGCTGACATAAAATTGTTAATAAAAATCTATTAATTATTTTTTTTCCTTCTTCCTCTTTCAGTAACGTCTAGAGTGTGCACCTGGAACTGTCCAGACCAATTGTCTGAGCCCTATCCCAGGGAGCATCAAGCCTAAAACTATTTCAGCATGCAAGTACTTAACCAATGGTGCCTAGGGTGGAGAAAGGCCACAACACCAACCTTCCCCCTTGATCCTGAGTCCTTTGCCAGGTCCCTGTAGTCCAGCCCTGGCAAGAGTGTGGGTGAGAACTCAATGCCAATGTTGTGCTACATTGTCATTGCTTTTTTCCAAATCACAGAACTTTCATCTAGAAGTTCTGCAGTTGCTGTTTCAATTCTTTCTTCCTTCCTGCTCAGTTTCCAGCTCATCTTTCAACAGGCCATAGGATAGGTCTTGTTACTTGTATATTTTAAGTATGAATAACCCACAATTCAGCAAATAAAAAAAAAACTTGACTCTCATATATTATTACATCCATTATCAGCCCTGGAATACCAGTTTTTGTTCCGTGTTGACTTTTTCCATTCTCTAAATGTGATGTAGTTTATTGCTACTGCTAATCTCTTCCTAATATGAAAGAAAACAGGTTAAAACACTGGACTAGCTGTTCCCCAGCCTATGTGCAACTTCCCAAGAATGACAGAGTTGGGTCTGCCCATTGAGGACATGCTGTGATATTCAGGCACTGACAAGTTCTTGAAGAATGCCTTGTCATAGGATAACTTTGCAAAATACCCCAAACTGCTGGAGCTAAAGCCAGGCGAGGTGCCAGTTCTGCAGTGCTTACTGTCTTAACATTTCATATTGCTGCTGCTTCCTCTTCTTTCTCCTTTTCAGTAACAGGCTATACTTATGAGTTGGGGGAAATCCAGCAGTTCTTCCACTGTTTCCTTGTGTCTGCTTGGACTGTTAGAAGTGAATATAATTAAAAAATAAAATAAAAGCATTGCCCTGGGGACAACATGAATCCTGAGGCAGCCAGAGGTCAGCAGGAGCTTGCTTTGGGCCCATTGGCCAAAGGCCTGCTGGCTGGTGACTGACCAGCATTTATTGGCACCTGGCTGTTATGCCCCTCAACCACTGCTGCAGGGCTTGTTTAGGCTACCAGCTGGCAGAGGTGGGTGCTGTCAGGGTCAGTAGCAGTATGAGATGTTGCCCACAGACTACCCATTCCCCTGTAGACCTTAGCACTGACAACAGCCTGCTACTTCTACCTCTTTTCATTTTAATAATCAAATTAAAAAAATAAAATAAAATCTCCTTTCCCTCCTACTAGCCTATTCCATCCTGCAATCTCTGTCACTGCTCTCCTTCCCATTCATACCGAACCTCTAGGCGTGTGAAGCAATGGTGCTAGGCACCATAGGCAGGGGAAAGGAGGGCTGGTTGCTCCTCAGCCATTCTGCAGAGCCCCTTCCTGCTGCTGTGCAGTTAAAAGCCCAGAGGCTTTTTTTCCCCCTTTCTTAAAGCCTGTGATGCAGTCTTGTTACATATATGTGTGATTAAATTCAACCACCATGATCCCCAGCTTTTCAAGAACATAACTGCAAGGCAGTGTCTGTCTGGCTATCAGCGCTCTCAGATGCTGCCTCTTGTCTCCAGTGGAGCACATCTGTGAGATACTGAGTACCACTAAGTGCAAATGGAGCCTGAGCGTTGTTTGGGCAGGCTGAGTGCATTTCCATGGGCTGTGTGCAGGTTTTTTTGCACCAGAGGAATGAAACTGAGGCCTGAGATGAGGCAGGAGTGCTGGGCATTATGCACTATTGGCCAGAAAATGCTCATGCAAGAGAGAGGCCTCTTGGCCCACGTTCAGTGAAGGGCAAGCTTAGCATGGAGACAGAGTGGGAGCACAGAGGGATAGATAGATACTGGAAGACAGAAAGGGAAAAAGAAAAAATAACAGAAAAAACGGTGCTTTAGTTAAACTCTGGCCTCTCCGTTCAAATCTTCTAAGCATAATAGCTATTATGGAAATAAAAAGGTGTCCTGAAGTAATAATCTGGAACTTACAGTAATGTTGCTATTGTGCTTTGGATCACTGACCCAAAACAGTGTAATAGCTTCTTGTGAGAGCTAGAAAGGACTCGTAGGCAATGCTTGCCCATGCTTACTGGCATTGCACTTGGGTTAAGGACTTGAATCTAAAAGGTGTTGGCCTACATCCAGAAAAGCACTTAAATGTGTTCAGCTTCAATGAAGCCTGTGAGACCTGGTCTGGATTTCAGTGAGACTGTCTGCATGCTTGTTTAGCATTAAGCACACACTCAAGTAGGCAGGTAAGCCAGGCCCAGAGCATCCAGCTCTCTGTGCCCTACTGGGTCAGTTCATATGTTAAACCTCTACGGTAAAAACAAATAAAAATACAACAACAGGCCCCTGGATTTCTGTCCTTATGCTTCAGCTGCACGTACCAGTGAGGAGTCCCACCATCCATACCAATGCAACAGCCTTCCTTTGTTAGGCTAGTTGACATACCATCATGCTTTTCTCAGTACACATTTAGGATCAGTTCTTTATACCTGGCATAGGGAGGATAACTGTCCCCCATCAGCCCCCAGTTTTCCCATGGTGTGCCCTCTGCAGCACAGGTGGCAATCCCAGCCCTTCTTGCTGCTGGAGGTGTGTTGGCCCTCACACAGTCATGAGGCTTGAGCATAAAAACAAGCTACAGCCTGAGAGAATACCATGCAGTGACCACGCAGGGAGTCCTTTTTTCTTCTTGGGAGCCAACTGTTGCCATATGCTTTTCCAGGGTAGGCAAGCAAGCAGCTTCAAGTCAGATGATGGTTGCAGATGAAACAGCCCACAGAATAGTTTTGCTTCTTCTCTGTCCTCGTAAGGTGCTTGCAGACTGAAAGGAGCGTTTGGTATAAGGAAGTGCTTTAGTGCCATAGGTGCAGGTCTACTGGAGACTTCACCCAGGCCCGTGGTTCCCTGGATACCATCTCAGGGCTCTCTCAGGTTGACAACAGAGGCTTGCCAGGGTGAAGGGTACCTGAAGGTGAACTAATGGATGCCCCACCAGCCGGGCTTGAACACGTATGGCAAATCCACATGCCAGGAAAGTCTTACACATAAATGCTGCGTCTTGGCACGATTCCCACCAGGGGTATTTTCTGTAATTGAAGCTTGAGCCAGCAGGTCTGATGATGCTGCAGTACCCATCACATGTACATACAATTTTCTTTTATATTTTTAAATATTCATCTACTTTTTTTCTTTTTGTAGAAAGGCAGTTTGTAAGATTTACATTGTACATAACAGGGAAGTGAATAATACCAGCACTTATGGTTCCTTTTTGTTATGTTTTGAAGACAGCATAGTAGTTCAGGTAGAATTTAACTGCTACGGTCTGTGAAACCTAAAATGCAAGGGAGGGAAAAAGAAAGAAAGAAGTAGTAAGATAATATTTTCACATGTATGGTACAAATTAAAAGGAAAAAAAAAAGACCTAATTGCTACAAAATTATGCAGCTGGATTCCTGCAGTACTGACATCACCATGTTGGCACTGCAGAATTAGAACAGAGATGGAAACTTCCTTGGTTCTCACCAGACTTGCAGCTCACAGGCATTAGCAGTTAGCACTCAGATCTATCAGAAGCTTCTCTGTGTTTCTGGTAGGTCTGAAGAGAGGAACAGGGCTGAAAAGGCCACCATTTCTGCAAGAGCTCATCAGCAGGAGGCTTGTTTCATCAGCTGTGCAAATGCGTTTTTTTAGGGTTTGACTTTTTGAATGTGAGATTTTTTTGAACTAATTAATCTGTCCCACTAGGAAAGCAGCAGTGACACTCTCAGCCCAGCTTATGCCACTGCTTAATGACATGAATAGGTCATTACCTTGCTAATGATTTTATAATGGCGATTTATCTAAGTTTATTTAAGGGAATTACTCTCCTTTGTTTCAGCCTGCTCCCTTCAAGTGTGTACTTCCTGAGGCCATTTGCCAAACCAGCAAGTCCTGCTGAACTTCCAACACTTGTGCCAATCTCTATTGGAGCTGTGAGTTTGCCCGACCCAGGCCTGAATGGGTCAAAGCCATGTGGTAGCTGTCAAACATGAATGAGCACAACTCCAAGGGTAACCACTCACCCTAGCAATGGAAAAGAAGCAAAATACTGCTCTGAAACCTGTGAAAGGTAAGCAGGTAAAGAGGCCTCCTGGAAAAACTAAACTAGCCTGTAGTTTTGTGGGATGCTAAAATGCCTCAAGGTAGTCACTGGAGCTCAACTGCTTGTAGCAACATCTGCTTTTAAACAGCCTCATCCCTTGTAAGTTAGATGTGCTCAGTGAGCCAGGTGTTCCTGAAAGCCTCAGCCACTGGAGCTGACAGATCTGGCCAGATCTCATGGCTCAAAGGCAGCTGCTTGCTTGTCTTTAGCAGCACTTCATCATTACAAACCCCAGTGCATCACTGCAGCACATGACAGGAAGTGCAAGGTGTATTGTTACAGCAAGGGATACATGCATTATAAATGTGGTGAATTTTAATAAAGAATTTATACATTAAAAAAAATCCCCTAGGGCAAAAATTATTTTTCCTTAAGTGTATAATCAAAGAATAGTAGGATGCTATAGTCACAAAATAAACAAGAGAGTTTGGCAAAGCAGACTGTGATAACAAAAGAGAATAAACAGAAGGCTTACCCCTACCCTGGGCTCACTCACAAAACTCCAGCAGAGCAGATCTCCAGCAGAGATCCTTCCCCACTGGCAGCCAGCTCTTCAATAGGTCTAGGAGAGGTGCAGCCAGGCTCCCCCCGTTCTGGCACACAGCTGAATTGCCTTCACCTGTGCTCTTGTGGCTGACTCAGTGCTCGCCTCAGGTGGTCAATCAGAGGTTCAGGCTGTGACTCAGCAGCTCCCATACACTTAAGCTTTTCTGTATTTTTCTTCAAAACCTTAACTGCAACTGTTATGACCACCACCCATCTGATGAATACATCAGTGTGCTATCAGCTCTGTCTGGGCTGAAACCAGGACACAGGGAGGGCACAGTGCAGTGCTGACTCCAGTGATGGCAAATAATTGCATTCAGATACATTGGCTTAGCCATGGTCCTGCGAACAGCAAAAAATACTCAGCTGTGTTTTCTGTTTTGATAAAGGAACTTGAGAATAAGCTTCAAGATTAAAAAAAATAACGTCAGTTTTTTTTTCATATATTTGTGGCTCCCTTTTCAGTCAACATAAATACATTAGAACTGCAGATTTTCAAATGGAATGTATAGAGTTGTAATCACACATTCAGCTCAAATGAAAATCTGATCATGTCTCATCACCAGACTTCTATAAACCCTCTCTTACCGGAGAAATAGCCCTCGCTTCACAACCAGACCTTATTCATATCATTGCTCTTTGGCACTACGTACAGTTGTGAGTAAATATTCCCCTTCTGCATGGCCAATGCAAGATGTAGATGACAGTACTGAGAATGTGCACTCATTCATCCCTTTCTATGTACTTACTCAGTGAGAGTTCCCTGTCCTTCTCTTCAATGCTATTTACCCTTGATAGCAGCAGAACTGACACCAGAGCACGATGATTTCAAACAAAAGGTTACAAAGTGAATGGTGTGTGCCTGCACACAGCCATGTAATAGGGCAGCACACGTTCATTAGTGTGTTTCTTTGACAGCCTGTAATTCTAAGTGGGGTCATGAGTTCACAGGGTGCTTGAGAAATGGTTGCTGTTTTCTATTTTGTGGAAAACAACAGTATTCATTGCTGTCCTTAAAATAATGAACTTACCTTGTTAGATGCCTACTTAATTCATGAACTTCCATTTCAGAGCTTTTAAATTCATTAAGCTCTTTACGAATGGCTGCCTGCAAAGGACAAATAAACTCATAAATGTATAAATGACAGAAATCAAAATAAGTTCACTTTGTTCTCAAAACAATATATTAGAAGTGAAATAAATAACATTATTAGAGAGAAAAAACAACAACACGTGAAAAGGAAAAGAGATAAATGTTCTAAATTGCATAAAGGGAAGAAATAAATGCTTCAGTGGGATGGATCAATTTGAAAATGCAGGCAGACAGTGCTGATACAAAAGCCAATTTCAGTTTATTAGGTAAACACTTTCATACACAAAATCCAAATTAGCATAAGTATGAGACAAAAATCATGCACCAGAGCTTCTCAAACCCTGTGCTCTGTTTCAGAGCTGGACCATGAGTAAACTTAGCGTTGGTAGATCTCACCAGAATTACATCTGAAATGTCTCTCCCCTTTATGCAGTCTTAAATTCCCTCTGGTTAAGCCACCTAATCTGGGGCTGAGCTTACTCAAGAGGGAAAGGGGCTGGCCTGGCTCCCTGCTCTTCTCTCTGCCTCAGGCCATGCCCCTTTGCTCCCATCCTCTGTTCTGACTCAATTGTTCCACATGCCAAACCCATCCAAATTCACCCTAAGTAAGTGGTTGGGTCAACTTCAGTAGGAAAACCTGTTACCTTCAGCTTCTGTGGTTTGTCCACGTGGGAAAAGAAAATGATGAGAAGGGGAATACTGAAGAAGAAGAAGAAAGGTTGACTTTGAGTGACTCAGCTTCTTGGTGGAAATGGCTCTCAGCTAAAATGGCCCTCACCCCATGCTGCAGGCTTCTGACAGTGCTGTGATATTTGTAGCATACAAGTGGGCCTCCCCATGAGCATATGGAACAGATATGCCAGGTGCCAGTGTGGCCAAGTGGTCCCATGAGCCCGAGGTGTGTGCCACTGCTGGGAACCTCAGTGGCTGGAAATGGCCACTCCAATTATGGGTACTTGTGGCTGTCAAGAACGTTTTCTTGACTGAGTCTAAACCAGGATAAAGAGCTCAAGCCCACATCAGGGCTTCCACAGCAACCACTGATCTGGTCACCAATGACCTGTGCCTGGACAAGGCCTAAATGACAGATCTTGTGAGTGTGCTCTACAGAACGAGCCTCTCGTGTTCTTCCTACACTGCTCTGCCTCTGTCTGTCAGAGCAGAGAGATGATTATGCACCAACTCAAGGGTCTACCTTCAGCAGACCATTTGCTGCTCAAGTGACTGTGAAGAAGGTCAAATGGCCTGCTACCTCCCATTGGGTTTGAAATCTATCACCTCCTGCATCTCTCAGCTGCTGGGGAGATGCAGAAGTGCCCTTCTTCCTCCAACAGTCAGATTTGGGAAAGATGAAGCCAGGCTGAACATGTCCCCATGTGACATGTTCCCCATGTCCAGAACACAGAGAGATTTACTGAGAAACAGAAAAGCCCATTACTAAACTCTACTTTTGCAATAAATTTAGTCTGTGTTGACCAATTGAAGGCAGTTATTGAATCAGAACTTTTAGAAGAAAATAATAAAATAATCTGTTATAGGATGCTGTAGCTCGTCAGGTTCCGTGGCATTGCATTGGGTTCCAATTTGACCTTCTTTTTTTTTTTTTCTCAACAGAAGATAGTGGTAGGGAAAAGAAGGTGATCTGAATGGCAGGAATTAGAACACTTCCCAGATGACCCAAACATGAATAATATGCCAGAAGGGGCATTGATACTGGGAGGACAATTATTCTTTTCTCCTGCTTTGCTGAAAAAAAGGTTTGCTTAGAGAAAAATGAGTCTTCTGATTTGTGTACTGACTCGCACATGTGTTATAAAGAAGGAAAAGTGACTTCAAAGTACTTCTCTTTCATGCTGAACTCTTCAACAGGCTACGTTTCACAGAGATATTTGATAATTGTTCTTTCCACAGACACGGGGTGAGAAAAGATCTCTCTGGTCACTTCATTTTCCCTGATGAGGTATTTCCACACCTTCTATTCAGTGCAGAGGTCTCTCAAAGACAGAAGAACTGATTAGAAATTTATTCTTTCCCTCACTTATTGGGAGAATGTAACTCCCAACAGATAGATAGGACAAGACTTCAGTCAACTGATTTAGCCAATATGGTGATGTAAAATGGGAAAAGCAAATTTAATGCCCTATATTATGGTCTGGGGACCGTCCAGAAAAAGATTTTTTTTTTATCAGATCAGTTTATACTACATGAAAGTTCTTGAAAGCTAAGCTGAAAAGGGCCTCTACTGAGGAGAAAAGTAGTGGTTATAAAACTTCACAATTAAACAAATTAACTAAGTAAAACTGTCTGTCCTTTCCTCTATGAAGCAAACCAAGAGCACCACAGGTGATTGTCACAGCCAGAATTCCAGCTCCTTTAAACACTGGATATCATGGTGTGGCCTCCATCACTGCATCAGGCTGTCAGCAAAGACATATGCAGGGCTTAAATCCAGGTACCTGAATGTCTTCAAAATTACAAGGGCATCACAGAGTGAATTCAAGGCAAAGCAGCCACCTACCAGGCTCAGAGCCCTCTCTTCTTACAACTGCCATAAAGCATTTAAATTCTTCTTCACCATCAGACCCTCAGGATGTGACTTTGACCATCTGACAGCGATTTAACCTCTCTGCCACCAGTGCTGACAACAGAGACGCTGCTTCATGAAGCCAGAACTGGATTTCAGAGGACAGTGCACTTATTACCAAATATACAGCTGTTTTTCATCTGCAGGGCTCATGAAGCCTCTGCTCAGTGGTTACAGTACTGCGTGGGAGGGAGCAGGTATCCTGAAGAATCACACCTGTCTCAACCCCTACAGAAAAGTAACCTGGCCTTGGTGGGATGGAGGTGCTTTTGCCAATCTGACCTGCTGGCATTCTTACAGCCAGGCCTGCTCAGTTCTGGCAGGTGCTGCTCTGTTAGGTCTGTCTTGTGGAAAATTGCTTGTGGGCATTCTCAGCTGGCAGAATTGTGCGGCAAGCCCCAAATCAATGAACAAATAACACAGGGCTACCATCAAGGCTTTTCTTCCAAGGGTCTTACTCTTTTTAAATGATGTAACGCTGCTGTGTTTCCACACACACAGGAGCCTTCTTGCCAAAGGTGTGTAACTCAAACCAACAAACCTGGTGAACTGGGAAGAGAGCTCTGATGTTTCCTCCCTGGTGGCTGTGGGACCTGAGGGGTGCTGCTGACCATGACATGCTCTAGCTGTTCAGGTCATGGCTCTCCCCAGGTCACTCCACTTACTTTGTCGGCAGCCGTGAGTCGCGTCCAGGGTTTGTCTGCCCTCCTGTCATAGTCCTGCGCGTCGGCCACCTCCACGTAGTCGCTGAAGCGGATGAGGATCTTCCTCTCACGCAGCTCCTCTACCGTGGGCCTCTGACTCAGCTGCATGGTTGAAGAAGCGGTGGAAAAAGACATCAGAACTTCACTTCTTCCCTGCAGAGTGCTGCCTGGAGATCAGTTTTACTACAACCACCATTGTGACAATAAGAGAGTTCAAACATCACCAAGACTGTTGTTTTTACTGGACTTTCACAGACCTGCTACCTGGGAGATAGATACCTTGTTGCTTGCTATAGCACCTTGTTTGTCATGCCACCTTGCTGCTGGAGCAGAACACTGTTGTTTGGGAAGCAGCCATGGAAGAAGCCCCCGATTCCTGGCAGAAATTGGATGCAACGCAACAAAGGCAGCTGGCAAAGTGATGCTTCATGAGGAGATGAAGACCTTATAACCTCACAATCTCCCATATGATCCCTTGTCTTGAGCTGCTGTGGATGCTTTAGTGCTGCCAGGGAAGGGTTATGCACAGGAACAGGGTGGATCCAGCCTTGAGTTAGTTGCAAAAGGTGACAAACAACTTTCCTTACCATCCTGACATTCTGCAGTCCTGCCCTTATCCTCCAGACATGGTGTGCAGGATGATGACTATTGCTTGCTGAATGTTTCACTGAGTGCTGCAGCTCAATTTTATGCCACAGCATATTTGACTTCAACAGCTTACACTGCATACTACAAGCCAAATAACAAAAATTTCAAGGGTGGACTGTATCATGTCAAGAAAGCCTCTTCACTGTTCCAAAGTCACTTCTTTCAAACTTCTCAGCAGAGAGAGCAGCCAGTCAATCTCTGGTATTCCATGTATGGAATGGCCGCTTACATGGGCAAGGACAGGTATTGGCATTTTGGGATCAGTTCTCCTTGGATGCTCAGCTTGCTGGTTAATCTCAAGTGGAATTATATGACTGCTTCTGAAGAAGCCACAACAGGTGTGTGCATGTGGATGTGCATTAGCTGCTAATCCTCCATTAGTGAAACATCTGTAACAACGATATTATCAGGAAAAATAACCATAAACTGCTAACATTTAGCTAGACAGTATCTCATGCTATTACCACTCACTAGAAATAAGTGGGCTTTGCAATACCTCACTCTTGTGACCAGTGAAAAGTTAAGTACTTCATAAAATGCTTGAGACTCTTTTCTGCAAAGGAGTTCAGGCTCCTGGATCCTGACGTGCAGTTCCACCTACTTCCCAAATTAAGCATCTCAGTACCTTTCACTTCACCTCCCAGGGAGAATTAACATTCAAACCAGAGAGGATGCTGAGAGGAGGATGAAAAATCTGCGAGATCACAGGAAAGAAGCCCCACCTCCTTAGAGCAACAAATTGCCGGGGTAGGACTGCACCCCCATCCCATCCCCCCTCTGCACTTAAATCCCTGTGTTACTCTCCTTGGATCATCCCTGGAAGATGCTTGCTTCTCTCTTCTCTTTTATAAGAAAGCGGTGCTACTGGAGGTGACAGTGGTGCTGCTCTGCTGATGCAGACAGTCCTCACCACTCACAAAGTGGGTTCAGACATCACCTGTAGAAAGGCTGCAAAGCTGAACTGATACCCCAGTGAGCTGCTTCAGGACAACAGGAACCCTGTTCTACCCGTCCTGGCTGCAGCTGCGACATTATTGCCCAGAGAAGAGAAAGAAATCACAGAAGGAGGTGCAACCAACCACACACCTCTACTGCCACGTCGTGCCTTTGCTTAGGGCAGCATCCATCAAGTTGTAGTTTGGTTCATGTACTGTCTCTCAAGTCATAAGCCTCAGAGAGGCTTCTCTCTGATCCACAACTCATCTGGAATGTGATTCCAAATCACTAGTTTTTCTAGCAGTCCTGCTACTGGGAGCTGGCAGCTTTGTTAGCACTGATGCACTGCTAACGAAACAACACAGCAGAATTTTTCTTTCAGTTTCTTTTTTTTTTTAATCTATGCCTGGACAGTGGGGATAGAGAAGATCTTTATACTGAAATAATGATGCGACTACAGCCAAATATTGCAAAGATAAGAGTGTGAGACTCCATCTTTACTTCTATCATCTTTTTTTTTTTTACCCAGCAGCTTGAATAAAGGGTGAATCACCAATATTATCTGTACCATTTTCAGCTTTTAGCATTTCAGGACACAGCACAGATGATACTTGGACTATTCTTTCAAATAAAATGTTTTATGACATGGAGTATGGTGACATCAGCAAAAAATGAAATCTATCAGCTTAACTCTGTGTCTCTGAACAGCACCAAGTGAAAAAGGAATTCCTATAAACCTTGCAAGCTGGAAGAAGCCTTCCAGAAAACGACTGGCTCTATTTCACAGCTTCTGTCAACTGTTACCAGCTGACTCTCGTGTTTGTATCCATCTTAGAGATGAATAAGTTCTACAGAGGAGAGGGCAGATGACTGCTGATCCACTGCACCATGCTGTGCCAACCTGATGCCTGGCTGGTGTCAAGAATGCTACAGCATCATAAGCCCATTGTGAAACTTCGGTGTTAATGTGCTTTTTTCATTCTTAGGTGGCACCTAAATGTAACACAGACTAAAAGCTGGTTCTCTTCCTCTAAAACTGCATATTGTTTTTAGATACCCTGACTTTGCTTTGGAAACATACAACCACTGCAACACCACTGCAATGACAGGTATTGCACATCCCACTACAGTGGTGGTTTGTGTCCCCATCCCTACTGAGCAGCTGGGGCAAGTGAAGTTGAAACACCAGCTCAGGGTGACCCAGGACCCCATGGCAGAGCTCTGAGCTGCCATGAGATGCACTGTTCCTGTGCCAGTGCTCTGGCTGAAATACTGTCCTTATATCCAACAGCTAATGTACAGCCATAAATCTACATATATTTGCATACATAAGCACACATACACAAATATTCAATATATTAAGCCAAAGCACAGATCCAATCATAATAAATAGGGAGAAAAGGACAATTATTTTAAGACAGCAATAAAAGCTTCATTATTTGTACTGTTAACAAACTGCCCTGCCTCTTTCTCATACCATTACAGAGGCTTCTTGTGAACTGCTAAGCTCTTTCCATATGTCTGCATTATGCAGAGCACCCTTAAATCTTAAGGGCAGAAGTAGCTGGCAGACAGCTTTGCAGAACACTCTGTAAGTGTCCATTCAGTGTCAGTTTGTGACAAGGGCACAGCTCACCTGAGATCTCACCTTGGTATTTATCTTAATGACCTGTGAGTTACGGTCTCTTGGATCAAAATTACTTCATGCTACACAATCCTTCATGGACCACATCTGAAATGAGCTCTGCTTCTTCTAACAGATAGGAAGAACCAAGAGTGTTTGAAAGTTACAGGAAAAGGACACATTCAAGGACATGATGCAATTGCTTGCAGCAAGAAGTGCTGCTCCAAGCAGGGGAAAAGGGGTCTCTCTCTGTGCTCACCCTGTGGCTCCCTATAAGTTCAGTCAGACCTTAGGGACACTGGGACATCTGGGAACTTTTCAGGGGCACCAGAGGGAGGTATTTAAGGCAGACATTTTCTTAAACAGATGGCATGAGGATTGGCATTTTTTACAAGTATGACAAAGAGTGTTTTTTTTTTTTCCTTACCACTGCTAAAATTAGCAGGATGTCCATGTGTGTCCACCTCGGCATATACATTCCTGTTCATCTATTTGTGAACATTTGTGAGTTGAGGGAGAATGCCAATTCAGTGGCAAGTCACCACGTTATTTTAGTGTGAATGTGAACAGAAACTGTTGTCATGGGAGGCCAAGTGTTCCTCTGGATGTTTTGTATCACAAGAGATAAATATGGGCACATTACAAGTTTTGATATTAAGCTAGTTTTCAAGGGAAGTTTTAACTCAAACCCCTTTGTTCTCAGCATGGGATATGAAGAAAGCTAATGCACTGTCACCAAGTAAAGTGCAGGAAAAGCCAATCTTGTCAGTCTGATCTTGGGATTTAGCCAAATGTGAAATGCTGACTTTGCTCTACTTCAGACACAACAAAGCTTGTTACCCTGTCTCTTCACTGCTTGCTTTGTTACCTCATTAAAATGTTACAATCGTTATTTATGGAAGAAACCAAAGTGAAAAATGAGACTCTAACTAGCAGTGCTAACAACCTCCTCACCTCTTTGCTCCTCACCTCTTGTGCTAAGACATAGGAGCAGGAGGTGACTTAAATGCCCCAAAGCTCTTTTCCCTCTTTGACTATAAATGCTGTTTATCCAAATTAGCAGCTAACCTTTACTGCTTTCTGACCTTTTTTCCCCCTTCCTTTCACCTCCCTCTGCTTTGCCACACAACTCATTATTTCAAACATCCCGTCCTGATGCAGGTGAGGGGAGGTCCATTATAGAAAATACTTATCAGCAAGACACTTCCTGGAGAGGCTCCAGCTTGCTTTCCCATGAATAGAGGCTTTAAGCTGTACTGGAGCAGGAATTTAACAGGAACAAAGACTTCAGACTATTGCATGGATTTTAAGAAACAGCCACATCTCTTCACTTTGGTTGTTTCTACTGCTACAAGAATTTTAGTCTTGTAGCCAGTGAAAGACTACTGACAGTGGGGGGACAGGAAGCAGTGAACAGCTCTGGGGAACAGGGAGAATAATGCTATTTGAGAGAAGGCAGGAAAAGCAGAGCTTTGCCTCCTCTTTACAAGTAAATCTGTAATATCTTCCATTCATTCAGGCTACAACTCCATCTCTGCGGAAAACCTCAGGGGGAGTTCAGGCTCATGTTAATTGCCTTGGTGCTACACCAAATTCTCAACAGCAAGGAGAGGATAAATTCTTAGTTGTAGTTTCTGGAGGCCCAGATCTCCTCGTGAAAGGAAAGTGGATCCAACACTTCTCCCAGAGGATCTCTGCACATTCACAGTTCTGGAATGGGCTTGGTAGATGTCTGCAACCAGAACTCAGAAAAATCCCTGCTATTCATGTTCCTCAATTCAAACAGTAGAAGTCCAGGTGACCAAAGCTGCCAGTGGGACTCCACGGGAGAGAGCACGGGGCAGGACAGATGTGCAAAACCCACCCCTGGGCACTCAGGTGGGAGGCAAATATCTCTCCCTCATCTGGCAGGAGGGAAAAAAGTTACTGAGAAACTGCTTCAACCACTATCTACCTACTTTTTACTCTCTGAGTGGCAGCTATTTCCTATCCCCAGTTAGTTAATTTGGAGTTGGATGAGTCTGAGAGCATGAAAAGTGCTTAAAAGTGCAGCTTGCTATAGGCTACCCAACTTCTTAGAGTTTTTTTAGAAACTGCCTGTCCATATGATGAATTCAAGTGGATATTTATTACTGCCTTTAATAAGACATCTAGACCTAGTAAGGTAATTTCAGTTATTACAGCATGTCATGTTACAACTCATCATCATTATACTGTAGCAAAGTGTGATTGCTGAAGGAATTTTAGGAACAGCTTTCTAATGGATGAGGAAATGAGTTGTACCCTTAGAGCTGGAATCATGCCATCGGAAATTCGGAACAGTAACAATTTCTACAGTGCAAAGTCAAAAGTCTTTTCAGTGGCTTCTCCAGAACTCCTCCTGATTACAACCAGACATGGATACAGAAAGGCAACATGGCATACTTTCCTTATGTTGAATTCACCCTGTGGGCACGTCTGCATGAGAACTCAGTGCAAATAGAGAGGTCTGCTGGGCAATGCTCTCGACGTGCTCAATTAAATTTCTGCTTGATCTGAGGTTTAAAATCCTTTGGTAATAAGACTTCAGTCCAAATCGACAGGAGCCTGCCTCTCTGCTGCAAACACGACACATCTGGGACATGTTCATGAAAGACAGAGCTGGGGAATAACAATTCTTGCAGGATTCACTAGGCACTTGGCATTTCTAGTTGTCATCTAGCCATTAGCACACTTTATTCACTTCTTTCCTCCAGACATTACTGAGCCTCTGTGATGGTACATTTGGCAGGTGAGAATGAAATTCCTTGTTAGACCAAGCCTGTGGTTAGAGTCATTGAATCACTAAGTTTGGAAAAGACTGCTAGGATCATCTAGTCCTGGAACAATTTACATCAGTTTAACAAGTAAGCAAAATCAAACAATACAAGTTATGTTGCTACCAACCTTACAAACATGCTAGGGGCAAAAGAAAATATTTGTTAAAGGAAAAAAAAAAAAAAAAAAAGGCTAAAAACAGCATAGCCTGGAATGTTGGTATGGAACACTGAACTGCCAAGGACCTGGACTGGCTTGTTCCTACTTAAAATAAGACAAAGGAAAAAAACCTTACAGAAATCTGCTGAGATTTCAGGGAGCAGTCATGTAGCCTGGGTGTTTTAGTTCAGGGTGTAGCTGTGGCCTCTATCTCTAATAGACAATTCATTTGCTATGTACTTCAGCAAGACCCCACTTGTAAGGCAGCAGATTAGCTATAGGAAGCTTTGTTTTTTATCTACTACAGTTATTCATTAGATGGCATAAAACTTTGTACTGGATTGCTGTATATGTTTACATATACATATAGAAATTGACAGACTGGTAAAGCAGCACTTCTAGCCTTTGCAGTGAGCTTAAGTCCTACAAAATCTCTGCACTGCAGTTAGGTTCTATTCCTTCAGACAATGCTATAAGGGGATAAGAGCATCTCTACCATTGTTGGAAGGAATTAGCATCTTTAAAATAGTATTATAGCTCTCTGGGCCACATTCTTTGTTCCTGCAGACAAAGGCAGTATCACCCAGTTGGTGTCAGAGAACTCTGCTGATTTAATTGAGAATAAAGTCTGAGATTTTTAAGCGTGAAAGAAAACAATCCAGCTCCCTGAACTTAAGCTTTGCATATATATTCACAGTCCTTTTCCTGTCATTATTTGCACCATAAAAGCTTGCAGTCACATATGCCAAAAAGACTAAGCCACCTAAAAGCCTATAGAAGAATGGTGCTGCTCCATAAACTTGTGAGTTTTTAGAGGACTTTCTCCTGCTCTGTAGGTGGGAAATAGAAGCCAGTGGTGAAATAAAGTTTACCTGCAATAACAGGACAGACTGCTGGCTATGTATATTGGGACATCTGTAGACATTTACACCAGCCGAGAATCTGAACATGTGTATCTGAAATTACTGTTCTTCAGTTTTAAGAGCAAATGACTTTTAAATGGGAGGAAAACCAAAACCAAACTGTCCTGTTTACTTTATCCTTCCCTGCTGATTGAAGATTGTATGATTGTTTTCTGCACACCATTTTCCAAGTGCTTCTCTCTGTTTAGTTGGAATGCCTCAAGTGGCAATCTCCCCTTCCAGAAAAAGTTTATTTCTTAGTTTACTGCTTTTTAAGTTGGAACTTTCAAATGCAATCAACACTGTTTTAACTTTGCTCTCTCCTTGTAATAGCTTTGTAGGCTATTCCATTTACACAGAGCAGTTAGACTGATGCTAGGCTGTGCATCCTGCATAGTCCAAAGCTTCTTCTGTTATGAAGTCTAGACCTTACTTTGGCCAACTCCAAGATGTTACTGTTAATAGCCTGCACAGCACTTCCCTGCCCTGTCCATGGACTTAAACTCTGTACAGAGGTGATGTCTTTTTTTAAAGACTTCTTTCAAGACTGACTTCATTCCTTACTTTTGAAAATAGTGCTGTGGAAAAGAAAAAATACTAACAGTTGTGCAGTAGGAAGAAAGTTATGGTAATGCCATATTAGGATCAAAGCTGCTCCTCACCTTACGTGTTAATCTTCTCTTTATCTCTCGTTTTTCTTCCTGCTCCTCTTGCTCATTCCGGGCTGTAAGAGATATAAAGGAATGTCAAGCTGCAGACTTATCAAATATGCAAAGTGTGCAACAAATAAGCCTGTGCATCAGTATATTAATGTTTCAGGACCTCTCTGATACACAGCATGCCCCCCTGGGACTGGTGAACCTGCCTGACCCATAGCTTCTCTGCTTCTTCACACACTTCATAAACATCTACACAACCTTCCTTTCCCTGTGCTGGTACTCTTCATGTGTGCCACTCTGCCAAAGGGCCAGGCAACGAGCCATTATCTCACTGCTGTGAGGGGTTCAGCTATGATATGGTTTGATTCTGAGAGGTCAACAGCTGAAAAAGAAACACGGGTATAATTTTTTATCCCTTCTGTGGAATGGAAATGGATAGAAAACTCAGAGTAGGGATGTTAGGCAACATCTGCAACTTCATATGACCTGAGCAGAGTGAAAAGAGAGCCTCCTTCCCTCCTTCATGAGCCTTCACAGCATTGTACTGGAGTGCAAAAACACATCCCAGGAAATCCACTTTTAACAGTAAGCCAAAAAATCACATGCTACAAATTCTCACCAGGGTAAGCCTCAACCATTACCACTAGAGAGGGCAGTAAGATTTGACTACATTACCTTTTTTTTCAATTTAGGAACAGGCTCTCATGCATGTCTTGGCAATGAACTTTACTGAAAGTCAATAAAATCACAGGTTTCTGTGTACTCCACTACTCAGTGCATCCTGCATAGTTCAAAGCTTCTTCTGTTATGAAGTCTAGACCTTAATTTGGCCAACTCCAAGATGTTACTGTTAGTAGCCTGCACAGCACTTCCCTGCCCTGTCCATGGACAGTTAGGATCTGTTTTAACTGCTTTGTTGATACCTGAATTGCTCCTTACTAGAATCAAGCCCAAAGGAAAGCAAATGCAACTTAGCTACAAGTACCTTGTGCCCATTGTGTGATCTGGTTTTCACTCAGACAGAACTAACTCAGGCACCAATAACTCTGTAGGGAAGCTACAGAAGACATCCAAGGCCATGTTGGGGTAGGAAGCTTGAACTACATCACTTAAATTTGGTCTAAAATAAATCCAAGGGGAGCAGGCACCTCTGGCAGAATGGTAGTAACAAAATAGGATATGCTGTTCAAGCAACTGTGTGGCAAAGTCACACAACGAGCAAGAAGGGCTGGGTGGCAGTTTTTTGCTGTTCAGGACAACAGAGAGCCACTCCAAGGCGATTGCTCACTGACTTCATCAGGCCTGGGAATTCTCCACCGAAGTGGACGAAGAGCCCACCAATAGTTTGTATGATGGTTTATAACACGCCCATTACCTTTAAATGCCATTTTCCCCAAAATACTGCTTGCATTGTCTGGAAGAAAGAATCTGATATTGGAGACAAAAGATTAGAAGACATCATGGGCTTACCAATAGGTTTTTAATTGGTAACTAGAATACCTATATTGTTGCATATATACTTTTATCTTTCAGTGGTTTCTTTTCCTGCTGGGCTGGATTCTGGATTAGCAATTGGTCTTTCAGCAGTTTTTTTCTTCCCGTTGTGTCTCAAATTTGGAGAAGCCATGACTGCAAATAGCCACTCACAGAAGCACAGCCACTAATAAATCCTTTAAGATTAAGCCAGAGAGAACGCTAAATGGAGTCCACATGGTGCCTGGGCAGCACTGAAAGTATATGAGGAGTTATGTATAAACTGAGTCAAAGTGGCTCACTTTTGTACTCCGCATACAATGCCTTTCTTTTCTCCTCATTTCTCAGCCCATTTACCCACCTTCAGAGACAGCCAGGCAGGCTGAAAACCTTGGTCAGGAACAAGCTGGGAAGTAGGAATACATTCTCCTCTGAAAACAGAAAGTACTGTTTCATTTCTGTTAAACAGTGCTGATCTACAGAACTGTTGCTTTATTTTATGTATTCAGGAGATGCTCTGTTTCTTCAGGGTTTACTGGGTCACAGTTTTCAGGCCTAATTTCTGTGCTAGTGTGAAATGTCCCCTGGCACATTCTGAGACCATCAGACCCCATCTACCCAAGTTTTTATGAGGAATTCATGCAAGCCTGATGTGCCAGACTGACAAGTGAAGTATTTGTATCCATCACAGAAGTTGTACTGGGGCATGCAGGCATCCTTCCTTGTAAACTAACATGGCCTGCAAGTACTAATTTCAAAAAGAGTAGTTTAGTCTACACACTAACTCTACAGGTCTGTACTTCTCTGCATTGTGTGCCTTTGATTTCATTAGGAGTCACTGCCTTGGGTGCATGTCAGTGAAGGGCTGGTCAAGCACATGTCCCCCTGTTCTCAGTTTCTTTGCTGTGGCTGCTGTAACCTTACTGCTGCTACAAGCAAGTAATGGATTCTTGTAATTTAACAAAGACAGTACTTTCATAAGTGTCCCTGCAGCATGAAGCTCGGAAGGGATCACTTCACTTACAGGGAATGGATGCACATCTGCATTTTGCCTCATTTCTTCCCATCACAACTGGCAATAATGCAGTTACACATCACAGGAACAAAACGATACTCAGTACGACAACTGCATCAAGGAAATGTCAGCTTTAACTGCAGAGGAAATCCTATTTACTTCATCTGGGAGAATGCTGGGGTTTCTTTTTGGTGTGTGCTGTGAACTGGGCTTTTGCAAACAACTTGAGCTGTTTACACAGAGTTTGAAGTCTTAATTATTGCATCCCATGTCTCTTTCTCCATAGGCTTTACTGTATCTATCAAAATTCTCAGAAATCTAGGGAAAGGAAGAAAGTAATTCTGTACTGAACAGACACTATATTTACTTGTTTAAGACTAGAGTATTATTTTACGCATTTTTTAAGTTGTGTAACTATTTTTAAATGTTTGTCCTGTTGTGCTTCACCAAAAATTAAGATGCCATGGGAATACCACCTTAGCTTTTCCTGTGACTATGATGTTGTTTGTCTACCAGGACAGACATGGTTCAGGGCAGATGCGTGCTTAAGAATCAAGATAAAAAAATCAATTTAGGAAATAAAAGTATAGTTCTGGATTCACAGCAATATTTTCAGGCACCTTTGTGTCATTTAGGAGCCTCTACTAAATTCAGAAGGAAACTGATGAGGCTCAGAGGATAATTCCCCTGAAAAACGAAACAACTCAGGTCTCTGCGTGGGAGAGATTAGGAAATCTCTGATAGGACCCCAGCTTTGGTCATGTCACTTCTCTGCTTCTAACACTTCATCCAGAGCTGCTGCTTGAGACCCCCCTACCTTTCCACAGCCCCTGGCAGTCACAAGCACCAGTGCCAGGGTGGTGTTTACTGGTCACATACCAGTGCCAGGTGCTGCATGGCACGCGCTGCTTCATGCTGGTAGCCAGAGCCAGGATGACAACATGAGCTGCTGAGAGAATTGCCCTCTGTCCCCATTAGCCTGAGCTCATTGTTGGTCATGTTGCAGGTTCCCCCTCCTCCAGCTGTCCTGATAGCCTCTGTCCCAACGCAATCACAGAGGGATGTGCCGCCAGTTCCCCAGTTTCTGCCCCCTTGAAGACTGAACTCCACCAGCTGCTGGTACAGGGATGAATAGTAGAAGTATGGCTATCACAGGCTAACACACAGAAATGGCTTTCCTGGCAGCCTTGGGCTCCCTGCACTCTCTTAGCTGTTTACTCTTTGCTCCTCTATTTGCACTGATAGCGGTGTCTCTGTCTTCCCTTGTCTGCCATGCACGACAACATGAACAGATGAATAACACACTGGGAGTTTGATTCTGAAAAAATTTAATCAATCATTGCTGCTAATTTCCAGAGAATCTGTCTTTTGCTACCACACTTCTATGATTCTGTGCAAGTCTGTTGTTTGAACAATAGAAGATATACAATGGACCAACCTATGATGATCTTTTAAGGTACCATTTAGGAATACTTTTGTCTGTGTTCATTTTCAAAATTTTCCTGGAATGAAGGATTTAACAACTTAAAAAAGGAAGAAACTGTTTATTCAGTTCCCTGTTTCTGAAGTACAACAATAATGAGATGAACAGATTTGTGTTCCTGTTAAAAATCAAACACTTCAGTGTGAGTAATGAAATGCATTTTTTTTTTTCCCTATTCATTCACAAGATTACAAGGTTTGTGCTAGACTCAGTTCTGCTTCTCTTGGAACTGGTGACAACAGATCTAGTAACGTAACTTAGCACAGGCTCTCCAAATGGTAGACTGCCTCTTTAAAATATACTTTAATGATCTGAGGATCTACCCTCAGATTTTGGCTGATTTAAAGGAAGAGTTTCAGGGGAACATTTCACTGGAAGTATCCCAAGAAACACAGGATTCTTTTTTGAATTAAATAAAGGCTCCACCTAAGTCTAGATTGCTGTGAAGGTTTTCAGAAAAACTCATCAAGCCATGCTCTAATGGCTTTACCAGCTTATAATGGGATGCTCGTATCCGTGTGAGAGCAGCACAGAAAGGCTTTTCAGAATGATCCTCTGTTGGGAACAGGACTTGCAAAAAAGATTCAGGGTTGTTTTTTTTTTCTTTCCCAAAGGCTGTTCATTCATGTGTATTTACTGACTACAATTTTAATGAATTATTTCTGCAGCTCTGAATGTTGCTGCAGACTTGCACACTTACTTACATTTATGATGCACTTTGTTTTTATTCGTGATGCACATACGGAATAGCCGATGTTTTATAAAAAGAACCCACACAATATAAATCTAAACTAATGCAAACTAGCTGGCTTCAGATTCAATGTCAGTAGTATCAGGACTTACGTTTCAGAATGTTCCTCTGCTCCAATTCTTCAGCTGTCGGCCTCTGGCTCAGTCGTCTGCGAAAAAAGTCCAAGATCAGTTTCTGGACCATATCACATCCTCCTCAGCTCACTGTCTTTGAGAGTTTTTCTGAGGTGTGGAAGGCGGAGCAGAAAGTGCCAACGCTGCTCCATTATGCACTTGGTGTGCCTGGCCCATGCGTGACACAGACCATGCTTCACTTTCGCAGTTTCCTCTGTGTTCAGCCCATGAAAGACGAACTACATTATGTCATCTTAGGCACAGCACTCCCACCCCTACCCCAGGCAGAGCTGCTGGGAGTTAAGCTACACAGATGTCTTCACTTAATTTCCTTCCTCCCATGCCTGCTTCCTGACTCGCACAAGCACTTCTAGCTGAGACCCTGCTAACCCTCTCCCTGCCCTCTTGTGAGCCTCCAGGCTTGTCCAAACAGCATCTGAACACAGGCAGCCTGCAGAAAAAACAAGGGACAGTTTGGCAGTGCTGAGGGCAGAACAATAGTGGCACTCCTCCTCCACAGCTCCACTCCCCTCCTCCTCTGGTGGCTTGTATTAAACCTTACAGTGAAGATCAGCATAACTTGCTTGTCAACCTGTAGGACAGATTCACAACCAATGCAATCTAATTACAAATGGGAGCCCTGAGAACAGAAACAATCTGAATATTCAGAATACAAAGCAAAGCAGAAAAGCACAAAGGGATCTTGGGGAAAACAAAGAGAACCACTACGATGACATCAGAAGTCAACACTGTTGGGCCTGCTCCTGCTCTCACCAGGCTCAATGGGAGTTTTGTCAGTGCTGCCAGTGACAGGACATCGCCTTCTCATCCCTCAGGCATAGTCATTCAGGGAGGTACAGATAGGGGCAGACTTCAGAGCAGGGGATCATGTCTGCACCAGATAGTTCAATCCCCTGCTTCTTTCAGCAGCCTCTGGACTGACCTCACCTGGTGCACAGGGCTGGAATGCACGGGATGGGCAGGAGCCTCACCTTCTGTATGAAGGCAAAAGTTTGGGTAACTGATTTTACACAGCCTGAATATTTCTGCTGTCAGAAAAGATTTCAGCTGTACTGCCTTTGGGGCCATTTTCCATAACTAAGTCAGATCATGGCCCTATTCCAGTGCAGAATTTGGAGTGACTGGTTTTGCCTCTTTGCCATGGCAGATCAATCATGTACCTCACTTGAAAAAGCATTGATAGGGACAGAAACTTGACATAATTCAGAAGTAAAGAACACCTCCAAAGTACATTGAAGATGAAAGTACTGTTTGAATGCTTGCTATTACCATCTTTAAGATACAGTAGCTGTTGCTAATGGAATACTTCATCTCAGTATTAAGAAGAAATTAAAGCTATTATATTTCTATCAGCAGTTGAGAATCAAAGAGAATAAATTGCCAAGTTTAGGTCCACTAAGAGTTTCTGCAGAAACTGAGTTATATGAAGCTTTTAATCCACCACACTGTGATGTTTCTCAAGAGGAAGCTTCACGTGAATGTTCAGGACAGACTCCATCCACCCAGTGTGCAGCGCTTCTATAGAACCAACACAATAAATGTAAGGAGACGTCAGTTTGAAAAGAAGGCTTCCAAAAAAACTCCTCCTCTTCCAGAAAAAAAAGATGATTAAAAGACTCAGCTAACGGTTTTGTCAAGAATGGTTCACACTGGACCATTTCGAACAAAAGGCACAGGTTTTGTCTATCTACATGAATGATTTACATAAAAGACCACGTCTTCCATGTATTTATTTCTCAGTAGCTGCCATAAAGTAGATGAATTTAAACAAAGTTTGTACTTCACTTTGTCACTGCTTCTACACTGAGGTGAGTGATTTCCTCCAAGTGTGCCCTACACATGTATCCCCATCTTCTGTGTAGCTCAGAGACCTACACACTATGCAGTTCTTCCCTAAGATGCCCAGTATGGGTTCCAGTGAAAACCAGTCAGAAACAGCTGTGTTCCCCATCAAGAATCAACGCATTTTACAGATGCCATAAAATACCTTTTTCAGGCTGCAATGTGCTCCTTCCTCAATGATGACCACTGTTATAAAGGCATGAAGTCACGTGGCAAAAAAAACATGGTATTTTTGGTAGATGCAGCCTAGAGATCAAGAGCTCTTGATTTTCATGGACTGCTGCTACATTCCCATTTTCACCTCATTTTGGGTTGACTGGGCCTGCTCCCTCAGTGTTTGTTTCTCTGATGAGTGAAACAACCCCTTCCCCAGACCTTCTCATCCAGGCTATCACAATTATTTTTCTTGTTCTCCTGCTCTTTTCATTTCATTTCTTTTGCTTCCACAGTGACTTCCATCCCCAAACTATCTTTGAACTCTACAAACTCCACTAACTCCTCAGAAAAGCCATCTTTCAGTTTTTACTTTTTCCCTCTTAACTTTTGGGTTTGCCATAGGTTGGGCAGCTGTTAACATTTTTGAACATCTCAGTTCTAGGTACTATCCTATAATTAAATAAATGTTGGCAGCTCTTGCTTTGTTATTGTGGCTGCAAAGATAGATTTTTTTTTTTTCCACACCTAATTTCCGTGTACCATCTTCAGTGCACTGTTGTGATCTTAGCAAACAGTAGATGTGGTAACTCCACTCTTTGTCTTTCCTTCCTGTGTTGGGCAGAACAAAAATATTAACGAAGCCCACCTAGATTGCAGAGGCTGATTTCAGAGGTTTGATTGCTGGATTGCTGCTGTGCCTTCCTTCATTTAACATCACAGGGGCTGCATGAGGCTGTCAAGAGGCCAGAGGTCAGGAAACAAGTGTCTAATTAGCAGCACAATCAGAACAAACAGGAGAAAAAGGAGGTGAGAAATGATGTGGCAGACCTCCTGCAATAGCAAATAAAGGAACTGCTTATTAAAACTATCAGAATCAAGTGGGATGCAAGTTATTGATCAGAATGGGAACTGTGTTTTGTGGAGCTGCAGGAGTGTAGATATCTGACCAAGGGAAAGACAGGCCTCAGAAAGCACCAGCCTTTCAACAGTTCTTTCTGTACTTAAAGACCTTCATGTAAACATGCTTAACCATGTGTGAATATGCCATGCTTTTTGTTTTGCAATAAACATCAGGCATTCAAGACCGCAGGGAGGCATGCTGCTCCTTGTGCTCTGCAATGTGTTGTCTGTTTTACACTTCACACGTTTTTGTGGAATTGTTAATAGTGGTTTTATGAGTACACTGATAAAGATTTCCCTAACAGGAAAAAAAAATAAAAAAAAAAATCAAACCTTCTTGAGATTTCTGTTGACATAAAGGAAGCCTTGTTAAGATTTCACTGAAAATATAATACTCAAATGAGATGTCAGTGAAAAATAAAAGTTTGCTCAGATCTATAAAAATAAACGATGGCAAACTAATTTTCTGAATTAATTCCCTACAGGATCAAAACACACCACAGGCTTTGTGCTAGCACTATACAGTGCTCATTTCTTAGTAAAAACTTTGCTGTTTTTATTTCACTTCCATTTTTTTCTTTCTGCTTTGTTGAACTTGTTCTGGTCAGGGCTGAGCACGTCATGGTGGATGACCAGGAGTTTGGGGGCAGGAGGAACAATCGCTTGCAAAGTATACTGGCCTCAATTTAAAGCATTGGCTGGTGGGGATGCAGTCTCTTCAGGGAGTAAGAAGGAGGACACACAGCATTTTCACTGATGGATGCTACTGCTTGGAGCCTCAGAATGGGAAGTTCCTGCTTAATGCAACAATGTGCAATAAAAGGAAATACTGGCTGTACACCTCCCCAGGCAACACCAAAAACTTAAGAGTTCACACAGTGATGCTTAGCCTGCTCTGCAGTGTAGTCATGCCCAGAGGGCTCTCAGGACAGTGGCCACCTATCTGCAGAGCCCTTCTGTCTGGTAATACTTCTGAAGCAAGGCACTCCTGACTGCCTAGGCTGCCCCCTGACTAACAGTCACGGTTTTTATCTCCACAGTCTCTTGCAGTGCTGTGCATGAGTTCAGAGAAAGACTTGGTTAATGTCATTCATGTATGGTGCTGGGTTGGCGGTTTTTAGATGTGTAGAATTCCTCTTTGTCTCTTTTCAGAGAGCAAGAACATGTAAAAGCTTACAACAGGGTCATCTGTAAGTATAAGAACCAGATCCAGAACATGGCTTGCTGGAAAATGACACCTCATTTAGTTGCCAGGCTTGTTAACTCCAACAGTTTGCAGATACAAGAGGCAGAATTCAGCAGCTCTCCAGTGCTTGAATGGTGACATCTGGCGGGCATGACCTTTGAGCAGCAAACAGGTCACAGGTGGTCACAACAGGGCATGCAGAAGTATAGAGAGGTGCACACAACACCACCAACATATTCTGGAGCTCATCCGTGCTCACAATCTGTTCCTATGGTATAAGTCACCACGACATAAAGTAACTTCTGAGTGCAAGGGGTTATATCTTCTGGAGTAGCTCTTAAATTAATTCTCTAGAAGCAAATCTTTTTACTTGAGTGCATCTGGGTTCATACCACCCTAGAGACTGCTCTAACAGAGGAGCTGGGCACATGAGAAGGAAGCTGCTACAAAGAACTACTTGTCGCATAGCTCTTTACTTGGCGTAAATGAGCACAACTGAAGCCAGCAGAGCTGTGCTGATTTAAATCAGCTATATAATTCAACATGAGGAAAATTCAATGGCAGTAAAGAGTCTTACTATTGCTTAATTTAGCATGCCTTTCTCAATAATAGCGCTGATAGCAAAGCAATATTGATGAAGGATAACTTACCAGGGGCTCTTTGTACTCCCATGACAAATACAGAAAATTGGAAGATGAAAATGGATGTGAAGAAAAGCTTTTATTTGCTTGTGACAGTTAACTGTTAGCAAAGGGCGAGAAAAAAAATGACCTCCTTTCCTTATGCTGCTGCACAATGAGCAAAAAATATCTGTAAGCTCAGCAGCTCACCTTCTCTGAACTGTCAACCCAGATACTGTCAGCCAGACTTAAGAGTCTACAGAAAACTATCTTTCTCCTAACAGGATTTATAAAATGGGATTAACACAGTTTTATCCATCAGTGAATGAGCTGAAGGGATATTAAATAGAAAATCTCTATCCAAAGAGGAAAACGTAAGACTTCTACACCATTACAATTTCTGTGCTAGACTCCATTAAGATGTAGGGTAATTTGTGGGATACATTATCTCCTCCTTTAAGCTCTCCTCCTCGTGTGACAAGTCTCTAGGTATCAGTCATGGTAACACTCTTTATAACTGTTTTTCTTGAGAAATTAAGGCAATAAAACCACAAGGAGCGTTTGCCACGACTCAGTTACCATGTAATGACTACTCCTCACTTCCCTGTTGACTCTAAGCATTCAGCCTCTTGGAGACTGTAGTGTTCCTGCAGCTAAAAAGAGGCCTGTGGTAAGAGCAGCCCACAGGGGGCAGAGACTCCTGGTCACCCCTAGAAGAAGCACCACTGAGAGAGTCTCAATGAGAACTATTTAGGAAATTTTGGTAGGATGTGCTTGCTTGCAGCAAAAACAAAACAAAACAAACAAAAAAACCCCCTGCAAAATATCAGTTGGAGATCTAAGTACTTCCTGATGCTGCCTTCGCATCACAGTTTGTTCCCTGGGCTGCACCACCTGGTCCAGGATAGCTAGAGCAGTCCCATGCTCTGAAGGAGAGAGGTAGCACTTGGGCTTAGCACCTCCTCTGAGTGCACTGCAGGAAACACCAAGTGGTCCAGCACATGAAACGGCAGAACGACAGCTCCTGTAGCATGTTTAGAGACACGCATCTAGAAGGGCTGTGCAAGAAAATAACATTTTCAACAAAAAATGTTTCAGATTTTAATTTAGGCTTTAAGCAGCCTCCTTCTGCTCCTCAAATCATGCTTATTCCAGACTTTGTTTTGTGTTGAGAAACACGATCAGTAAATACTTTAAATCTCTACCTAGTCTAGATTGCTGTGAAGACTTTCAGGAAAACTTATCAGTACTTTTTCTCCTTATTCTTGCATCTGAATAGTGGAAAATAAAACCAAGTGGGCACTTTGTCTAAAACTTTTTTTTCATTCTTTAGCCCTTGTGAATCATTCTAGACTCACTGCTCAATGTATTCTTTTCTGTTTAAGCTGATTGAGGAATTGATTTGCTTTGGTTTTGTTTACTCTTGGGAAGATACAAGCTCCTCACAAAACAATAGGCTGTCCACATTAGATCAGATTAGGTCTCCTGGGGAAAGAGAATCATGTTCAAAATGTAGATTTCAACAGTGCACTGGGCCGACGTTAAGCTGAAATCTTGTCTATCATATACAGAACACATTTCCATAAATACCTAAATAAAGCAGGATCATCTTGGTCTGTGAACTCTGCATGTTACGAACTTAAAGGAATGACTAGATAGCCCTATAGCTCTGAGCAGAAACAGAGTTATACGTCTAATAATGACACATCCAAGTCAACAATCTTTTGTAAGATCAGAGGAGTTTCCAGAGAATCTTCCTTTACAAAAGGGACTGTGGTATCACAACGCACAGACCTGCTTTTCACCAAGGAATTATCAGTTTCTTATTGTTTTCTTAAGATAAAGCCATGCATTTCCAAAAATTCAGCCTTCAGCTCCTTTTTCAGTGATACTAACTGCAAAATGGCTACTGATATCTTGAACGCTACTAGAGCACACAAGACAGTCGCACAACTTGAGCTCTAAAATGGAGCTTCCTCTGTTTCATTATCATATTGTTTCATTATCATCAGACCTTTTAGCCAAATGCTAGCTGCTCACATAAAATACCACCATAAAAGTTTAATTTTGAAAAAGGGCACGGAGGAATTAAAACAGTTCTACCATATGAGCTTTGTAGCATTAGCTCTCAAATCTCTTATCCCTAACCCCAACAGCAGAAGTCCAACAACTGTAGTAGGAAACAAAGAATAATCTTTTTTAGAAGAGAGGACTTGCTATGTATCTAATTCAAGAATGTATTTTTGGAACAATAAAAATTGGATATTTTTGAGTACTAAAAATGCAGAAGACAAAAGAAAAAAAACGTTCAGAAGTGGTAGTGATTGTCCTCCTGTGAAGCTTTGAGAAAAGACATCAGCTTCTAAAAAAGTAGTCATGCTCAACTGAAAGCTGATTTCACAAAGTGTAATTCACAGCTCAAGGTCAATCCATTAATGACTTGAATGAATAAAACGGCACTGCAAAAATCAGTCTGATTTGAACAGATGTGCTTGTTGTCTATGGCATTATTGAGGCTACTTACTTTTAGAATCTTTTCTCCCTACAGTTCGTGGTTTTACGTCTGCGAACAAACATAACAAGTCTTTAAAGATGCATTTTTTAAAGGAAACATTTGGAGGCTAAATCTTAGAAACGTTATTTTCCTTACTCCTCATAAGACATCAAATTTAATATTCTTTTTCTTCAAAGACCAGTGTTTGGAGGCTTCTCCTACTACTTTCTCAGTTTTGAAGTGTAGCCTTTGTACTTGGAAAATCTGTGGAAAGCCAGATTCCATTAACACATTTGTAAAGATGTCCTCCATTTTCTGTAGCTGAAGACCTAGGACTATCTTAAGGACCATTCAGCCAAACCACAGACCTGACAGAGTCCCAGATCCCTTCACTCTCAACCAAACAAGTTGGATGGTGTTTTTGGAAACTTAAATTGAATAAATGTGGAGTCTCCCTCTTGTTTCCAGTCCTTGACTGCTTATTCCCATAAAAGTTACTCTTGAAAGTACACTCATCTCCACGGAAAAGCTTAAGTAACAAAGTCCACTTCCACCTTCACGGGTCCCTCTGCCCTGGCTCCTGATGCTCAGGGAAGCTCATTCAAGCAAGGCTTGATACAGGAACAAAACAGTTATTCTTGTACAAAGCCTAGAGATGGGGATAGGAAGCAATTTTTTAGGCAGGAAGATCTGTGGGTTCAATAAAGAGAACTGTAGAGGGAAGCTGAGATGAATACGGGAGCACAGCCTTATTTCTCCAAACTCCTCTAAAATCCACTGATCTTTCCCTCCTTTGGCAGTTCTCCTTTGAGACACCTACAGCTGACACAGGCTTACATTTTGCCAATGCTGAGAAGTGGTTGCTGGCTCCAAGGAAGCGCTAAGAGCTGAGGCACATAACAGAAGAACCATCTTTTTTACACATTTGATTTAGTTAGCATGAAAGTAAGACCTCCTGATGAGCTTTGTGTCCTACCATGTTGATGTGGTGAATACATACGGAACATGATGGTTGTATCTTCAAAACCTGTGCATTAGTAGATATCTTACACTTATGGCACTGTAAGTATGTTACTTACTTAAGTAGAAAATCAAAAGCAACCTATCTTCTAATTTATATAGCCACTTGCACAACTGCAATCTTAAAAACACCAAGTCAGAATGAGCTAAAACATGTAAGCAAACAACACTGCTTGATAGTCCAAATAATCTGTGAATTTAGTGATGAAATTCAATTCAAAATACAAAAAGATGTTGATTCTAATGAAGGAAATTTGTGTGGAAAGTTTTTTCCAATTTGCTGATGGTGGGCCCAACACTTTTATGGCTAACTTAAAGTTTCCTCTGTTACTGCAGCAACTACAGACCTCTCAAAAATGGAAACAAACAGAAAACTTAGGCACTGTGTTGTTTTGTTAAAGTCCACTTTACCAGCATTAGCATGAAGAAAGGCAAGTAAACACTAATGCACAAATCAAATCCATCTCCAAACATTTGAGAATAGGAATGCAAAAAAAAAATCAACTTACTTTCTGAGAAAGGAATCACAATCTAAAACACTCAGTGACTCAGAAAATCTACCATACACGAATTCTAAAGAAACACTTTCATAACAGAAGTTGGCAGTACCAGTAATGCAGAACCATAACAATTCCGTTTCTGAAAGAAAGGATGCGTAGGAAATAGCATGGCCCCCATATTTTGTCTTGTTATTGAAGTGGAAAATTCCTCAAACAATTTTGAGAGCTTTAAGGGTGATTAACTATATTGTGTCAGCGACATTTCAGTCTCCTAGACTATATAAAAGGCAGGCTAGCTTATAAAGAGCAGTGAATTATTGCAAAACGTTCACTTGGAGATCGAGAATTAGGCCTGGGTCAAACATTTATGACAAACAGAAAAATTGCCAAAAATTGCATTCCAGCAGGTCAGAAACTATGTACAAGATGAGGTCAAACTTGGTGAACAGTTTCAGCTGAGGAAACAGTTTACTAGACACTACTTGAAAGAGTTTAAAAAAAGCATTAAAAATACATTGGATAAAATATTTGGTACCGGCCTGTAATCGTATTTTTCATTTTGTAATAAAAATTTAACTCCTCACTGTGCTATTTTTATTGTTTTCTCTCCCATATTTGTTATTTACTTTGTTCCAGCCGAGTACCAAATGTGAAAAACTCCTTATTCAGCCAACTACAGTAGACAAAACTCTTCTTGCAGTAACTGTGACAGCAATTACAAGCACAGATTTACTGAAGCAGCTTACAAGGCTGGCTCTTCCCAGCAGCAGCATTACCAGCTGCAGTGCAGATGTCTGGGTCATTCCTGTCCATTTAACAGTCACATCTACATCTGGGCTACCTGCTGATTAGACTGAATCTTTACATGTGTTTTACAACATTGATTTTTTTGTTCACTGCTTATTCAGTTCTTATCTTTACAGGTAACTACATGTTTCATCACTCTACCCAGAGATTTTCCTATCCTCTAAATTCCCACCTTGTTCAAGGACACAACCCCCTTCCAGATGGCATATATTTAACACCTTAACTACCACAGTCTATTTCTGCCCCTATGCACTGGCAAAACCCAGAAATATATATGTGTATATTTAAATGGCAGCATCTCCTGAAACATCAGTGAAAACAAACTGCACCCGAGGCAGAAGATACCAAGAATGGCTGCTTTAAAAAAAAAAAAGGAGACATTCACCTGTCTACCCTTTAAAAATACACACTTTAGGAAACAGCATGGCAGTGATTTTGACAAGGTATCAGACACTATCTAATCAGACTTATATCACCATCTTTACATTTAAATCTGGTGGCCTAAAAGCATGACGACAAGTCATTTTTTTTTCTTGGGAGAAGTCTTGTTCCATCTGCATTTTATTCTCTTGCAATTACTGAGATGCGTATAATTACCCTGAGGCTAAATTTGGACCACAAAGTGATAATCCTTTTTTGTTGCTTCATAAGTATTCCACAGTAAAACAAATGGAATGTTATAAAGAAGCTTATTACACTGAATAAGGAATTAGCAGCAGGAATCAATAATCTCCAAAGTAACACAGATCCTCTTCCCAGGCAGATACTCTTTACTTCAAAACAAACAGTATCAAACACAGGAACCAAAACACTTCCAGGGGGATGCATGTGATATGCTGAATAGGCTGCAGTCTTTCTTCTTTCTATGCATAGTGCAACATCAGCTTTTACATTTTTCCCCTGAAGCTTCAAGGGATTGGTTCAATGCCCACTGAATCTCCAGTGTGAGTTTTCCAACTAAGATCAGGTGTGTGTACACATATTACCCAGCTTCCTGAGACACTCTATCAAAGTAAAAACCTGCTTTACTATCACATTATAACTGCTGAGGGGAGAGCACTGGCCTTCTTTCTTTCTTTTTTTTTTTGTTTAATTAGAGCAAAGTTGAAGAAACAACCAGCTTACCTCCTCTTTATATAACATGGGAGAGAAGCTCATTCCTGTCTTCAATAAGCCATTGGTTTTTTGAGCTCCTTACTGATCCAAATAGCTTATTCAGGCAGAAGGGCTAAAGAGGGTTATTATTTAGAGTGCTTTGTATGTCAGTTAAGCAAAGTATGCTTGTTGGTGGCTGCTGACAGGCCACAGCAGAGGCCTAGATTTCCCTGCAGGGCACGCTCAGATGACTAGAGATGCCAGAACTGATAAAATTCTGTCCTAGGCATCTGGTACTCTGTTTCCGTGTCACTGTCTTGCTTCCTGCATCCGCAGCTGAAGGCAAGGAGAGGGGGCTGAGAAGGAGAACAGTGGCCCTTCTGAACGTGTACTCATACACAAAATGCTGGTAAAACTGAAGACTGCACTTCCTGCTGTAAAAGGCTGCAGATAGGTATTAAAACACACTGCCTAGGATGGTCTGTGCAAACAGACACAGTGTCTGCTTCCTAGTTTCGCTTGACTTCATTATTAAAATGTGCAGTCTCTCATGCATTGGCATTGAGCTCAGCCTCTGCTTCCAGCCTATGTGGGCCAAGGCCATGCAGACTTGCTTTTTGCTTTACAAGCATACTAAATTCACATCTGTACCTTATAGTTTATTGGGTGTTAAGCCCACTTTCATGACTGGAGGTTATCTTGTGCTAACAACTTTGCTCCTGCTCTGCATAGCCCAGCTAACAAACACCAGCTGCTAAGAGAGAGAGGGGAAAAATGTCTCACAATTACTACAGTGTCAGACTGGTTTGAACAGTGCTACTGGCAAAACATGTATCAAATACATTTATCCATCCTAATTCCTACTAGATACATTAGAACATTACTTTATTCTGCACTATTGAAGATCTTTGCTGTTCTAAAGGTAACAGACAGCAGCACTGCAGGCTGCCTGGGACATTTCTGAAAGCAACAATCTCCTTTTCCCAAACAGAGATAGAGCAATAAATTGCTGTTTGTTGTCTCTGGAACAGAAAGCTTGGAAGCAGATTACCTTTTCATTTCAAAATTCTGCTTTGGATAGTCAGAAAAGCTAAAAAAAAAAAAAAAAAAAAAAAAAAAATTGTAAAATATACAAAGAATTTGAAAATCCCTTGGAAGTGAAACTGGGAATTTGCAATGGCAGGAAAGGACTGAGGGCATGGGGAAATGCAGGACTGAGGAAAATGTTTGTTAGAAGTCGAGCATCTGGAGTCGATTTCCATGCAAACACAATGTGTCTGTGAGATGTTCTTGTTTAGAAACTGAGTTCTGGTCATTTTTTCCACGCAGCAAACTATAAGGACTTTGCTCTTCAGAGATAACCCAATACTCTCTTGTAACTGAAGTGAGCTGGAGACTTTTATTGTCTGCATGTAATAGTAAGACATTTGTCAGAGCTTGTGACCTGGCTAAATTGTCTGTGTTGGCACAGCCATCGTAGAATAACCTGAAGCAGAATAAAACATTGTAGGGAACTGTATTGGAATAGCTTCACGAGACATATTCACAGTAACCTTAGAGTGGGGGAGAGGGCAGAGACTAAAAATGTGGGAAGGTCTGAGACAGAATTTGACCACTGTACACTGCCACAGGCACATGAAAATCAGGCAACAATCCTGTACGCTTCAAAAGCCTAAGATGCTGCCAACACTCTGAAGACTTGTGCAGCTTTTTCTGATGCCTTACGTTATCATGTAATCACTGAATGGTTAGGGTTAAAGGGCCTGTTCTTGCAGGACCACCTAGAACAGGCTGCCTAGGACCAGGATCAGATGGCTTCTCACCCTTTTCCATGACCTGTGTCATTAGGTCCCTGCCTCATTAAAGCAGTGGTCCCACATTTTCCCTAGCCTTCCCTTTGTAAACTATGGCATGAATTTTGACATCTTTGAACAACTTCAACGTATCTTTTGACATCTTCGAACAGATTTGATTCCACTTGGGCTTTAACTTTCCTAAATTCATCCCTGCATGATTGGACAGTGTTTGTATACTCCTCCCAGCTCACCTGCCCCTGCCTCCACCTTCTGTATGCTTCTGCTTTGTGTTCAACTTTGGCCAGGAGCACCTCATTTATCCATGCAGGCTTCCTGGCATTTTTGCCATTCCTGAGCTTTGAGGAAGTGATCCTTGAATATTAAGCAGGTTTCTTGGACCCCTCCTTCTCTTGAAAGTTCTAACACTGGCCTTAATTCTTAAAACATGAAATGTCAAGTTACAAAGGAACAGAACTCGGAGAAAGGCAAGACATAATGAAAGGCAGGTGGTACAACCAAATCTGAGGCAGTCAGGTTTGCAGCAATGAGTGAGGAAGCTGAGACAAGTGAGCTGGCATGACTCTCATTCCTCCACTGATGACTTGCATTTCCTCGTGCTCTCTTTACATTTGCTCTAGAATCCTTTAGACAGAGGTCAGCTACTCTACAGTGCCTTGAACCAGAGGGTCGAGGCGGATTTACTAGCACTAGTAAACTTTGAGGAGAAATAAGACACAATAAAGACTTAGAACAGAAGACTTAGTCAAGGGAAAGGGGAATAAAAGTACCCGTCGAAAATGTGCCATACATGGTGGATTTTGGAGGCAAAAATCAGACATTTTCACTGCTGCAGAGCATCCTTTCAGCTGTCATATTACATTAGAAAACATAATGGGGCCCTGAACGCAATAGAATTAGCGCAGTGTAAAATACTGGCAGCTGTTCTATCTGCAGTAGCATATTAGACTATTCACTGGTCTTCAAGAGAAGATGAAATTGATACTGGAATATCACATAACTTTACAGTATTTATCTCAGAATATATGACTACCTGAAAGAGAAAAGTGTTAAGGAAGACCGCAAAGTGTCAGGAACAGGAAAGGGAAGGAGTTTCTGGGATGGTTTAGCCCCTGGGACATCAGGCACCTGTTTCTCTAAGAGGAGAATGGAGCATCTGGAGAATGTTTTGACGAGAGCATTCAAGAAGGAACTGAACTCTTAGTCTTGAGAGTGATATGCAGATGAGATAACTTGAACCTAGCTGTAAGCCTGGCTCCAAACAAACTGACTCCTGCCTGGCAGGCTGTCTCCTTTTATGGAGAAAGCCTGGATATGAGGATGGGGAATTCCCTACACTGGGGCAGAGAATGCTTTAGAAAAGGCAGAGATCACAATTCAGGTGATACCATTTCCCAGAGCAGCCAAATAGTCCAAATGCTCATTGCTTACACTGCTTTGGGCTTAGCTGGTGGTGGATGAGCCGACTGGGCCACAAAAAAACTTTCATGGCAGATGGCCCAGAACCTTTCCCTGCAGCTTCTGCAAAGACCTCCTGAAGGCAGTATTTACTTGAAGTCTGCATCACCTGGGATGCTCCCCAGCAAGGTCCGGGTGCAACTAAACTGCCACCTGCCAACCCACCAGATGATAAGGGTTCCTAAACATGCTGCCTCTGCATCTCCACTGGCCCTGTGCACATGAAGGAGAAGAGACACTCATTTCAGCAGAGTTCCCTGGCCCTGCTGAAGGAATGATCTGGCATCTTTGCAGCCTTTGCTGTTCGAGATCAGGGTCTGCTGCTTGCACAGCTTGCTTTTATATCAAAGACAGTTGATTACGGAGGAAAGATGATTTCTGTCATGATTACTGCAACAAAACGAATTGTGAAGACCTTTCCAGAGCACCAATAAACTCAGATACTCTGCAGGATAAATTGTCCAGCCTTACATTACAGACGCTTGCTCATTTAGCAAATACAATATATTGAATGCTTATTTTATTAATTACCGATTAGCCATCAGTGTTCTGCCTCCTGAATTCAGGGATGTCAGTGAAGAACCATGTGGCTGAATTTACCATGGTGCTAAAATATGCGTTTGCTGTAGTTTGCTGGTTTGCAAGCTATTCATCAGAAGGGTGAACTATGAACGTTAAAGATAGCATACTTGGAGATACATTGATGTGGTCTACTGAAATTGAGAACACTTCCTCTTCTTTAATGTTATTAACATAAACAGTAATTTTACATGGTCGAGTCCGAGGTTAAAGGATTTACTTTAAACCCCATGTATGGACTGCACAGTGGCTTTGAATTCCACTGCACTGAAATATGAGCATAATTCTCATCTGCACTTACCTTTAGAAGACCAGTTGGAGATTTCCTGCACGTATGCAAAAAGCTCTTCATTTCCAAGTGATCCTTATGCTAATGCTATCTATTAGGGAAAGCATGCAAAGCTCAAACTTTGCACCAGGTGTAATGACAAACTAATTAACTAATTAATTTTCTTGGCACTGGTCCATTTATCCAGAAGATATTTAATCTCATATAAAACACATATGTATAACATTAAATTCTATTAACTATATGGTTAGTTGTTCAGAAAGTTAGCTCTGTTTACTCACATACAAAAAGCCGAGTATGGAATTCCCATGTTTCTGCACGGAGACATGACCGTGTACCCAGCAATATAGCTTGTGCTCACAGTAATAACCACAGTACACATACATAAGCACATGTATATTTAAAAGCTTGTAAAAGCTTTTAAAAGATGTTTAAAAAAGCTTTTAAAAGATTGGAGTCTGGATGAAAAATTGGTTTTATGTGCCTAGCTCCTTAAAGTGGGTTACCAATGTTAATCTCCTGCACATGTATTGTCAAATAGGATATAACAAGGGGAGAGATACAAACAGTAACTCCAGAATCTGGGTATCGTTTCCTCTGTCCTCCCCGGTCTTCCCAGTACATGAAAAACATTGGCATCAGGCTCTCAGGATGGGGGAGAAGCCAGGGAACCCCAGGAGAGCCAGAGAAATGCTTTTGATCAACATTAAGGAAAGAAGGGAGAGAGGAGTCGGAGTGTTCCTAGCTGCCGTAGCTGCTTACTGGGCACGTGGAAGAGGACAAAGCCTGGCTTTTCTCACAGGTGCTTGGTGGTGGAAGGCACCGGGCCACAGTGGAGCACGTGCAAGTCCCAGGTAGGCTGCCCCATTTTTGTTAGCATTAAACAGCAAAAGAAAAATAAAAATCTTTCTAAAGCCAGAACACAACATCTTGAAATTACTTCCTAGTTTGTTTCAATTTTTATTAATATTTGTCATACTTTCAGTCAAGAGAGCACTGTGTGGACTCTACATGGCCTTTTGTTTACTGGAGACATAAAAGATGATTTCTATTACTGACATAAGATATTACCTTGTTACCGCCACAAGCTTTCATTATATTATATATACACTATATATCACCATGAATAATTTTGCCCAGCAGAGAAACGTGGCTTCCTCTGAGGTAAAAGCTGACAGTGATTTGACAACTAAAAGCAACACTACAATCAATTCAGGACAGGAAATGACGGATACCACACCCCATTGAATCTGCAAAGGAAACAAAGGTAGACTAAATATACTTGTTGTCAGAATAAGTTAGATTTTGAATACAGAATGTCGGAAGAATTAGGGGGCTGAAGTGGATGGAAACTCTGAAGAGGAAATTGTAACTCCATAATGCGTTCTGGTTTAGATTCTGCAGAGAAAAGATGGGAGAAACAGCTGCTGCGATGGAAAAACAGGGACTTGTACTGCTTCTATGAGAGCAGGGAACAGGAGTAGTGAGAGATCCCAGGAATAACAAATACCTTCCTGGACTGGCAACAACTCTGACTGAAATGATAACTTCTGATGCTGAACAAATAATGTCCATTTTTCCCCAATGGTCACCTGGGTGCCTCTGGGGAGATCTTGCACTCCAATGCTGCTTCCTGCTGCCTGTTGCCTACCATTAAGAGATTTCTCTCCTCAGCATGTCTTCTCCTCTATGGTAACATTAATAAACTGTGTCTGCACATTTGGTGCCCCACCTTATAATGTGAAGAGACATCTGCCCAAGGAGAGGCTACAAGCAACCAGACTATATCCAGTCTGCAGAACTTTGAATAAAAGGCCCTGGTTTCTGGTGGTGACAGGAATTCATCTCATCCTGAGTTGGAGCTGCAGCAAAAGAGAGGTCACACTGCCAAGGCCCATCAAGATCATGGGTCAATGACACCGTTTATCCCATAGGCAAGGGAGCATGTAAGGGTGATGTGTTTTGTGGTGACAGCATCACCTTCTCCTCTCCAGATTGCTCCACTGACCTTTTGCCATAGCAAATCATAATCATAAATTACTCAGATGAAGCAAATTCCTACTGTTTATGGTTTGAACTCATACATCAAAACAACAGTAATAGAATCATTTGTAACGTTAGACTTGTGTTTTTCCATGATGGCTGCTACCTATGAAAACTGCTGGCAGATAAAGACAAGTCTGAAACATACTCAGAAATGAGGATCCTTGTTTTACTGAGACAGAATTAAATGTCTAAAAAGATCCTGATATCTTGGTGTGTTTTTTTTTGAAAGCAAACCAAACATGCTGTCAATGAGAGTTTGTCAACTAGTAGATTTTTTCCAAAATTCATAGGTACATATGTACATTTGGAGTCTTCAATATATCTTAAACATACTGATGTACACATGTAGGTCAGGAAGACCGTAGAAGACACAGCCTTGCCAGAGCATTTTAACTACAAGGCCACCTTTCCTTTCAGAGCAACACAGCTCACCAGGATAACAGTAACAGAAAACAGGGCTGACAAGGGTGTTGAGAGTTTATCTCATCCATAGCCCTGCACAGGACTGAGATCCGTTTGACTGTATTTACTCCTGGTGTTAAGTGTGCAATGCACAAGTGTGTAATGGTAACTCATTTTCAATTTGTTGCCCATAGATCATCACCTGTTTTTGCTGCCTTTGTCTGGTGCTAAGGACAATTTAGATACCTTCTTGGTTCAGCTTCCTCACAAAGTTTAATAGAAGGGTACATAACTACCATTTTCCCTGGCTACCAACACAGCTGAAACTCAGGCTCAGGCCTCTGCAGCTTTTTCCAGTCACTCCCATTCACGCATCTAGCTCTGTCGATCCTCCCCTCTAATCCAGGATTCAGATGAGCTTGTTTACCACAATCCCATTTTCCGTGTGATCTATCCCCAGCACCTGATGTGTGAAGAGGCAAGCAACACACAACACATGCTGCAGTTAGAGGTTAGGGATGAGCTCTTGCTTTAGGCACTTGTTTTTCTCTCATTAGTGAAAGCTAACAATAAATGTGAGAATTGTAGACGTCAGAGGTAATTAGGAAGAAATTATTTCATGTTACCCAACAAAAGGAGGCCTGTGAATAAAGCTTAATCCTACTGTCTGTCCACTCTTTCTATCCCTAAATGACTCTGAGATGAAGAGGAAACAAAATGCTATCCACAGCACTGGATGAACAGCCGTTAGGAGATTCAGCCCTAACAGGGGCCATCTTGTTTCCATCATCTGGCTGAAAAAAGCCTCCCCTCAATGGGACTGCAACACAGTCTAAATAATTAATTGCTTCAAAGAGCCGAGTCTCTTCACCACAGAATATTTTGATAAATAAAAAGATCTCTTTGGATTATTCATTCCCCCCAGGGTTCTGAAAGAACTGTTGTGCATTTCCAGAGGCCAGATACCTCACAGTCCAGCATCCAATGGAGCTGTGACTGTGGTGCTACGGAGTGGCCTGTGCCCTGCCATGGCCATGCACCACTACCAATGTCAGCATTTCCTCCACATGGCAACACATGACCTACTCTCAAAGCTCAGATCTTTTTTTGTGTGTGAAATAAGAGATCTCGCATCTGTTGATGTAAGAAACGAGTCAGGAGGCAAACTTAGAGCGGCCATGCCAGCACACCCCCAGCATGGGAGGCCAGGCAGGGGAGTCCTGCTTTGCCTGCTGACACCTGACACAGAGCATGGACAGGACAGAGCTGGTGAAAGCAAGCTGACAAGGGATGGGTGCAATCAATAGGTTAGGGACTGTTTTATGAATAATAAACAAATGCTTAAGCTATTGAACTGGAACATCAGTCACATGTAATCTTTGTAAGAAATCTCTTTTGGACCATGTTCTAACAATCCATCTGAAGGAGAATGGCCACTAACACAGTGATAACATCACACTGCTTCTTATTGGGTTTGTTCACCTGAAAACCACAACTGGCCAAAGCTACTGGACTGTCTTCCATGAGCATTATGTTCAAGATGAAAAGAAATTTTGAAGACAAGAAAATGATCCAACTACCTCTGCAGATGAGCTCTTCCTTTAACACTGGTAACACCTCTGCCAACTTCACTGTGACTCTGAAAAAGCTATCCTTTACCCATGCTGCCTAAGTTTTTTTTACCTTTCTGTATGGTTCTTCTGTTTACAAATATTCTGCAATGCTCTTTCTCCTCAACACTCATCCTCACGCATAGAGACACAAAGATAACTGACAGCTGATGTGAGCAAGTGCAAAAACCTCACAGCAGCCACATGACACTTAAAATCAATGGCAATTTTTTATGTGTGTGGCAATTCACCAAGTCCATTTCACCTCAGGATTTGTTTCTAGGCAGTGTTTTTCAGCACACTGGGGAAGACATAGTATTGATTGGGGAGTGTGGAGATTAGATTACTTTTCTGATCAAGATAGTAGGTAACCATCATCTGTCAAACTTGCCATTCCATAACAAAGATGTATGGCTTTTCACAGTACATTTTTAAGTCACAGACGTCTTCCAACTATTTCCAAAGCATCAATGGGACTACAAACACCTCTGGCAGGTATGTCTATATTTCATATGTACATATTTACAGCCAGATGCATAAAAAGACAGTCTCTCTGATCTATCTTCCTACTTCCTATTCTTTGTCTTCTGATACTTGCAATATGTTATTTATATTGCTTCAGATCGATATTTTCCACTTGCTGCTGTAGGGATAGCATCCCATCATGTATTAAAGAGTGCATAAATCTAAGGTTATATAATAAACAGTGCAGTGTGCTACTGTATATCTGTCAGCGTGGCTTCCCACTGACTGACTCACTGCCTTAAAGCCAAAAGAACATACACAGTAACACACTCACCAGGCTCAGGAATTGGATGTCCATCAATCAAAGTCATAGAAGAGGCAAAAGATAATGTCAGGAAACTTCAAGAAGGTACTTTCTTATTTATTTGTTTCTAATTTAATTATTTTTGTTAATGTGCAGAAGGCTGCTTCGCTATGCCATCTCTCTGCTTTCACAGTCAATGCGGTTAAATATGACTCCAACAACTGACAGCTCCTGGCAGTAGCACAGCACAGAATGCAAAATCTTACTAGATTGCCTGAGGTGTCTGCTGATGATCAGCAGCAGTCCCCTGACACTCTGCTCACCTGGATAGCCTTTAATCTTCCCTGCCTTGTGACTTGTAGTCAACCTGCCCTGTGCCCTAAGGTGGGCAGGAGTATACTGATGAGACAGACATGACACTGATGAGATAAAGGGTGTATTGAGAAACAACAAGGTCCCTTAACACCAATTCTGACTGTTAGGCAAAGCGAAGCATAACATTCTATATTATCAGATTTTTTGTATAATTGCTTGACCTTATTCCATGAGGGAAGCAATTCAGTAAGAGCAGATAAGGACAATGCCGTGCATTCTTCAAAAGCAGTGGACCAAAATCTCAGCTTCAAGACTCTTGTATCTAACTGCTGATGAGCCTCTTTGCTACAATTGAGGGTTAAGAGACTGTTTTACACAGCCTCCCTTATAGGATGAATGACAGATTGCCCACAGTCTAAAGACACGTCTCAAGGTATGGCAGAGGGACCATCTTACCAGATCAAGGGAGCACAGAATCCTCAGCAAAGTTTGAAGCAGTGTGTAACTATAAAGAAATATATAGACACACTTTCTCTAAAGGGCTTTTGTGCTTACTAAATAATACATCGACAGAAGAAGCTTGTGTGATCTCTTAAAATCACCACTATGATTTCTCGGGAAAAGAGAAATGCAGGGACTGGCACTGGAACACTTGTCTTGGTGGAAGGGGATAACCACACAATTGCTGGAGACATGCAGCATTGCTGTGCTCTGCCTATCACTGCTGGACCTCCTCCTTGCCAGAGGCTCCCGACAGGCCATGTCTTTGTCACTGTACCAAGAATGCCTCCAAGATCAGTTCCAGTTCATATCTGTATCCTGATTTTGCAGTCATAGCCCAGAAATACATCAGTCCTCTCACTGATTTCCACTGAAAGCAAAGTTCAGTCTCTCCATCCTGCTCTAACCTGACTGGGGAACCAGTGGTTCTCTGAATGTTAGACAGCCAGAATGACAGTCAGAAGGCAGAAATCTGACTTCTCCCTCTGCTTGCTAGTATTCTGGGCCTTGTTTTACCTTCTATTTTTCTTTCTAGCTTAAGGCCGCTTACATGCACTTCTTGTGTAGCTTGTGAAGATATGCAAGCACCAGAGGGATGAAATGGAGGAGGAGACTGGGAGAACCTCAGCAGGCAGAGCAAAAATAAAACTATACCCACTTAAAGATTTATTTGTGCAGATGGTCTGCATTTCAGAATAGAAGTTAATGGAACTATAAGGGTTTTTAACAGCCAAGAACATGGTCTCTAGCATTTGCTTCCTATCCCCAAGTCACGTGGTTCTGCATCTTAATTCACTATTTTTGCTTCTGGTTGCATAGTTAAGTGTCACATTTCGGAGGAATCCATTCTGGTTGTTTAGAAGAGATGGTCTTCTAATTAGTTGCTGCGATTGTTGAATAAGGATTGCCAGAAAACAGTCTGTGGCACAGGCACGTTTTGCAATAAGATCAGTTTTTGCTTGGGCCTGCCTTTGCTGAGCCTTGGAACAGGATATACATCAGTGAAGCAATCACATGAGTCATAGAATCACAGAACTGTAGGGGTTGGAAGAGACCTTTAAAGACCATCAAGACCAGCCCCCTGCTAACACAGGTTCCCTACAGTAGGTCACACAGTTAGGTGTCCAGATGGGTCTTGAATATCTCCAGAGAAAGACTCCACAAGCTCTCTGGGCAGCCTGCCCCATGCTCTGTCACTCTGACAGTAAACAGCTTCTTCCTTGTGTTAGTACAGAACTTCCCATGTTACAGTTTCTGCCTGTTGCCTCTTGTTCTATTGCTGCACACCACTGCACCCCACCAACTTGACTCTTGCACTTCAGATACTTATAACAGTTACGAGATCTCTTCTCAGCCTTCTCTTCTACTGAGGAGTCCCACGTCTCCCAGCCTTTCCTCCTACAGGAGATGCCCCAGGCCACTGATCATCTTTGTCTGCCCTACTCTTTCTAGGAGGTGCCTGTCCTTTCTGAGCAGGGGAACCAGAACTGGACACAGTTCTCCAGAGGCTTGTCATGGCAGTGCAGAAGAGGAGAATCACCTCCCTCGACCTGCTGGCCACACTCTTTAATGCACCCCCGGATGCCATTGGCCTTCTTGGCCACAGGGGCACACTGCTGGCTCATAGCCAACCTGTTACCCATCAGGACAGCCAGGTCTTTCTCTGCAGAGCTGCTCTCCAGGAGGTCAGTCTCTAACATGTATTGATGTACGTGGTTATTCCTCCTCAGAAGCCTACACTTGCTCCTGCCAAATTTCATCAGTACACTCTGCCCAGTTCTTCAGTCTGTCCAGGTCTTGCTGAATGGCAGCACAGCCTTCTGGTGTGTCAGCCACTCCTCCCAGCTTTGTACCATCAGCATCCAGGTTACTGATGAAGATACAGAACAAGACTGGATCCAGCACAGATCCCTGGAGAACACCACTAATTACAGACCTCCAGCTGGACTCTGCGCCACAAGTGAAGCATCAGTCTAGTAGGCTACAACAGTCCAAATCTGTCTCATAACTAAGCTAATACTCAGATGTGTAGTGGGCCATATTCTGCTCTAAGATACAGCCTCTGCAGCCTCATCCTTGCAACTGGTCCAATATTTGCCAGGACACTATTCTGCTAACTTGGGAAACAGCTACATGGTTAAGCCAGTTCAGGAGTCTCCCTACCAGCTGGCAGATGCAATAATAAAACCACAAATGTTTTCTGCAGCTACTGCTACTTTTAAATAAGATATGATCAAAAAAGCTCTGAGCCAAGTGGGTTCTTGGTGCAACTCTAACAAGGCTGGACTATACTTGGGATGATTTTGGTCCAATGCAGTATGCCAATGGTCGATCTCTCAATATGCCAGTCTGTAAGCTCCTTTTAAAATAACATTCTCTTTATAGTACTAAATTTTGATTTGCCAAATGGTACAGCTAATGAGCTCTTCTAAACTAAATACTGTGAGGAATTATGCATAAATACTGAAGTGTCCTAATCAGCCTCTTGCTGAAAATTATTTGATCCATTACAGACAACAATAACTATTTGCTGAAGTTTTTATTTTGCCTTTTCTACTTCTGTAAGTAGCATATGTAATTTCATTGGCTGGTTATTTTAAACTACAGAGGACCATTGGTAGAATAGCACAAATTCCTCTGAAATCCAAAATTGCCATCTGCAATTATATTCTGCATCTCACATCTTCTCTAAAGACTATAAATGCTTCACCACTTTAATTTTGCTTGGCATTTGCATCACTGTGGGACAATTACTAAGCAATGGCAAAAGACAGATGGAGTAATGAAGTCTGGACACAAAGAAATATTGCCCAAATTGAAATATTCCCTCTATTTCAATCTCATATTTGCCAGCCTGTATACATTGATACATTACATTTAGATATAAGGCACTGTTAAGACACGTACCCTTCTTTTTGATGCTAGACATCTGTGTTTTTCTGCATATTAGAGATGAGGAAAGCGGTTTTCTCCTTATATTTCTTGATTACTCAAAAAGATGAGATACTGAATGGTAAACACTTGTCATTAAAAGGTCAGAGTGAAAAGTATGTTTTTCCAGATAAGGTTAGTGGAATTCTACCAATTTCAGTGATATTACACAGGTAACAAATGAGAATGAACCAGCAATAGCTCAGCTATTTTTTGTTTGTATATACACAGTTTTAATTATTGGAAGCACATGTGATTTCTAAGTCATGCTACAAGACAAACTCAAGCACTATACCTCAAACTCTGAACAAGCACAGATATTAATACAAATGCACTTGGGGAAAAAACCAGTGACATTGTGAGAATAGGTGGCTTACACAGGAAGGGTTCTGGGTATTGCCAAAGTAAGCTTCCCCGTGTTAAAAATACACATGCTGAAGAAACACACTTCATGTCAAAAAAAGCATGCTTTGGAGACATAAGAGATCAAATATTTATAATAAAAAAATCACCTGGAGCACAGTGAGCTATAATTGACATTTGCAAGTTACATTATTTACCTTCATTAGACAGAGCAGTAAAACTTTTAAGAAACACAGATAATCTAGGTGCATAATCAAAGAATATTAGGATGTTATAATCACAAAATACACAAGAGAGTTAGGCAAAGCAGACTGTGAAAACAAAAGAGAGCAAATAGAAGGCTTATGCCTATCCTGGGCTCACTCACAAAACTCCAGCAGAGCAGATCTCCAGCAGAGACCCTTCCCCACTGGCAGCCAGCTCTTCAATAGGTCTAGGAGAGCTGCAGCCAGGCTCCCCCCCTTCCGGCACACAGCTGAATTGCCTTCACCTGTGCTCCTGTGGCTGACTCAGTGCTCACCTCAGGTGGTCAATCAGAGGTTCAGGCTGTACCTCAGCAGCTGCCATACACTAGGCAAATGGGCAGCACAGAAAAAATGCTGTTTAATGTCATTGTAGGGTCAAGTGATGCAGCTCAAGATTCACTAAAGATAAAAATTTCAACTCCTCACACACCTCAAAGGGTTCAAAATTAATTACGTAAGAACAAGACTGGGATCTTGTTATCCTGTACTGCTCTTTTGGACCATCAGCTTCACATTCATTTAACAAGGTATTAAGCTGAACAAAGACCGGATTGAACAATTTTGGTGCCCATCAACAGTGCAGCACCATCTTTGGTCACCACTGCTGTAGCCCTTCACAAAAATACTGAAGAGTTAAGACAGGTTTTGGAGAAAGCTAAGTGTGATTCAGCACAAAGAAAGACTTTCAAAGATGGACTGGAACAATGCGGTTAGTTTACTCCAAAGAATGGATAAATGAGTCCTGCATCCCTGCAATAAAACCAATGCTCCTCCACCCAATAAAAAAAAAGAACAGAAAAAAAGAAAAAAAAGGCAACAGAAAACTGGCTGGTCCTCCTTGTGGATTTCTTGGTTAAACCAGAAGGCAACCAATAGCACTCACTGCCTCTACATACAACCAATAGCACTCACTGGCTCTACATACAACCGAGCTGATAACATAACAGCGTTAGATCAACTGCAGAAATTATGGCCAGAGCACAGGAAGTTCACAGACATTCCTACCTGGCCTTGCTTTACTAATCCTTGATGGAAATGTTTCATTAATGGGTACCCCTCTATGTTCCATACAATACAGAAAAACAGAACAGCTGGTGAATAAAAGCTGTTATAAAGAAGAAAGAGTGTACGAAAGTAAATCTGTTCAAGCCTGACACAACAAAAAATACTGAAGGATGAAAGTATTTTGGATGAGAAGAAGACTTGCCTACTCAATGGCGACTCAGTCAGCTGAGCAAGTTATGCCTCTGTCCCTTGGTCAAAATAACAGATTATCAGATGGCACCTACAGCTACAATCCAAAATGTTATCAAAGATGAACTTATCCCAGCAGTGCATTGAAAACAACCACACCCATGTAGTTCATGCATGTACTTATATAACCAAAGATCCTGTACTATACACCTGGAAAATGAAATCTCTGTATGGAATGTTACAGCAGCTTCAATTCTTACAGCATTTTTCTTTTTTCCCACGGCTTTTCCTCTTACATATTGTGAACAAACAGATCTCAGATGTTTGCAGAATATAGAAAAAAGGTGTGTCCCACCACATGTTTCCAAAAGCAAGAGCTAGAAAAACATCAATCTCCTACCTTGTTAACTTTGTTCCAATCTGCTGCCTAAGTTCAAGTCTCTCCTCATCAGTCTGCATAGGGAGGATGTTCTTTTCCTCCAATTCTCGCTTGGAAGGCCTGTTGCTGAGTTTGATTGCTAAAGAGTCCTTTCTGCAGACTTTCATTGCCAGGGAACCTGTGGGAGAGAGGAGAGGCTCTGCCAAAGGAGCTGTCATCATTACATTCCAGCATACAGCAGGCAAGGAAGTGGCAGGCAAGGGAGGGTGCTACATTCTTATTTACACTGGTATGGACTGTGGGAAAAGGGGCATCAATTAACATCTGGTTTTCAGTTAGCCTCAATTCATGCCATAATACAGAAAGGATGATTTTTGTAGTTACACAGGAAAAAGAATATTGCTCCGCAGAGGGAAATAGAGAATAAAGGCCTGTTTCATAATTTCTAGAAGCATCTGTGGTGTTTTGGAATTCATAATGGAATGAATAATTAAACCTCTGAGAGGGCAGCAGAGCTACAGCATGTGGAAAGAGAGAGGCATCTCTCTATTGTAGTGTAACACCAAGACATCCAAGTTAGCATTAAAAAAAAATCAAGTCTATGAGAAATGGAATAGACCTTTAAGTAGCTTAATTAGCTGATTCTGCTTCTCAGGCACTGACAGTGGGAAAGACAGTGTGAAAATCAGTGGTCTTTCATGGCACAAGGTTGCCTCCCTTGGTTTGCACCCAAAGCAGACTGTGCAAGGCAGACCGTAAGCCCCTAAGAGGTTTTAGACTTTGTCAGGAAAATGCCAGATAATGCACTTCTGCTTTGCTTCTGCATTTAAGACAAAAGATTCTGATTTCACTTGCAAAGTAAGGTAAGATTCTGAGATGATGAAATACGCCTGTTTTAGAAACATGTGTGTGCTTTAAAAATGGTGTGATTATACTGCTGTTGGTTTTCAGGAGCAAAAAAATTGAATGGCCTGAAACTTCAGCTCAAACTGCAGGATGGCAAGATGTCCTTTGCGTCACCACAAAGTAAGGTACCTCATCTTCATGACAGCCCAAAGATGGCACACCAAGACAGCTGTTTTTCCTAGAGATCAGAAATGGGGCAAAAGTCCCTCCAAATTGCAGTTGCGATACAGCTGTCAATTAATCTATTCATATTTGTCACTACTATGGACCATGGTAAACTGGAATAAAATCACACATAATCCAGCAGTGGCATTTTATATTCATTTTGTGCTGATACAAGCACCTCAACAGATTGTAAGTCAGTATAGAACTGCCTACAGCAGTTAGATAGTTATCATGGGGTATATAAATTTGATTCCCAGTTTGAGTAACAATGATGCAAATATGAAATAACTCCAGAAAAATAAAAGAAGTTATCCTCATGCAAAAACATTGTATGGTAAAATCAGATTCATTTCCTCAGTTATGTAAGATCAAGTCAAGATTTCAGGTTTATAGATTAAAAAAACTAAAGAACAAAAACAGAACTGAAAAAAAACCTGGGATCTAAACACAAACCAACTTACTCCCACACATACTCTCACATTGTTTGCAAAGTAAAATGCATCAGAGTGGAAAGCAGAACTGTGCTGCATTCCTGTGCAGAACAGAGCATCTGTATACCAATCATCTGCACAATCCTCTCTACCATCGTAATCTAAATTGCACACCACAGACTTTTTAAGTAGGTGTGCTCCTAGGAAGAAAAATAAGATTCTCCTCCCCCACTTTTTATTCATATCTTCCTGTATAGAAATTTCAAGACTATTTCCTCTATTATTGGACCTGCATTTAGGAGTTTTATTCTCTGGTTTTATCCCTCTAAAAGCACGTGCAAACTTCTGATTTGGATGTGATTTAATACTGACAATGCTCATAATATCTGATTATCTATCTATGGCACTTCTGTAACCCTGCTGAGATGATCTTGACTTAAGCCAAAGTCATTGCTTCTCTATACTGCTGACACTTGGAGTAGTGAATCTCAAAGTCAGTTTGAAAGTAAACTAAGATAAAACAAAAAAGGTCATTTGAATTCTGCATGAGAACTATCCACAGGGATTAGGGTAATCAGTTTAAATTCATACTCAAAGCCATGGTCAAGAAAGAAAATTTGCAGGCCGTGTGTTTCCTTTGTGTATCAAGATTTCAGAGGAAAACTTCATTAAATGAGAAAGGAAAAATGGAATGCATCTAACTTGTAAATAACGAGTTATCCTCATCTTCGTCTTCCTCTTCCTCCTCTTCCTGTCTTGGGTAGAGACAGGAAGAATCTTCATAGTCAGCTTCATGAGGCACATTTTCTTTATTGTCATCGCATTCGATCACAACAGTTGGCACTTGTCTCATGTCTGGAAGGCCTCCAGGTCCTGTTTTTGTAACATTGTCACCTGTGTGTAAACCAGAGCTGTTGGGAAACAAAAACAAATAAATGAACTAAAAGGAAACAGTGCAATGGAAGACTGGGTTGCTTCACTCACTGCTTTTAGTAATGGTCTTACATCCCTTTTTGAGAAGAAACTAGAACAGAAATATCTAATGTTTAGCTCTGCTTATGTGCTGATTTCAGTGTCTTTCAACAAGGATCCCACTAATACAAGCAGTGAAATAGGAATGCGAAGAGTTGAAGACTGAAGTCAAACATCACTCATGTTGCTTTCCTATCGTGAAATGAGAATCAGAGATCTGTAGGCAAAAATGATCATAGAATCACAAAATCACAGAATCACAGAATGACCTGGGTTGAAAAAGACCACAGTGATCATAGTTTCATCCCCCTGCTATGTGCAGGGTCACCAACCAGCAGACCAGGCTGCCCAGAGCCACATCCAGCCTGGCCTTGAATGCCTGCAGGGATGGGGCATCCACAGCCTCCTTGGGCAACCTGTTCCAGTGCCTCACCACCCTGTGTGTGAAAAACTTCCCCCTGATGATGTCTGTTACTGGGGAGAAACTTCTCCCTCCAAAGTCCCAGCTGAGACAACAAGTGCATGAAAGGTGAGGAACATGTTGCTCTTTGTGTCAAATTCTCATTTTACTTTGCACAAGAATTCAAGAGTGAAAGCAAATGTGCTGACCAAGCTGCACTTGAAGCACTCAAATTTGGGAGTGACCTTACCAAGTGCTAAGAAGCCTCAATTCTCTTCAGTACTACTCAGAGTACAAGAGGCATTCCACATCTTGGGAAAAAACAAAAAACAAAAAACAAAAAAACCTCTTTAAATGATTTTCTGTGAAGTCAACTTGAAACATTTCTCTTTTTTTCTAATCTAAATTTAACATAGACTCTCAAGTGGCTGCCAAATGACATCCTAGAGAATGTTATAAAAATGTATTTTTGGGTACATAATGCTAGGACACAATGAGCTTAGGGATTAAGGAGAATAAAAGGCTTCAGATCCTGTGAGTAAACCACACCATGTTGTTATCACTGTGTTCAGCTTCTAAGGAATCATTTTATTAATTGCAACATTTATTATCACACACTAAACAAGAATGAGCTGCACAGTTTTACTGGATGCCTTGAAAAGAGGAACTCCATTTTCTTAGTAATATTCTATGTTTCACACCAAAATGCATGAAAAACTCACAAAAAGCTGGCTTGTGAATTTGTGTTAGACTTCAGTAGGTTCGATCTAAGATATTTTTAATGCAGCAGTAGTATTAGAACTCACCAGGTGAATTCTCCTAGTGACACACAAACGTATTACAGCCTTTAAAAAATTAACTCCCAAGATAGTGCTACATTTAAAAAAAAATTCAATTTACTAATTTCATTTGAAAAATAATTTTGCTATATAACCTTTTTTTTTTTTGTAGCTCCTTTAAGAGGAAAAGCAGGAAATTCAGAAGCCTGGATTTTCAAGAGAAACTAGAATAAAGAAATTCTGTTAATATTGCTAAAAGAATGGTGACCACAACTGCTGAATCATTAATTCACCTGATTTGAAAACAATACGTTCACAGAGAGTAAGTGCACGTTGGCTAAGCCCCTTCTGGAAACACAAATGAAAGCAGCAGAAAATAGTTCAGCACCCAGGAGCATTTGGTGCTTCACTGCTCCGTGAAGGATGGATGTAGGTTACGGACTCATCCATATGTGCATAGGGCAGCAGATATCAAAGTGGCTCACCAATGTAGGTTACCAAGCAGGTAGCAAACAGAAACAAGATTTACAAACTACCACACCTAATCTTTATTTGAACTACTGTTCTAGAAATAGAAGTCTTCTCATCTCATTGTAATTTTTGTGAATCATCCATTTTCTAGCTAAAACTATTTTCTATTTTAAGTCCCTCATTTTTCCTAATGTTTTGTGTTTTTCTTGACTATACTTAGCCTTCTTCACATCATTTTGGCAAAGTCAGCTGTCGAAACAAAGCTTGTGAAATACATGCATTACTGCAGTATGCTTAAGAAAGATGTACCAAGGTCACTGTATATCTTCATTGAGTATAAACTCCTCTGGGTCATTAGCAAAAAAAACCCATAGTCAGGTGGTCTACACCACAACGTTTTTCAGCATTATTCGTTGAAAAAAAGCACACTGTTGTTTTAAACTGTCCGTTCTAAATCAGCTTCATCTTTTGCCATTAGAGTACAGACCATAGCTAAGCACGTACTTGTTTTAGAAAGATAAATGTATCTTAATGCATAGATTTGAATAATTCATAGCTGACTATGCACTTACTGTTGTATTATTCTTATGTGATTAAAATGGCAAAAATGTTACATTAGTACAGCTTCCAGTATTTCTAGTGAATCATGGAATCATAGAATGGCCTGGGTTGAAAAGGACCACAATGCTCATTGAGTTCCAACCCCCTGCTGTGTGCACGGTCACCAACCACCAGACCAGGCTGCCCAGAGCCACATCCAGCCTGGCCTTGAATGCCTACTGGGAAAAGATATTCATGAAAAATCAGAATTTAGGTGTATAAGTGGCTCATGTTACAGAAAAAAATGTAAATAGAAAAAAAAGCGAAATGCCTCCTGTAAATCTGCGGGAAAAAGCATATGCTTCTCCTCTATCATCATAGTCTCTTAGATTTGGAATAAAGAGTTTCAATCCTACCAGCATGTTCTGATCCATGGGACACTGTCCTGTACTCATCAGTTAAAACAAAAACTCAAATGACTGTATATACATTGATACTGTTTGGGTATATGCCAGAGACAGAGAGAAGGAAGGCAGAGACATAAATATCATGTGTTTCTTACCTTAAGTAATACTGAAGTTTAGACAAGAAGCACTTATTTTGACAAGCTTTTTGGAAGATAAATGTTTTCTGAATCAAATACATTTTATATGATTTATAAGACACTGTCAGGAATATTAAATGCATTTCATTTTGTGAATGTATGGTCTGAAGCTGAACTCTATGTCCCAGAGGAAACGGTCTCACAAACTGTCTTTTGGACAGCACACTTTTCTGCTTCTCTGTCATGGATTCAATTCTAGTCCAGGGTGAGATACAGACACTTAACAGCTTCTCGGTGTTTGCACTGAGTCTGTTCCTATTGTACAACAGTCCACAGAGTAATTGAAATCATTTCTTGTCTTGCTAGTCCGATGAAGAACTCTCTAGGCTTCAGGTCAAGAAGCTACTAAGTTGGAGTTAAAGGCATATTACGATGGTATAACAGGCTTTCTAAAGCTTCCCCTATTACTACCTTTTGCTGAGATCCTTTTGGGCATGGTCCTTCCTCTCAATTTCAATTCAGTCAGGAGGATCAAGCCTTTGGTGGATGCTAGTGGGAAATAATGGAGCTTCAGTATCTCTTAAAATGTGTCACAGACTGGTAAAAAATCATCAGAATAGGCGACCTTGAACACAGCAGGGGGGTTGAAACTAGATGATCGTTGTGGTCCTTTTCAGCCCAGGCCATACTATGACTCTGTGATTTATGCTGAACATATATACTTTGGGTTGAAGCTGAAATCTATTTGCAGTAGGTAAAAATCACCAACAGACGTTGCAGAAAATAGGTTACATGGAAATCACACCTCTTTCTGTTTCTTCTTAATCTATCAAAAATCTGGTAATTTTTCAGGGAAAACGAAGGCACGCTGGCAGTGCAAATGATGTCTTAATAATCATATTACAACAAAGGATAGATTTCCCTTCTAAGAATAGTTTACAAATTGATGTTTTAAGTACCAGATTTTTTTTTGGCATCAGAAGTCTTAAGTGTGTAAATGAACCTAATGCTCTGTAGTGTCTGCAATAAAACTAAAAAAGATCTGGGAATTAACTGCAGTTTTAAGCAGCTAGAGGAAAAGAAGCTCAGTAGCTTTCTCAAGGTCAAACACAGCAAAATAACTTCTGGCTTTCTTTCTGGTACAGAGAGACAGCTCATTTTTCTTTGGCCAAAACTGTAGTGCATTGGCAAATCAAATATTGTTCTTCAGATGCTGCTAGGCTATCTGAATTCCAGAGACCCCATCTTCAAAAAAAAAAACAACAAAAAACCAACCAAACAAAAAACCCATCCAGATTGCTAGAAGGGGGTGTTTCACTCTTTCTTTCATCCTGTCCACACTCACAGTCCTGGTTGAAGGAAGAATTGTGAAGTATAAGATCAGTTTAGCAGACAAAATGTGGAACTGGTGTGTGTATCAATGGAATTTAACAGAGTTGAGATTCTACTCTATCAGGAACAAAAAGCCAGACTCAGGGAAGAGAAAATAATTAATATAGGAAACAACTAAATAAAATGGAGAGCAGGATACTAATCTGTATTCATCTATGAGATTCTCCTTTATTAAAGAAAATAATCCCCCAAATCACCAGACTTGGAATCAATATTAAATGGAGTAGAAAGGCTATTATGCTATCATGTAGGACTGTTTCAAGATAAAGACTGATCAGCAAAAACAAATGCCTCAAGATTGTTGGCCCAAGAGCAGTGACCCAGTAGTGTCAGAAGGAACAGTAAAGCTCTGGATGTCACTGTCTATCTTATGCATGCAACAGACGGGAGCACATTACTGAATTTTAAACAGAAGAAAGTAGATCTGGGATCTGTGCAGTTTTAAAAGGCTTTCAATATTTCTGGGCTGAAATGTCCAATGAGATATATTGAAATATGATTTCCACTGGGTTCCATCCAGAGTTTATGCAATTAAGGGAAAAGAAGTACTGACAGAAGCATCAGAAAAAAGCAGTATTTGGTAAAACTAATCTCCTAAATTAGATGTGTGTATCTTAAAAATCTGCACAGGCCACAGTCTTGCTTGGAAAAATAGTTTTAAGATTTTAACACCAAATGTCAGTTCCACAGACCCTTTTGTCTATCAATACTATGAAATAACAATTGCTGTAGTAAAGGAAACAGTCATTTCCTATTTTCTCTCCTGTGAAACGTTAGAAATATTATTGATTTGTTTTGACAAGGAGAGTAACTGAAGTACTCAGTACTTTATTTCATGAATGAAATAACAGTTAATCACCCCAAAAGGCTATGAAAAACCAACTGCAATATCACGCACTAGGATTCATTTTAATTTTTAATGTGAAATATCAGTGCCACAACCTTTTTTACTCTCTTCTGCAGAGGGATGCAACTGCATCATGTTAAGGCATGAATCCCTGTTTATTACATTATTAACAAGCGGCGCAGCTTTGAATTCAAATTAATAGTTAAAACCAAACAGCATAACCTTCTTTAAATCAGTTAAGCATACTTGCAGACGTAAACTTGATGGATGCCTAGAAATTGGAGCATTTGTTGCTGTGGGGCAACAGATGCCACAGTGAAGTCATACTCTGAGAGATTTCACTGTGCCTTTTGCACACAATGTGAGCCAGACTGTAAGGTCAGTATCCAACCTGTGCTGGGGATGGCATTAGCAGAGCTGCCACAAAGGAGCCTCTGCAAGACACTGCTATCTTCTGCACTCAGTGCACCATGCTCTGGGCTGATGCAGTGTGAGAGGTGGTCACTAGGCACAGGATGGTTTGTGGATACTCCTTCTAATCCTTCTGCTACAGTTCTTTTATTGATGGGAACAGGAATTTCTATCACTGTCCTTATAGTTTTCCCCCAGCAGAGAATTTTGTCAGGCCACAGAAGCTTTAGCCCCCTTGATCTAACTGCAGAGATCTCAGTATCCTGGAAGTGAAATAAGCTGACAGAGGAGGACAGCCTCTGTTCCTCTATTTTTAGAGGCAGCAAGGAGAATCTGCCATCTCTAATAGAAATCCTTTTAACTGTGCAATATAATGAAGGTAATGTTATCACAAAGAGATATGGGGGCAAGTCATCAGGCATTTTGTCCGTGAGACCAAATATTTTAGCTTCCTGTATAACAGAAGGATGATCTGACATGCCTAGAACAAGCTGGTTACAAAGCTGCCCTTGTAACTATAAAGAACGTCATTTTTGGACTATCTCCTCTATTCTGCAACTTGCTCAATTTTCATCTAAAAGTCAAAATAATTTTTCCAAAGCTTGCTGATCTAGTTGTCTATGAGGACAGCTTGCATTTATGCAACATGCTTCACTTATTCAGACCACTTGAAACAGCATTCAGAGAGGCTCACAAGTGACAGTAATGAAAAGCAGCCCCAAGGTGGGTAAGGCTCTTCTGATTAAATGTACAACCTTCCTCCAGATGCAAATGCATAAGAAGGGAGCTGCTGTGGAAAGGGTTAAATACTTAATTTAAAGTAACTGAAATAATTTAAATAGTGTATTAAAGCCCTGCAAAGTGATTTGTACAAAATTCTCATAGGTTGTTTTGAGCTAATTGGTAATACTAATCAGATGTCCTGGTTGAGTGGCACGTTTGGTTTAATGGTCTTTTCTGAATCTTTTATTTCCTTTACTTGTTTTGTTGTTTTTTTTTTTTCTTTTTAAGCAATCCTCCACATAACTGGAGCTGTACAGTTATATACTCTACAGTATATACTGCAAACCAGATACGTTCTCTTAGCCTTTTCTACACTGGTAGTGTAACCTAGCAATGACAGGACAAGGGCTCAGGAAATTTGGTCTTTTTCACCTTTCTGCCACACAGTTCTCTAACCAGCCTGGAAAAGCTTGTCTCTGTTTCTCCAACAATGACTCTGCTCTGAAGGTGCTAGATCCCCAGAGAAGGGGCTTCCAGTACTACCAATATGACTCCGATGTTAATACTGACATTGAGGCTAGGAGGAAAACAGTGCACATTAATACATTTTTTTTAAAGTTGATCCATTACCTTTCTAGTCTTTGCATGGTCATGGCTAGTGTTTTGTTCAGTTCCTCTATCATCCGGCACCCCGAAGGGTGTATGGGCAACGTGCTGGATCCAGAAGGCAGGTGCTGGCTGTGGCTGCCGTACTGGAGCTGGTGCTGGTGAGCTGCTAACTGGGATGGCAGGACAGTGTGATGGTGCTGAGTCAAAGGCTGCTGGGAGCTCTTCTGTGTGGAATAGGATGAGAGAGAGGAGAGGTCTGGCCCCCCTAAGGGCATGCAAATCATGACTTTCTTTGGAGGTAGTGGAGGCGACAGTTTAACTGGCATACAAGGCAGTTTCACAGGAGCGCCAGGATCTAGAACAGAAGAAAGAGAGGCCCTGGTGTTAACTTTCATGGCAGTGCCAGGGTGAGCAGGTACTGAGTTTGCTAATCAACACAGGTGTGTGCTTCTCCTCCCCCATGTGACAGACAGCTCTGCATGGCTTTCATTCAGCACTGTCTTTTTTTAAAGATCGGTTGTTTTGCAGCAGATCTGAGTCTCACAAAAACATCCCAAGGTTGCACATGCCCCTTAAGAAACACAGTAAGCAATGCTTAACAAGGCTTTGTGGCACACTTCAATACCTTAAAGCACTAATCCCCCAAACCAGCCCTGAGAAGTAAGCACAACCTCTCCTACCCAACAAGCACTGAAACATGGAAAGCAGTTTGGAGTCTGAAGTGATGGGAGGACTCATCACCATCACTGCTGGAATGAAAGCTCAGGCATACCCGACCCTTCTCAGCTACTGCAATGCAATTACTACAAGTCACCTCTCTTACAGCTTTGTAAGGTGCAAAAAATCTGGTGTCAAAAACTACATTAAAGGGCAAAAGAGAAATGAGATAGGGTTTGAATGTTAAATAGGAGTGACCTGGAAAAATAAAGGATACAGGAGGAGAAGATGGTAAAAGGTGGAAGATAGTTAGGATTAACACGTTATTTTACAGAAGACTTGGCAGACGCTCTTCTAATTTTAACCTTTTTAACTCCAGACATATTCTTGAATAACACAGTTGTTCTGTCAAGCAAAGATTCCCCTGGTTTCCATGGAAAGACAAGGGAAGTCCATAAACAAACACCTCTGCCTGGACTAGGCTGCAGGATGCAGATTTTTGGAGCTGCACAGTGAAAGGGTTTCAAAAGGGAGAAGAGGTAATGGGACGGCTTGGAGTTCCCAAAATGTGTGTGGGGAATGATCACAGAATATGCTAGCAGCAAAGAAAATGGTAGTAAATATATACATATTGTGAGCTGCAAGGCCAAGCCCTACATAGCATGGTATCCCACCCCAGACATTTGGCTCTGCAATGCTCTGCATGCTCTGTGGCTTCTTGTAGCTTCAGTTCATACCTCTTGCTGTAAAATGGTAAAGGAATTGAAGGGTCAGAATCTTCTTATGGCCCAAGAAAGCTTGCCAGTAAGATGCTGCTTCCTCTAGTTTCAAATGACATCACTCTCCTGAGTAATATCTGATTTTTAAGGATCTTTTCCAGATGGTTCTTCTTAGTGTTAACTACCCTTCTCCCTGATCTCTTTATCCTTCCCTCCTTATGGACTGTGCTGGGCGTTGCTTGTACTAGTATCCATATCTACTAGCCAGGGTGCACAAGGTCAATACCAAGACTTATAAGATCTAATGCTTCGTGAAAACGCTTAAGGACAGTAAGGAGGAAGAAGACCATGCATAATGCCAAGCTCATTCATGGTATTGGACTTTGCTTAGTGCTACTGTGGATGCTTTACTGCACCCACAGTATCCACTTGAAACTGATGTTACTCTAGAACAAAGAAGCCCACACAAATAGCAAGCCTTCCCTTTCTTCAAGAGACCAGGGAAGAAAAGGGTGTGCAAAGATGAAACGGAGGCATGGACTGATAGTGGTCTTTCCAAATTGTGGAGTAGGATAGTTACAGATGCGAGAACCCAAGTGTTTCTGTTTTCAGTGCAGTATCATATCATAGAATCATAGAATGGCTGAGGTTGGAGGGGACCTTAAAGATTACTCGGTTCCAACTCCTCCGAGATCTCCCCAGAGCATTCTCTTCACCAAGCTAAACAAGCCCAACTCCCTCAATCTTTCTTCATAGCAGAGATACTCCAGTCCTTCAGTCATCTTTGTGGCCCTCTTCTGTACCCACTCGTACAGCTCTGCCCCAAGCGTGGACACAGTTCTCCAAATGGGTCTTCACAAGCACAGAGTAGAGGGAGACAAAACACCTCCCTCTCCTTGCTGGCTACTCCTGTTTCAATGCAGCCCAGGATACTGTAGGTCTTCTGGGCTGCAAGTACTGGCAGACTGCTGGCTCATGTCCAGCTCTTCGTTCATCAGAACGCCTAGGTCCTTCTCCACACAGCTGTTCTCAGTGAGTTCTTCTCCCAGTCTGTGCTCTTATTTGGGACTGCCTCAATGCAAGTGCAACATCTTGCACTTGGCCTTGTTAAACCTCATTAGATTCTCACGTGTCCACTTTTTGAGTATGTGCAGGTCCTTCTGGATGGCATCCCACCTTTCTGTTGTGTCAACTGCACCACATCAGCAAACTTGTGAAAGGTACACTCGAATCCACTGTCTGTCACTGATAAAGATGTTGATGAGCACTGATCCCAGGACGGACCCCTGGGGGACACCACTTGTGACTGGTCTCTACCTGGCAACAACCCTCTGCCTATTGCCTACCATCCAACCGTATCTTTATCCACCAAATAGTCCAACCTTCAAACCCATATCTCTCTAATTTAGAGATGATGATGTGGTGTGGAACTATGTAAAGGCCTTGCACAAGTCCAGGTAGGTGACATCAGTTGCCCTTCCTTTCTCCACAGGTGCCATCACTCCAAAAAAAAAGCCATAGGACTGGTCAGGCACAATCTGCCTTTGGTGAATCCAAGTTGGCTGTCTCAGATCACCTCCACATCTCGCATATGTTTTAACATTTCTTCCAGGAAGATTTGCTCCATGGTATTCCCAGGCACAAACACGTGGCTCATTGGCCTTTAGTTCCCCGGGTCTTCCTTTCTCCCTTTCTTGAATATGGCACTGATATTTCCCTTTTTCTAGTCACCAAGACTTTGCCTGACAGCCACAAACTTCGCCTGACAGACATGATATCTGCTCAGTCTTGCCTCTCTTGAAGGCAAAAATTCCAATGCATCAAGACTGAAATCTAACTCAAGGGACTGCCAAATGACAGGGCACTGTCCTCTCCACTAAAGCAGATTGTCTACTGTACAGTAGAAAAAAAAAACTTTAAAGATTTTCTTTGCAAGCACAAGCAGGTCTCCAAGTTACTGCGTTTCTGTGTTTTTCTTACATACACATTAGTTGTGTGTATCTTCTTTTTGTATTCTCCATAAAAGAATACATCTTCAATAGAAGATAAGTAAGAAAAAGGAGTAAATTATATAGAGCCCTGAGAGCATAAGGCTCCTATGGGGTTTGTAGTAACAAAATGTGTTCATACATTTGTGCTCCAGGCAATTTCACTTCGGGAGCTCGTCCTGAATTACAAAAATTATCCTAAGATCTTCATTTTCACATTGAAAAGTGCAGATCTGTCTGTTAGTTTTGTATTTGTTTCTGTTGTATGCTCAATTAACATCTTCACCTGACAGTGTCTGTGCCATGATACACCATTATTTTTTTTACATGATATACAGAGTGAATTCAAAAGAGATTCCAACTGCAGGTATCTCTTGCTTCCCCTCAGCCTCGTCTGCTCTGGGCTGAATGAATCAAACGACTTGAGCTCATCCTTACACGCCTTGGCCTCTAAACTCTTCCCTATCTTTGTAGCTCTTACATGGACCCTGTAATAGTTTTACACCCTTCTCATACTGTGGCACCCACAACTGCCCCCAGTGCTCGAGGTGAGGCCATACAGCACAGAGCACAGTGGCACAACACCTTCCCTTGCCCGGCTGGCAGTGCTGAGCCTGATGCACCCCAGGGTATGGTTAGCATTTTGGGCTCCTAATGTCTAAATGCAGCCTTGAAAGTGAACCAGAGCCATTAACTCCACTCGTCTACTGTCTACCTTCAGGAGAATTATATGTGCCTGTTAAAAAAAAAAAAAAGGCTAAAAGGAGAATGACTGCAACAGAAGGAAAGTTTGATCCCTTCACACAGAAACGTATCAATACGTCTTCACTGTCATCAGTAATGGTGACAAGCTGTGCACTGAAAATTAAACAGAGTGGACTGATCAGCAAGTGGTTCAGAACTTTGCTCAAACCCATGGGTTCCAGGCATACTACTAGAAATGCCACCACCACTGTGGATTAAAGGACAGAATGACTTGTCCATTGTGCCTAAATCCTGAAAGAGACTGCATTTTACAGTTCTTTCTTTTATTAATTTCACAATATTTGTGATGCATGAAGCAGAGATAAAAATGCTTATTGTCTCCAGTATGGAATATCCATCAGACATTGACATTTGTAGATAAATAAGTAGCTGGGTAGGAGAAATATGAGCAAGGAATCTGTGATAACTGTCTTCTCTGTAGAAGATTACTACAGTTTTAAATCATTGCACAAAACACTAATGTGACAGAAGAGAAGCCAACTGTGTGAAGCCAGGTGTGCAAGTCTGATTAATCTCCTTTGGATTAGATTCTTCATGCACAAAGTAATGAGAAATTTTGCAGGATGTTGGTTCCCAATGGGGTTGTGACCACTCAAACCTGTACATGGTTAAGTAATAAGTGTGTCATAATTATGGAAGAGTTGTTTAGACATTAAAAGTTTTATGATAATCTAGAGACTCAATCCCAGCAGTTCAGTTAAATTTGGTCCCAGGTGATGATTTCAGTTCTTCCTTAATCTTCAATGAAATGCGGGGGCTGAAGCGTTGTCCTAAATGCCCGAGTACTGCATGTGGATATTGGAAAATGAAAATTGAAAGAAATTCTGCTCATGAAGTTTCTACAATAATGATCATATTTGAAAGCCAGCAGGAGCTCACGAGGAGGCCAACAGGAAATGCAGAGCAGTGGATCGACAGTATCAAAACAATTAAGAATTGCATTTTTCTGCTGGGTCTGCCCATCTTGTGCTAGAAAGGAATCAAATAACAATTAAGAGAGGCATGCTGCTTTGTTCCAACAGGGTAAAAATTAGAGAGAGGCTGTGATGGCATTTCCACACCCAGTACCGTGACAGGGATGCTCTGTGCTGATGCAGCACTACCAAGAGCATTGGGAGATGGTGTGGAGAAAAGTACCAAGCACCCTTCTGCAGCACCAGAGGCACCCCTGCAGTGACTGCTCTACAGTCTGCTCTTGGCCCGTCTCCATTCCCACATGGCTTCATCCCCTTCTTAAGGCTCTTAGGCCTTGAGAAGAGTCATGCCATGGCTGTGTGATTTGTATTTGTTACAGGCAATTATCTTCCTGTCATTTTAAAAACCAATTATTCATTTTTATTTTTCACAAAATCGTATGTGCTTTTACATGATTATTTTAGGCCTGCTCTTTTATATGCATTTCTTATCATGGAAAAGACCGATCTTTGTATTAGCACATGCTTTCAGAGGTGAAGATTGTTTCTTTGACATTTCTAAAACCTGTATTACATTATTTGACAAACCCTGCAAGTCAGTCTTCATACCATTATTGAAGAACTCTGGGGCAAGTTCTCAGCAAGAAGCATATCAGACACAAAGGAAACTCTTATTTCCTCAAGTTCTGTGTTTATTCATTCTTCTTTTTTTTTTTTTTTTAATCCTAACTATAGAATCATAGAATTTTTGAGTTGGGAAAGGACTCCTTAAAGTCCAACTCCCTTGCAATGAACACTGTGGGGACACTTATACTTACGTCAGGTTGCTCTAAGCCCTGTCCAGCCTGACCTTGAATGCCTCTGTCTGCTACTTCTCTGGACAACCTGTTCCAGTGCCTCACCACCTTCATTGTAAAACACTTCTTACTTATACCCAATCTAAACTGCCTTTCTTTTAGTTTGAAACCATTTCCCCTTGTCCTTTCACAACAGCCAAGTGTCTCCTTCTTTCTTACAGCCCCTCTTTAGATACTGAAATGCTGCTCTCAGGTCTCCCCAGAGCCTTCTCTTCTCCAAGCTGAACAGCCCCAGCTCTCTCAGTCCGCATCTGCAGGGGAGATGTTTCACCCAGTCGATCATTTTTGTGGCTTTCCTCTGGATCACTTCAGCAGGTCCACATCTTTCCTGTACTGATGACTCCACATGCAGACCCAGAACTCCAGGTGAGGCTTCACCAGCACAGAATAGAGGGGTTTGATCACCTCCCTCAACCTGCTGGCCATGCTTCTTTTGATGCAGCCCTCTGTACTATGAGGGAACATTGCTGGCTCATGTCCAACATGCCATCTACCAGACTTTTTCAGCAGGGCTACGCTCTCTCCTTCCTTCCCCCAGCTTGTACTGATAGCGGGGGTTGCTGCAAACCAGGTGCAAGACCTCACATTTGGATTTCATGAGGTCCACTGCTTGAGCCTGGGCCCACTGCTCGGCCTGTCTGGGTCTCTCTGAATAGCATCTTGTCCCTCAGGCATGTTGACCGCACCACACACCTTGGTGTCATCTGCAAACCTTCTGATGTCACTGTCATTGATGAAGAAGTTAAAGAGCATTGGTCCCAGATCTGACCCCAAAGGGACATCATTTTACTGATTTTATACCTTTAGTGATTTTATAATATCATGTTCCCATTTACATTTGTAAAAAACACATTTACATTAAATAGTTATGCATATGCACGTATTTGCATACATACAAACATGTTAAGACTGAACTTGAGGCATTTCTGTAACTTCTGACTGAAATGTGTTCCATCACAAGGTCACATTTTCCCTTGCACTCTTGTTGAACAGAGATAGCTAACAGGCCACTGTTCCTTCCTACCAGTCATGATCAGAATCTCTTAATCTTTCCTTCAATATTCTCAAAAAATACTTAATAGAGAAATGGGTGTGTAATGAGAACAATCTTCACCTGGAATGCCAGGATTCAGATTTTACCTGTTTTCCCATACACAAGCTGAGGATGTCTCTAGGGTTATTAGTAAAAGAATATCCTTAATTCTGCTTCTCACTGATGAGGGCGCTTCATTAGGATTGACTGCTCATTTCCAAAAATTATACGTGGCTAATATGATTACCACTGGAGAACACAAGGAGCTGAACAAACACATCATTAGACCATGAATGTAAATGGATCCTTAAGAATAAGCTTAATGCTTTTATTTATAAAGTGTGTACAAATGAGGCTTTCTGTTCTAGCAGGAATGCCTTAACCAAATCTAAATCTCAGCTCTTTTCTCCTGCATGTACGCATGTACAACAGTCTGTCCATATGCACATACAAGAGGTCAGTTATGATCGAATGAGAGATGAGTGAAGGTTACCATGAATTAAGAGAAGTCACAGTTATATTTCACTTTAATTGGAAAGTCATCACCATCAAGCAATTGATTTATGCTTAAGACCAATTCTACTTCACACAAAATTTCCAGCTGCAAAAAAAACCCCAAACCATCAGAAGCACCCATCTGCAATGCTTCTGCTATCTTCCATGAAAGGAAGGCTTCTGAATGATGGCTACTTAGTACCAGAGGTTTTTCCTACACCTTATTTTTTTTACCTACACTATTCCTTTTTTATTTTTATTATTTTTAAATATTTTCTTCATGTTGGCCTCATTTTTGAGACGTTTTTTGTAATTAGAATGAAGTGGAGGGTAATAGGAAGCTGTCACTTTCCTCACCTGAAGCCATTAATACTGCTACCTGGCTACCATGCCCATTTGGTCTGTAGTATAAGGCAATTATGTGTAGATTTTGGCAGGCAAGAAAACAAAGAGATTCCACATAAAATGAAGAAAACTATACTGAACAAAAATGTATAGCCATCCAAACAGGAACATGAAGAGACCACATACAGTTATGAGAGAAAATCAAAACATGTTCTTCCCTAATGAGATCTTTCCTGATATTTTTCTTAAGCTACGTAAAACAAGGAAGACTGAATATTTTTCACATTAGCCCTAAAAAGGCTGGAGTAGCATTAACACCAGAAGAGCAACCCAGTGAGAACAACGGGAGCTGCCCCACTACACAGATGAACCATATCTCATCTTGAGCTTGGATTTCAAGGCACTACATTCTGGCAAGTGGCGGAAACTAGGAGCAGACTGTTCAAAAGATACAGGCAAAGACTTAGGGAACCTTTTTTGTTCCATGTAAATGAAATAATTCTCTGTTTCAGTGGCCTAAATGACAGACAGGAGAGTGGAGTCCAGGGGAAGCAGGTGGCAGGAAGTGTGAACAGGGAGCCAAAATGGCAAGAAGCCATGGGATAGTACAGCCTGTGTAAGGACAGGGGGGCAAGTGAAAGAGAAACAGGGAAAAATGTAGGGTGTGTGCAGAGGGACCTGCCCAGATGGTGGTTGAGGGGAGGAGTGACAAAGAGTAATAGAAGAAAGCAAAATTCTCCCTCTCCTCTCAACCCCAATGCTCTTTATGATTAAAGGCATTTAAAGATATCTAGTGTTTTCTTGGTATTTCCTTTCCCATCAATGCACATTCTGTAATTTTTGTGGTAATGGTACGTCTTGATAAAAAAGAGTGAAGGAAATGCTGTGCTGGCATTAGATAATTATGTCTGAGAGGGGAAGAGTCCTGAAGCAACCCTGATGATGGTGCAGCCTGAAAATGCTCAGTGATACCTGCCCTAGTTACAACACACACATTACCAGTACACACAACAACATGGGTGAATATCTTTACAAGACACAGAGCACCTTGCTACAAGGGCAGGCTTATCCTATAAGGGAAATGGTAGCGCTGAGGGTCTAGGAACACCAACTTACCAGTTAAGTGGCTGGCAATCCTGGCAATAGGTTTAGGAGGCAGGGCAGGGGGCTGTTTGAGGAGGGACAACTGTTTCACTGGGGTGTCCTCATGGTCTCCAGGGAAAGCAGCAGATTTTTTGGGGGGAAGTAGCAGGACTGGCTTAGCTGTAGGATCTTGGGACAGGAGGGCTCCAGATTCATTGGATGTGGGGCTTTCTTCAGACACTGGAGGACACAACCACATCATAGACGCAACAACGTTACGAGCAAAGCAGTAGCGGATACAGCCATTGTAGAACGTGAAAAGCAGAGCAAGAATGCAGGTTAAGACTAATAGATTTCACTCAAACATTGTGTAACACAGAAAGAAGGAAAGAAAGAAAAAGAGAAAGAGTAACACGCATCTACACAACAGATGAATTTCCCATTACCTCTGACAGAAATCAGGTCCCGTATGCCTGCCTGGGACGTATTCCCACATGTTGAATACAAATGCAAATGTTTCAAATGTCACATCCTGGATGGTCTGTCACCACAGCTTGCTCAGGACCTTATATGTTAGCAGGGGGTTTTTAGATTAATACTATAACCGTAAAAGCACCAAACAAGGGCTATTCCATTTCAAAGAGGTCACGCAGTTCACCTGATGGCAGATGGGCACTTTTGCTAGTCACTTTTCCTCATCTGACCTTTGTCCATGACTCTCAGTGCTACACAGAATGAGTGCTTAACTTTGATGTACAGATTGTTGTCTCTCTTCATAGATTGAGGACGAAGCTTAGATAGCCTCACCTAGGGCAGCGCAGCTGGCTGCCAATTACCGAAAGTTGTGTGATGTAAATGTCACCCAACACCACATGGCGAGAAAAGGACAAGACATACCCCAGGGTTTAAAAATACTGTCAGACCACTTGAGCTCATTGGCACACCTGAGAAGTAGCAGGAGAGAAATCCACAGCTATAAGTTCACAAAATGCAGAGACTTTGCTTTACTTGCAGACTTTACTTGTGTGGAAGCAGCAGTTACTGCTGTGCTGAGAGAGCAAACATTTTTTTATGGAGCACTCAATGATAATCTATTTGCCTTATCTCCTTCTCCACCAGAAGACCTTGGTCTTCAACAAGATGTTACCTGTCCCATCCATGATCTCTGTGGTTGGGAGCACCTCGTACGAGCAGGGTTCCCCAGGTGCTGAGCCTGACTCCAGTTCTGCTAGGGCTGGCAGGGATACCTGGCTGGAGCTCAGCACTTGTCCAGAGCCCAGAGGCTGCCCATTCTCCAAAGCTCCTTCTTCATTTGGTATGGAGAGCTCTCCATCTGTTAATATTTGGAAGAAAGCAAAATGATAACAGAAGACACATAAATAAGATGCTGAAAGAATTTAAAGTGAATCCTGCTAACAGTAATATATTGTTTGTGAGTGAGAAACCTGTACTAAGCCATTGTATGTTTGTAGAATCAGGGATAACAATCAAAACAATACGGTTCGGATCTCAAAAATACAACTTATGTTGAATAATTTTTGAATATATCTGACTGACGTTCTGTCTGTAACAGTTTCACACAAGTGTGACAGCATTTCATTTGCCTGACAGGGTTCTTATGTGATATGATACGCGATGTATGAATTATGTATTACGATATGTGGTCTAAGCTGGGTGGCTCCCAGTCACCTTTCATCTGATAGAGTGATAAAATCTGTTTTTCCCTCTGTCTCCACTTAAGCTGCAAACTGAAAAATGAGAACGGGCTGGAAGTGAAGCTATCAAGCTTTTTTCTTTAAAAAGACAAACACAACAATACATGATTTATATTTCAGTAATAATAATAACAACAAATATTATTCTCTTCCACCATTTTTTAAACTCTTAGGGGCACAAACAAAATCACAGACATATGCACTGTTTTATATACTAATAAAACTACTGTAATCTTCCAGCATGACCAAGAGTATAAGTAAGGGAAAGAAAAATTTCTATAGTTGCCTGGTGAAGGTCTTGATATTAAGATAAAGCAAATTACATTTTAGAAGTCTTTTTTTTTTTTTTTTTTTTTTTAAGTCCTTATTAATAACTTATCAATTTGAGCAAACATTTCTGGATCAGCAATTGTTAGTTTTTTTCCTATCAAATACCACTTCACATTAGAAATAATATAGAACAGAAGGGTGGGATCAGCTCATTCTCCACAGCATCAACCCACATGATTTTTATATCAGAACTTGTTATGCACAGCCCTCTGGTACCTAGAGGCAAAGACTACACAGATATCTCAATTACAATTTTATGAAGTGTTCTGCCATTATGAGTAGAAGCCTGAAAATATAACCCGAATGTGACCTGTAAAGCAGAAAGCCCAGCAGGCAGATAAAGAGAGCCTGGTGTTACCACACATTCAAATCATCATTTTTTTAAATCAAATTCAGAATACCCAGTTCTAGTTGCTGATTTTGGGGCAACTGTGACTAGCCATATTATTGCTCACTGTACCAAACAGATGTACATCATTCAAGTGAGCACACATTTTCCCCTCACAGGGATAAGACGTGCATAACGTTTTGGAAAACAATGAAGAGATAAAAAAAAGTGAAGTTTCACTTAGACGTCAAGACACTGCAATTAACAAGTCTGGAAAGAAATCAGATTATTTTCTGTCTTGTAAAGTCTCTGCACAACGTGTAAAGATGATCTATTGTTTATTTTGGCATTGTTAGAAATAGCGAGGTCTTGACATTCTTGGTTATCTTGCAGTGTTTTTGAAGAACTAGAGCTTTTACCGTGTACTGTTACATCACAGCAGCCTGAAACTCTACCTGTAGCTTTCAGAGCAATCAACTGAGCTGGCAAAAGGTGGCAACATTAATCAAAACTGAAGGTTTCAGCCAACTGTTCAACGCACAGCTTTGTTGTAGGTGCTTCGGTCATTCGATACAAACCACTTTATTTCCATAGACAGCAAAGATCTAACAACAGTTCAGCCAACATTTAAGCTGAATGTTTTTTTGACTTAGCTGTTTCAGTGGAAATACTACATATCCTGTTCTTGATTTGTCTCCCTTTCATAAACACACCCCTTCACGGTGGTCAGGATAAAGGCTGCTGTTATCTCAGATGCATGGTTTCATGAAAGACCATAACTATTTACTGAGCAGAATAACTGCTTTTTGAACCACAGACAGTGATTATATCCAGCAGTATTTACTAATTTCAGCACAGGACTAAATTTAACCAGTATTCTTACCTAAGAGAAAGATTTTTTTCTTTAAGGATATCTACATATTTTAATGAATTGAGATGCCAATTGTAACATGTTGATCTTACAGTCTTAAATGCACTTTGCACTTCTCAAGGTATATTCAGCAAAGCAAAACATCAGATAAGGTTTTAACTTTCATTTTCCAACATAATAACAAGCATGACAGTTCTCTGTATTGACAGCATAACTTATTTTAATCTTCCCTCCAAATATCTCTAATCTTCATCTAGACTCTAAAAATCATCCTCAGATTTGACTGAAATTATCAGACGACACAAAATCATGACTGAAACATATACCTGAATTTTGAGCTTGCTTAAAGCTACAAAGGGAGCTGCTAAAACACAGAAAACAGATCAAACATAGATAAAATCATCATTTGTAGAGTGAAGAATCTCTTAGTGTGAATTAATCCTGGATCAAAGGCATGCTTGACAATCAGATATAAACAGCAAATTAATTGCTATTTTTAAAGCACTAAAAGCTATGTTAGTTAGCTGACATACAAATGAAAAGAATTCTAGTAATGCAATTATGATATATATGGATGAATCAATTAGTCTTAAGGAACTGACTAAGAGTTTAAAGTTAATTTTGCACATTGATAACGTAATATTTTGTTCTCATGCTCGCTAAATCCTTTGCTGCATTTTCTCAGAGCCTGCTGTTTCTAACTGGAAAAAGATTTTCCTTAGATGCATGAGTCAGTTTGATCTGGAAGGGACCAAAGTGAACAACATGAACTCTGCAGCAAAATGAGCACGCGAAGGATGCTGCCCTGCTGATCCTGCACCCTGCCATGGAAGAAGCAGAACCTCAGAGAAAATTCTCCAATGCAGAAAACTCAACCCAGACTTGTTGGTTCGCCTTTGCATATGGAAAAAACAATATGGGGTGAAGGCTCAGAAACGTGGAGATGTTATGCTCAAAAGAGGTGGACCCTGGGAGCTTGTTGGGCCTAGCAGCTGGACTGCTCACCGAGCACCAGTCCTATCTACTGAAGGATAAGGGTTTGAACTCTCAGCTTAGTGTAATTCTTAGACTATCACATGTTCACGAGGCCAGATGGAATCTACTCCAGGGTACTGAAGGAGCTGGCAAAAACGCTTGACAAACAACATTTCATCATTTATCAACAGACCTCGTCAACTGGGAAGCTCCCAGATGACTGGAGAACTGTCAGTGTGACTCCCATTTACAAGAAGGGTCGTAAGGAGGATCTGGGGAATGATAGGCCTGTCAACCTGACCTTGGTATCAAGGAAGGTTATGAAGCAGATCATCTTGGCCAAGAAGGCCAAGAGCATACTGGTTTGAATCAGTATACAACAGCACCAGTCAGTAATGGTCAGTAATGCCAACAGCACTAGTGAAGAAATTGTCCTCGTGTACTCAGCTCTGGTGAGGCTGTACCTTGATCTGTGCTCAGTATTGAACCCCTCACTACAAGAAAGACATCGAGGTCCTAGAGTGTGCCCAGAGAAGGGCAGTGAAGCTGAGAAGGGTCTGGAACACAAGTCTTATGAGGAGCAGCTGAGGGAATGGGATTGCTTAGTCCAGAGAAGAGGAGGCTGAGGAGAGACCTTATAGCTCTATACAGCTACCTGAAAGAACATTGTTGAGAGGTGGAGGTTGGCCGCTTCTGTCAGCTAACTAGAGATAGGAGGAGAGGGAACAGCCTCAAATTGTGCTGTGGAGGTTCAGGCTGAATATTAGCAAAAAAATTATTTTCAGAAAGAGTGATAAAACATTGAAACAGGCTTCCCTGGGGAGCAATGCAGTCACCACCCCAGGATATGTTCAAGAAACACGTAGATGTGGCACAGCTTAGTGGATGAGATGAAAGGAGGTCTTTTCCAGCCTTTATGATTCTGTGATTCTATGATTAAGCATGATTTGTACTCAGGAACTCATTCACCAGATTCACTTTTGGTACTTCTCAAAAATGACTTAGTGTGAAGCAGCCCAATTTACATGTGGACAGTGCCTAGGTGTTACAGACCAGTCTTTTTGTTGTTTCATTCCTTTGGAGCTCTGCCTGCCTTATCACCATATCTTTTGATTCTGAACACCCTGGAATAGAGAACTTCTCATATGACTGAAAAATGTCAAGCTCATGAGCTCCTTCCATAGATAAATGACCAAGGAAGTGAAAATGACAGGGAGAATTCTACATCCCATGTTACTTTCCATTTTTAGTTGTCTTCTCAGTATTGGCCTGCTTTCAAGTAAGAACAGCTAGGAAATTATTCTTGATGGTGAAGGGTAGGAAGGTGAGGCACATCCATGCTGAGGTGATGCAACACTGAGTTCTGTTGTTTGTCGTTTATCATTCACAGAACACTTTCAAATCCTGACAGGACATAGGTAATTTGAAATATGGGTTTTGAAACCTCATTTTGTTCAGATGGACAGTACAAAAATACGAAGATGAAGGTCACCTATGAGGAATCATTGCATTATTATCTGTGAAGCAAACGATCAGTATACACATTCAGAAATTTCCCACTACAGGAAAATTTGCTTATATTCAGATTAAAGAAGAGGTATGAAAACACTACCAGTCCGTTTAATTCTTTGACTGGTATCATAGCACACTGGGCAACTCTATAGACAGTCGCTTTTGAAATGGTTACAGTTTGATGTTAAAATCAAAGCTATTCATCTTTTGATGAAAAGAGCTCACTGTTTGAGCTCTTGGCTCTGCCAGTCTACAAACTATTAGAACAGAGGCATCTAATCAGATACTTCTTCAGTGTGCTGTTTTTCCTAAAAGTACTCTGTATTTGAAATAAATACAGACTTTGCCTATATTTTCAGAAGATTCAAGTTACAGAACCTATAAAAGAATGAAAAGTTATTTGGGCATGAGTCTGGACCTTGCCAAGAAATGAGCTCCCTACACTTCAAGCTAGAGTGGTTTCACTTCAACAGTTTAAGTACGAGGGTCACCGAAATAATAAAATCATTTATTGTTTCCCAAAAATAGCAGCTGGAATGCAGTGACTCTTCTATGTGTGAACACTGTGATCTACTGTGCCCTGTTAGCTCTCACCTGCTGGATGACACAGTCACTTGAAAAGCCAGCAAATCCCAAAGCAAACCAGTCAGAGAGTCACTAAACAACAGGAGAACAAACTGGCTGTCTAATTCTGGTTTTCTTCAGCATAGATGATAAAATAACACTAAGTACACTGCAGTTTCAGAATTTCAGTTCTTATGTCAGTCTATCTGTATGGTTTCCTTTAATCTGTTTAAGAAAGAAAAAGGCAAAATAATCACTCCTCAGCTTTGGTCTCCTCTTTGGAAAGGCAGAGATTTAGCACTGTGGTTCCACCTGTTGTCTGTGCAAGATGAGTCTTGGCGTAGAAAGCATAGAAACAACCATCAAATAAAGCTTTCTGCTATGAAGTGATGCGCTTCCACAAAGTATTGGAGATTAGCTATCAGGAAGTACAAGGAAAACGTTATTTCTGCTTAAGGTTTACAGCGAGATATAATACCTTTTATGAGAACTATGCTTGTCCTGCTTCATCCCATCCCATCAACGAAGAAAATGTTACTTTTCCTCTACACATTTTGCCTTACTTACATTCTTAAATCATATGTGATCACCACTGCTATACCTATACACAACTATCTTCCCCTCTGCTCTGCTTCTTTCAAGGAAGGACTCCTTGAAAACTTCACAGCTTTCTGTGTTTGCAAACAGCAGGAAGTGAGGTGAAGATACTGAATTAGACATCTAACTGTGTTGAGTGACAGTTTCCTGTTTAGTTGCACCTGACAGTAAAAGTCTGATGTCTCTACATCTTGTACTGGAAATAGGAAAAGGGAGCATGTATTTCATCCTAGTTCTTTCTGATATGAATAGGTGAAAAATGACTACAAAGAGGAGATTTTTTGTTTGTTTGCATGATGAGGACCTCCAGACAACATAATGCCTACTTCACCAGGTGACAAAGAAGATTACAGACTACTGCAGCCCTTTGCAGGAGAGAAGGGAGAATTTCCCTGAGTTTCAAGGCAGAGAACAGGATCAAGTTGCACAGGAGAGATTTTATGAAGGTGAGTGTAGGGATGACCAGAAGCTGACTTCCAAGCTCCCCAGGGTGCTGAACCGGGAGCCTTGCTGGCAATGGAGACACCTGGCTGCACATTCAATCCAAGTCACTGTCCAGAAAGTGCAAAAACCAAGGCATCAAAAAGGGAAAATCTTTGGCCAGTTGTGGTTTCTACTCTGCACTTGCATCTAGGATGACTTTCAAGACAGCTAGCCATAGTAAGAGCTCAGGCATTCTCAAAGGATTAAAAAGCATCTAGAATAGGTAACAGATGAAAACCACAGAAAGTAATCACAAGTTGCACATTGATTTTGTTCGGATTAGTAAATTTTTACATCATCTCTTCTTTCCCAACAAGCTAGATCAAAGTAGATTTAAATGGTCCAGATTTTCTAAAATAGATCCTACTTAGAAAAACTCTGGAAGTTTATAACTTTGATTGACTTTTACCAGGTTTTGTTGTGGTATTGTTAAACACTTCTAGACTTGGAATTAATGAGGCATCAAAGTACATACCTAAGTTCTACTGAAATTAAAATGCAACCTTGGCATGCCAATACAGTTTGCTTAATTAATTGCCTTAGTTACTAACAAGAGAAGCAGCAAACAAACAAAAGCTGGAGTTAAGTACTCACAAATATGTGATATCAATTATTCGTTATGCTACCTATGTAAAATAATGGTGTTTTGCATAAGTAATACATCACCAACTCAACAAAGGAATAATTCTGATTGGGGAAATATTATTATTATGCATTCTGGGTTGTTTCAAGTGTTCTATGCTCATCACACAATCCCACACCTTAAAAACATTTCTCTTCTCCACAACCATTAATCCTACAGTGACTCAACCAGAGATAATAAATGCATGCAGAGACCCATTCCATCTCCCCTCAGTCGGGATGCCTTGCTGTTTTGCAGCAGGTGACTACAGTACAGTGTTGTGATTTATATTTTTACTGCTTTACTTTCTGATTAGCTTACAAGTTTATTTGCAAGATCCACCAAGAGATGTTTGGAGACCTTATTCTGTACGGTTCTGCCATTCCAGATGGTATTGCCAGTTCTTAATGTTATGACAAAGTGAGATCTGTCCATAAAACTATATGGGATGTCAATTTAACATTGTGAAAAGAAGAACGCTTACCTTTATCAAAGATTTCCTTTAGCACTCCTCGTTTTATAAGCTCCTCTCTGCTTTGCCTCATTGATATCTTTCTTTCCAAAGCTGAAAGCAAAGGAGAAGGGGGATTATTAACAGAAAAGAAAGGAAATGTTTCAAAACGCTTCTTCTCCATTTACAGTCAGTGGCAAGTGAGTCAAAAGCCCAAAGAAACTCCTTGGTTTTGAAGTAAGGCTCACATTGAGAGAAACATCTACAGACTGGCTCATTTGAGGGCATGTCTCAATTCCCATTTGGATACATGACCCAAGTGTTTCTTGCTAATAAAGAGAGAACAAAAAAATAATGCAAATGTCTGTGAGGGAAAGGTAAAAAAGAAGGTAATGTGAAAGATCATGGAGAAAGACTGGATTGTGGATTGGCTGTGGATTGTCTTCTGGCCATGGAAGAGTACTGGCACCGCTGGTGCCCTGAAGACAAGAGTAATTTGCTACTAGCTCCAATGAGAGTAGAACAAGGCATTTGGGATAGTGCCAAAAATGAGCTGTTTAATGGAGTCTTCTCCCTGGAGGGGTGTTTTCCCCAAAATAAGTACAAACAAATGACACTCCATGACAGTAATTTAACACCAGGGCTCAACAGCCTGGGTCCTGTATTTGCTGCTTGGAGACTGTGGTCACCGGGGCAGCAAGATGACAGATAGAAATTTCATGTTTGTTTAGTTCAGCAGTAATTAAAACAATGTCCAATTAACCAAAACATCACAAAGGACATGGATTCAGGCGAACTGCTGAAAGGCAGCAAGCAAGGGGCATGAGAAGTGATGTGCAGGAGGGGCTGTGACTGTGTGCGCTCTCCGAGAAACAGGCTCATGCTTGCCAAAAAAGAGGCACAGTTAAGGGCGAACCGCTTCTGCCATATGCTCCCCTATCAGACACAGCGCAGATGCACACACAGATGAACTGAGACTTTGCTTCTTCAGTCTGCCCAAGGCAGATTTAAAGCAAAAGGGGCTCCAAAACACTCTGCCCCTGAAAACACGAGGATGTTACCTTTTCCGGCGCTGCTGGCTGCTCTCTGTTCCCAGAGGGACACAATATACTTGGTGAATTAGCTGTGCTTACACTGACACACTGCATTCATTGCAATTTATTTGCTGTCAGATACGAGTGGCTTAGCATGAACAAGGCAGTGCTGATTTATAAAGCATTCAATTCCATAATATCAATTTAGATCTCCCCATTTTTAAGATCGGCTTTGAACATGTATTCTTTAGGACTGAGAAAGCCAGCAGACACAATCTGTAGCTAATAAAACCCCTGCTTTCTTCTGAACACACCCTCTGAGCATCAACATCAATCAGAATTATGGCAGTACAAGCCCCATTGGCCCACTGTGTGGCACAGTTTTATTTCTGAAGCTCTTACTGTAACAGCCCAGTTTAAGAAGTGCTTTAGGCACCTCACTGCCTTTCAGCAGAACTTAGATTTCTAATATGCTTTTGACAGATAGACACCCCAGCAATCAGCCTGCGGAGTTGCCTTGTAGACTGGCCGTCCATCTGTCTTTTCCTTGCATCCAAACAGCCTTGTTCTGGTATGGCATTTAAAGCTTCTTCTCGAAGAACAGCCACCATCAGTCCCTCCAAAAAAAAAAAAGTCAAAACAAGCTACAGCTAATCTTTGAGCTTTGTCCCACCGTAGAGATCATTAAAATCCTGTCTTTAAAGACTAATTTGGCCTTACTGAACTCCTTTTCCAGTAAGTCTGAGAAACAGTAATTTTCCCCAAATGCAAACAGAGTAGAGCACTCAGCTTGTGTTGGTTGGAGGGCAATTAAGCAGGGCAAACCAGCAGCAAAGCAGCAGTTTCTGTTTGTAGGCCAGCAGCATTCTTCACAAAACAAAGAGAGAGGCAAATTCTGCTATTTCTGAACTTCACCAGAAATAGCAAAGTAACAGACTCACGCTTTACATACAAATCCGAGCACATGGCTGCAGGAGTACAACCATATGTTGTATACAAGCAGATAGATTTCCATACAAGATGCTTGGTTTTCATATACCATACACAAATAAGCCAGGTGAGAATGGCCAACAAAAGGTACAGACCCCCTGGGGTGTGTAGATCAAGCCATCAAAGCCAACCACTGAGGACACAAACATGTCTGTCATTTTGCACAGGCACTGGCACCCACTGGCGTTCCTCATCCCACCCTTTTGCCTTGTGAACACTCAGCTAGTTATGCAGCACAATTACTGCTGACTTCGTAACCAGGCAATCCCATCACATTATAAAAGCAGCAGAAAGAAACCCAGTAATACTTCTGGGGTCTGAGTCCTAAAGTGAATACTATGCAGAAGCAGAGGACCAACTTTCCCAAAACTGTCACAGAGCAACATACTCAAATATAGGGCAAGAATTCTCACAAACACAGATTATTTTGCAGTTCACCTAGCAGTCTATCTAAATTTTCAGAAGACTAAATACATAGGTTCTTTCACACATCTCCTTTTAGTTGTAATCTGTTTCTAATCCAGAATGGCAAAAGGAAAATCAAACCCCCCATAACCCAAATCAAACCACGCCAGTTTGAAGCTTAGATGAAAGCAATCTTTTTTTCAGTTTCCAAATCCTTTCTAAGTAGGCATAGAACAGAAAGTATTAATTATTTTCCTACTAAGCCAGTTTAATTAATAAGATGTTTAGAGGAAGGGCATGCTGGGCTAAGAGCAGCACTGAATGATAATAACAGATGCTATACTAAAACGACGGAACATGCTGCTTTCTCTTATTACAAATCTTCCTCCCGAACAAGTCTTGCACATTTAAATGCGTAAACTGCTATGCTACTGCAGGATCAAGTGAAAAAAAAAACCAGCATGCAAGTGTCTAAATGCAGAACTCATTAGGCTCTAACAGCTTGTACAATCAAATGTTTCACTCTGCCTCGATTTCTCTGACAAAGATTGCCAGATCTTTTACGAAGGATTTTATTTTCAAGCAGAAAGCTGATACAGAATGAATTCATTCACTTTCAATTAAGAGGGGATCCATTCAGAGTACATAAAATAAATTAAAAAAAAGTACAGTAAATAAAAAACCTCTGAATTAATCCTCGATTCATGAGAACCCTGTAAATTCTGTGATGGGAGCAAATAAATTATAATTAATACTTAACAAAAGATGTATTGCTTCATTGGTGATTTTCCTTGGTGATTAACCTCATTTTGTTCATTTGTACAATCTTCCAGGAGATTAGAAATAAGCATTAAGCCCCCTTTTGGGGACTGCTTATACCAGAAACTAGTTGTCTTAACAAATTCATCCGTTTCCCAACAAATACTGTTACCAGCTTGTAGAAGTGAGATGTCTGTATTTTATGACATAAATGTACAGATTTTGCCACTGAGCTCTGCAGTAGCTATTACTTTCAAGTTCTGATGAATAAACAGTGGGAAATACTTTTATTAATGCTCCTGAGCTAGTGCTTTTGAACTCTTCCCCAGGAGCAGCACCCCTCCACTGTTCAAACACAGTCTTCTCTGTGGCAGACCCATTAAGAACAGAAAAGCCCTGACAGGGTCACGAGGATTTCCAGCCCCTCCATTCTGGAAATCAAGCACAGTTTTGTCTTTATTCCTCTAATAATCTGCTGTGCTCCACGATGACAGTGCTTGTGGGCCATTCCTCCAGCTGAGAAGTTGAAGCATGCTGCTGCCTTTGTGCCAAGTGCCTCTGCTGTTCTATTAAGTAGCCATAGAGGCATTTATGTAGTCAGGATATTTGACCCTTCTGTCCTGCCATTCTTTGCCCCAGGACCAAGACATCCCAGGTGAACTCTTCCATCTTGCATCTCCCCCTCACATAACTTGTCATATTGCTGTTTAAACCAAGGGGTGGCCACAAGTCCTGCCCCTTCTATTTATCTGGCAACCAAAACTAAAGCCCCAGCAGACTCTTAACTCTGCCTTCTTCTGAGGTTGCCCTTAAGCCTAAAGAGCACTGGGGGCTGCTTTGCATGAATTCCTCCTTTCAAAGGTCATTATAATCTTCATGATGATTTTAGGAAGCAAAAATCATTAGCTATGAATGAAGCACAGAGGAGGAGCTTCCTGGTCCGTCAATTATATTTGAATTCAATAGGTAAAAAATTGCTTTGCTAATGTTTCAGTTCTGAGTAACTAGAAACAACTGAACCAATAATTTTGCAATGTTAAGAAGAACTATCATTAATTTCCTTTAGATTTGCAAAGGAGAATTTTCCAGGTGTGAATGGATTACGTGTGAAGGAAACAGACCTGAGGGTGTTGGTTGATGCTTGGCTGAACATGAGCCAGCAGTGTGCCCAGGTGGCCAAGAAGGCCAGTGGCATCCTGGCTTGTAACAGAAACAGTGCAGGTAGCAGGAGCAAGGAAATTAACCACCCCCCTGTATTCAGCCCCGGTGAAATCACACCTTGAGTACTGTGTGCTCAGTTTTGGCCCCTCACTACAAGAAAGACATTGAGGCTCTGGAGAGTGTCCAGAGAAGGGCAACGAAGCTGGTGAGCGGTCTGGAGCACAAGTCTTATGGGGAGCAGCTGAGGGAGCTGGGATTGTTCAGTCTGGAGATGAGGAGGCTCAGGGGAGACCTTACTGCCCACTAAAATGACCTGAAAGGAGGTTGTGGTGAGCTGGAAGTTGGCCTCTTCTCCTGCGTAACTACCAACAGAAAAAATGGGAATGGCCTCAAGTTGCTTCAGGGAAGTTTTGGATTGGATGTTAGCAAAAATTTCTTCTCCAAAAAAGTGGTCAGGTGCTGGAATGAGCTTCCCAGCGAGATGGTGGAGTCACCATCCCTGGAGGCGTTCAAGAAATGTTTGGATGTTGAGCTGAGGGATGTGGTTTAGTGGGGAAATATTGGTGGGAGGTAGATGGTTGAACTGGATGACCTTGGGGGTCTTCTCCAGTCTTGGTGATTCTATGATTATCTACCATAACATGTTGCATCAGACTGAAACTCTTCTACCTATGTAGACTTTCTTGATAATCAAACAGAGCAGGATTCACCTGTTAAATTTATACAGCGTGAGCTTCTGATTCCAAGTTGGTCCCCTTATATAGTAAAAGCAATTCTCAGACATTACTGACCTCAGCCCAATGTAGCATCTAAAACAGGCTAAACTGCACCTTGGAAATGCCTTTATTCTTTCCAGACTGCAAAGGAAGCTAACAGTGAGCAGCTGAGCTGGAGAAGCACAAAATAAGGACTGAATCTAATCTTGAAATCAACACTGACAGGAGAAAAATTTATGAAAGATGTAGACAAAAGTCTCAGACAAAGTTGAGAGAAACAAAGGTGTGCCAGCTCATACAGAGTTCTATTAATTTTAGGATTGATTCAGTATTTGTAGCATCACTGCTGTGAGCTTGAGGTTTGCACAATTGTAAAACATAGCTTGGATGAAATAACTGTTTTGCTTTGCTTAGCCCTAAATACTTTTTTTTTTTCTTATAACATTAGCATATCTCTTGGAGCCTGAAGGAAGGAAAACTATCTTAACAGGTTTCTAAGTATCTGAGATTTGAAGTTTCTTACCAAAGCTCTGGGTCTCTGTAACCTCAGCCAGGATTTTCCTTCAACAGTACTATCTACAAAATCCGTCTCTGATAACTACCTAGAAAGGATTAGAAGCATCTGTTTGACTGATGTCTACCTATGAATTTCCTGTTCTGACTGTAGCCAAGCACTTCCATTATATGAAATTACAAATAAGCGAACGTCAGTTGGAAAAAGATGTAAGGGTACTAAAAGTTATGCTTGGTTTCTTAAAAAATAAAGTACTATAAATTTCTCTCCAGGTGACTCTTTGTGTTGACAAAATCAATCCCTTTCAGTATGTGAACCATTTGGAAAACTTCCGTGGTAGGTGCTATAAGACTAATAAATAGGAACAGTATTGATACCCCACTGGATGAGTAACTAAAACCACAGGAGAAGCAAAGCAATATTACTGTTGCTGTGGAAGTAGCAAAGGGAGGTACAGACAAGTTGAAACAACTCAGCTGAACACCTACTTGATCATCTGCAAATAATTAACAGCAATCATTGTGTAGCCAGTGGCCTACGCACTAGGCTATAAAATGAGCCTTCTAGATGCACTGTTTTTTTAATCTATAATTAATACAAATAAAATAACAGGGAAAAAAGAGGCCCAAAGCCAAAACAAACAATTGATTTTATTTTTAGTACTGAAAGTACAAACAGATTTATTTTAGATTACGATTCCCTAAAACACAGAGATGATATTAGGGCATACTGCTTCTACTTACATTTAGACAAACTCAAGACACCAGTCCATCTCCTGTAAGAAGCACTGGAATAGGAGCATGGACAATTGTCATTTGCCATAGCCTAGCCATGGAACTTACACAGTAGGAATGTTCACATTGCTTTGGGAATGCAGGCTCAAACCTCAAATTTCCAATTACTAATTAGAAAGGTTTAGAACATATAACAGTTGTCAGACCTATTGGCTACAGATGAAAATTGAATTATTTCCTCCCTACTGATGGAATCTGATGAAAGTTAAACTGCAGAAAAGGTGAAACCAACCTTAAGAAAACTAGATTTATACTGATTGTTACTACATACAAAGTCAACTATCAGAAGACAGGCTCAGGATAAAGAGTTTCAAGGTTAAAACTGTAAACAGAGTTACAGGAGCTAATCAAAGTACTACAAACCCCAATAAGCAAAGAAGATCACAAAACAGTAGTGAAAATCAGAAATACAGTCAGTGTACAAATACAAATTCAGCAAGCACAAGGAAAGCCAGAGAAATAATATTTGAATGATTTCCTCTAATATAATTAAAGAAGGAACTGAACCAAAGAAATCAGAAACCTCATTCGAGTACAGATAGATTGTATATTTTGCATATACAAAATTATTTTTAAAAAATCAGTAAAAGAAGCTACTTTCCCAAGAAAAGTACTGGACTTCAACTAGATCCAAAGAAACCCAACAAAATGGATTTCACAGGCTCAACAGAGCTAGTCTGCAATCAGATGAATGCATGAAAAAAAGAGCTAAAATAAAGGATCTTTACAAATATAACAAAGGGCTTGAAAAAATATAACAGAATGGTGAGAAGAAAACAAGTCCCTGGACATCTAAAAGAAAAATGGCACTGTCCCCAACTGCTCAGCTAATAAGCAAAGCAGAACTCCACTCGGTCAATGTAATGTGATAGTCTATGAACAGTATTTTGAAAAGACCTGCATTTTCACCCTTGTTGTGGTTTAAGTTGGCAAGCAGTGGAACGCCACACAGCCTTTCACTCACTGCCCACCCTCCCTGTGGGATGGGGGAGAGAATCAGAAAACAAACAAACAAACAAACAATAAGTACATATATACACAACACTCACAAAGCAAGGGATGCACAAAGCAACTGCTCACTACCCACTGAGCAATGCCCAGCCAGCCCCCAAACAGCAATAGACTCCCTAGCCAACTGGTTTTACAGGTTGTTCACACAATGCAATGTGGAATGGGATATCCCTTTGGCCAGTTTAGGTCCTGCTCCTGTTCCCTCCCAGCTCCTTGTTTACCCCCAGCCCCATTGCTGGCAGAGCAGTATGAGAAACTGAAAACTGAAACATCTCAGCTCTGTACAGCACTGCTCAGCAACAAATGAAACATCAGTAATCAACACTGGTTTCTTTCCCAAAGCCCAGCTGTACCAGACACTTTGAAGAAAATCAGCTCTGTCCCAGCTAAAACCAGGACAACTCTCTTTGTACATAATTGGTTTTCCTCTCACACTGGAGTAGGAATGTACAGAAGGCTAGGAAGTATTCAGAGAGCTGAACAGAATATGTTGCAAAAAAAAAAAAAAAAAAAAAAAAAAGAAGAAAAGGCATTCCTTGCATTCTTTCCTGGGAACTGTAGCAAAGCATTTTTGTGATTTCTTATGTATACTAGAACTGGAAAGTTGAATCACCAAAATATATTGCTTCCACATCACTTAATGAAAAATGAGCTTCTGTGGCTTATTTAAAGAAACTAGCAGGAACGTAACATAGCATACATTAGAGAACACCTGCCCTACAATTACAGTGTGATTACAGCACAGAAAGCCATATCCTGGGAATTCTGAATATATATAATTTAGGCATCAAAAACAGTATGGAAGGGGGTGGTACTGCCTTCTTTGAAGATTTTCATCCAAGTAAGAAACCTGGCAGGCTTTAAGAGCCCACGCTGAATTCCTACTTCATCCTAATTAACCAAAGATAAATTGAATATGGCTATTACCACCATTGTTCTAAGTGAAATGAAGCTGTGTCCTGAGTGCCAGCAGAAGGCAGCTGACACAACGATAGAATATCCACCTGTGTCTTCAGATGAATCACAAGTGAATGAAATCATGGCTTCTCCTACAGGCTTCTGCCCTGTAACAAACACGCAGAAGTTGTGGCATCAACTGAACTGAGAATGTGGGGTTTTTTTGCAATCAGAGAAGGTTGGTACTGCCAGCTGAAATTATTAAAAAGAAATCTGTAGGAACAGCAGCAGCTACATAGCTCAAAGAATGGCTGCTTTTTTAAAGTAACTCAGTTTGCTTAAGGCACCTCCCAGTCTCAGATTTCTGCAATGTAAGGAACAACAGCTATGCTAATCAGTAGGCTAATCAGTGAGCAGCCAGGTGACATTTCTGAACTGTGCTTCCTTTGCTCCAAGATGGTACCCAGGTGATGATACCGATTTTGGGGATCTGCAGTGTCATCTGCAAAGGCAGAAATGCCTTTTTGCAACGTTCCACTACCTAACAGTTGAAGGCACTTTCCTCAGAGCAAGAACCAAATCATCTACATGGTGGGCACTGCTTGAATAATACAACTCAAGTGACTTTCTGCAGCTGAAAAGAATTCTCTTCAGAATAGTTTACACATGGGATATAAATAACCAGGCAAGCTGCTGCTTTTGGATTTGCTCCTCATCAGACAGTGTGTCCAGATGGCATAATACAGAGTAGATAATACAGAAGCAAGTCTGGCAGATGTCAGGAAACTGGATTATACGGTGTAACTTTTAGAGGATGAAGAAGTCAGTTTTCTTGACGCAGAAACAATGGGGGAAAATATCAAGATAGAACTAAAGCAGCTACAGTGGATGGGTAGGGAGGGAAGATGATTGCTTGGACTGACTACTGGGAGATGATAACCAAACTACTGGCCAATGTCCGGTCCCCTTGTTTGCCATCTGGGAGGATGACAGTGCTGACAGAAGAAACAGCTGCAATCAGTAAGACAAGCAACACAGCTCTTCTTATAGTAACAGCAAACTGCTGTGCTGTTCATTTTACAGCTTGGATTTACCTTACAGCTATAACTTCACCAACATAAATTGCCTGGTACCCAAAGACAGATGTGCAAAAACAGTGCCTTACTCCTTAATGAAATTTCGCTTTGGCTATCGAGACAGCTTTATCTACTAGAAATTCCTATCTCACCTAATAGGGATTTGGGATAACATGAAAAATACCAGCACAAATTGATGCCCCAAAGTGTTTGTTTGCGCACGTGACGCTGCTGCTGTAAATTATAGTTTAGGAAAAAAATTCTTCATTGACACTGGAATGATTAGTACAGTGCAGACTCCCAAATAGACACACAAAGCAGATGGATTGTTTGGATAGTGGTGTATCTACATCCATATGTACAACTATTTAAAATAGACATCACAAAGCACAGCTTTGGAACTAAGCAATACCTACTTAAATCCAAAATTGTCTTGGCACCTTTTTGACAGAGAAGCTGTCAGGATATCAAATTCTTCTGGGAGACCATCATTACCCTATTGTACACCCAGAAAATGTCAACTAAGATCCCACAAATTAAAAATACATTTGTTATGAGCATGAACTGCCCACATCCCTTCAACACGGAGCTCTGTTAGGAACTAGACAGGAAATCATTCATTTAAGACTTGATTATAGGGATGACTGAATCACAGAGCAACAGACACTTCCTTCAAAATATGAAAATTCCCAAATTGCAGCTGTCATATCATCCAGCAATTATCTTTGGATGATATTTCCAGCTTGTGCAACAGCACTAGTTGGTCAGCACATAGCAGACTTACTGCTGAAATAAAACAAAGTTTTATGTATTTATTTCTCTTTAACACCAGTCTCTTATTGCAACAGTGTGGTCTACTTCCTGTTTTGGAAGCTGAAAGTTGTTCCAGCAATGTTGTGCATTTGTCATTTCAGTATACTTAACGTATTTTGAGGCTTGGTCTGATTGTTTGCCTTTGATTGTCTTGATCTGTTTTGGCTAAAAACATAAATTCCCCATATGGAGGGAAACTTTCCACAATACAAGCCAGTCCTCCAGAAACAACGGATCAAAAAAGGAGGAGGAGATTGGGATCTCAGCCACAGTCATATGAATCCAGAATAGCTTCATGAGAATTTGCATGCACCATCCCGCTTAATAGCATGAATTGTTCCACTATTTAAGTTGGAGCTAATATTTTTAACATCTACCAATGATAAAGTGGTTTTACTTTCCTCTCTAGGAAATACGATGCCGAAGTGATCTGAGAAAATGCAGCATTTTTACATTTAGTATTAGATATCATTTTAGTGGTGTTTTTTTTTTTGTCTGCAAAAAACACAGATGGGTTGGGAAACAGAGCTGAAGGTGCCAAAGAGTTTAGACAATAACATTTCTGAACTGAAGTACTGATATGAGGCAAATTTGGAGATGAATAGGCAGAAAGGACAATGAAGTGCAGGAGATCCAATAATAGCCCAGACACATTTCTTGCAGTTCTATTGCATTACAAAGGTAGATAACATTACATAAAAGAAAGGTAGAAATGAAGTCTGGTATCTCAGCATTCCAGTTCAAGTGTCTCGACTGCCTAGAGACTAACAAAGTGCATCTGTTAAAAATGCAGAAAATCAAACACAGAACTGTTAGATTCATAGATGACTTAAGGTTAAAAGCAGCAGTCTAGAAGGATATTATGTGGCATATAACCTAGATAAGATTAAAAAGTTGTTATTGTGAAGAGACCAAAAGTTGCTTAGGAATTACAGACCAGTGAGCTCTGTTTCCATACCACCAGTCTAAGAAAAACTACACAGGATAAACTTAAAAATAGGAGACCTAGAAGAGAAGAGAGATGAGAGAAGAATCATCCTGGACTTGAGGGGAGAAGCTCATGGAAGCCAATGAATGAATGTTCTGCTCCATATAGTGCTTCTGGAGTTCCAAAAACCTTTTGTTAAAGTCATTAAAGCAATAAAAATTGCTTAAGATGAGAATGAGTGTCCTCCAGAGGATTAATAACACTTAGAAAGCGAGGAGGAATGTCCCATACGTGTAACAGAGAGATGTGGTAGGCCCTGCTCTCTTTTCCACAAAGATTAATTGTAGAAAGGGCAGCAGTAGGGAGAAAGCAACATTTGCTGACTGTGGCCAAATTAGGTTGACTGTAAAGAGCTACAGAAGATCTTACGATACTAAATGACAAGTGACAAAACTCAACATTGATAAAAGCAAATAAAACACATTTGGGAAAAGTCTGCCCTAACTGTATGCACACAATGATAGCTAATAGTCATTTCCCCTGAATGACTGGGAAGTGTAGGATAAAGAAGAGAAAAACAGGAAACAGAAACCAGGAATTATTAGGAAATAAATATAACTCCTCTGTGCTAATCTATGGCTAATGTCAGTCTGATTGTCAATTGCCAAAAGGACACAGTAGAACCAAACAAGGTGTGGAAAAAAAGGAAGGACACTGAAAGGGATGGCATATCTTGTACATGAGTAAGCAATAATGAAGCTGTATTTTTTTGTCATCTTTTATGTTGAGGTTCTGGTACCCTGACATTCACAAAAGTGCATGGTAGCAGTCAGCTTGGCTGTGCACTGCATGAACCAGATAGTTCCCTTGAAGGAGAAAGTGGGGTACAAACCAGCATCAGTACACACATTCTATGCAGTGGTGGGAGCAGCACCACACATGGCTCCTTTGGCTCTTTAGAGCATCTGCATGGGCTGTTCTGGACCCACTGATAACTGAAAACTCATTGCAGAAGGGCTTTTGCTCTGGGATTACCTGTGGCAGCTCCTGCTCTCATTCACCCTGCTCACATTCCATTGCTCCAGATGAGGAAACATAACAACACAGAGAAGCAAGTCAGTCTGCACTACTTGCCCTTGGGACCATAGGCCATGCTAGAGCAAACACTGCAAAACAGAGCTCTTTACTCTGGGCAATGGGTTGCTAATTGGGAATACAGTGGAGGTTTGTAACAGAATTCACTCACTTGTAAAATACAAGAATTAAAGAGCACCAAAGAAAACTGTCTGTGTGCATGTGAAAAAAGAAAGAAAGAAAAAAAGCGCAGTGTATTTTTCTCTTGTGGAATTAAGTGGGAAGTGACGTCCATTAAGGCCAAAAATGTAATTTGGTTAAAATAACATTATTCAAATAATAATGCATAATAAGCCCACAAGTGCCTTTTAGATCTGGGTGCCTGGATACAACTTTTGTCTCATGAATTTCTGAGTGTTGGGATCTGATTTGGGATGTCAGAGGATAGATAAGTACATACTCTTCCTGCTTCTAACATATTCATAGAATCATAGAATCCTTTGAGTTAGAAGGGACCTTTAAAGGTCATCTATTCCAACTCCCCTGCAATGAACAGGGACACCTACAGCTCCATTCTTTTGCTCAGAGCTCTGTCCAGCCTGATCCTGAATGTCTCTGGGAACAGAGTTTCCACCATCTCTCTGGATAACCTGTGCCAGTGCTTCACCACCCTTGTTGTATAGAACTTCTTCCTTATATCCAAACTAAATCTCCCCTCTTTTAGTTTGCAAACATTTCCCCTTGTCCTATCACAACAGACCCTGCTAAAGAGTCTGTTTCCTCCTTTCTTACAGCCCATACATATATGGGTTTATATACTTTATATACTTTATATATGTTATATACTGAAAGGCTGCTTCTACTAAATCTGCTGACTGGAGAAAGATACTGAATTGCACAGACTTTGGTTTGATCTACTATGTCTCACTTCAACCACGTTTTTCTTTAAAGGATGTGTTTAATGAATCAGGAGAAAACACCCTTGATCCTAACACACGAAACTACAGTGTATTCAATTACCAAACTGTTGGGAATGCACAAAGGCATCTAATTTGCCTTTGAAAGGAACCTGAATTTTATCTCCTTACGATGCCTGTCAGGGGATTTTTCTTGCATGATTAAATCAGTCCTGTTAAGTAATACAGAGTTCAACATACTGGCAGCTGAAATTACAAAAATGGATTTAGCTTTCATTGCCTGGGTAGTGTTAGTTGCAAAAGTAGCACGCTAGCTATTGTGTCAGCCAGGTTTAGGATACTTTCATCATAGGTCTTGCAGGATTCGCAATTTTTATTCATTAACTCCTGGGAAAGCTGAGTGAGGATTTTTTGTTGTTATTTAATTTTTTTATGCGTTTCATGTTGGACAAATCTTAATTATTATTGATTGCATTTTGACAGTGCAGTATGAAAAGTGTCAATGGAATGCAAACTTGAAATGTGAAAGCCTGCCCAAGGTAGGGTAATGATCCAACTATAGATGGTTGCTAGTAACAAAGGAAAATAAAGCCAAGCTGTTTCAAGAGTCTGACCAATGCTGCACAGAAGAGATAGAGAGGCTGCGAATCACTATTCCATGTACATTTCCAAGTTTGATGGAAGTTGATATTACCTTAAAAATTTTTTCAGAAGACTATCAAAATGCCATTAGGTAGTTATAAATACACTAATTAAAATATTCATGAAGTAAATTCAAAATTCAGATGTAAGTGAAGAAATAATACAACACGCTGATTAAATCTACCTAAATATTTTTCTGTTTCCAATTTATCCTGTTTTATTATTATTACTATTAGTTTTACACTAGGAAGATTGGGATGATTTATTTTTGTAAAAGTTATTTCTGTTGCATAATAGCAATAGATGTCAGTCTATTTCTGCCATCATAATTAGTTGCTGTGGAGATGGTTGAACTATCACAGGGTATTATACTTGCAAATGAGGACTAAACAGCAGGAAAGGATGACACTGATAATCTTCAAATATTGCAAGGTTGCTTGAAACTAGTTAACAACAAGATTTTAGAATTTGACACAGTAAAGAGCAGGCTCTGAGAATACAGGAGCGGTGCACATTTCAGATGATGCACTATGAAGAAGCAAGACAGAGACATACGATAGCATCTTAAATTTAGCCCCATGTTATAATAAGATTATCATATAACCTGTGTGAAAAATCTCTTGATTTTGTTAAGTATAATTTTGCCTTTAGAGAAGTCACTTATGTTATTCACCTCTATTACCACGAGGCAAAACAAAATAGCAGTAGTACATGAAATCAGTGGGTGTTATCCTGAACTAATATTCCTTGGCAGATAAATGAAGGAGAAACAGGTGTTCAAGTGTCTGGTGAAAAGTAGCTAGAATTATCCCCTTGACATAATTCTTTAAAAGGCAAGTATCAAACTGCGCTTTCCAGGTAACACTAACAAAGCTCTCCCAGGGAAGAAGGACAAAGTAGACAAAAGTAAAACTCCCAGTTCACAACATAACTCACTTGCACTATGCTGCGTTACGCTGCAGGGATGGCTGGCATTGCAAAGTGAAATATGATTGTGTAATGAGAACTGCACAACTGATTGTGTGTAATGAGGTCGCCTTCCTGCAGCCACTTCCTACAGCGTACACTTCCAAAATGACAACATTAGTAAATCTTTGCCTTTTCTGCCTCAGTAGCATGAAGCAATTGGCTGACATTAAAAAAATACACATAAATTCCCAAAATTAGGCTTTTATGAAGAAACAGGCTTTTTAAAGCTTGACTGAACTAAATACTAAGCTAAATGCTCTCTTATGTATTGCTGTTTAAAGCTAAGTTGATGAATTCTGAAACAAGAATGGGAAGTGAGAAGCATTAAAGGAAAGTGAGAAGCATCTGCTTGCAAAACAAGATTTCTTCCCCTCTCTGAGCATAGCTGAGTGAGTGATATCAGAATTATACTTCCAAGATTTCCGTTCCATCTTTGGATAGATTTTTTTTAAACACCAGGCGAGTATCCTGGAACTGAAGTTCCCTAAGACGATAGTTTTGGTGGAGTAACTGAATTGTAGAGCCTCAGAATATCAGTGGATTTATACTGATTGATTGGCCAGCCACTGAATGGTTTTAGTACCAGCAGACCTTCTGAGTTCAAAGATGCTGGAATGGAAAGATCTTTGGTTTGTACAAGTGTAGTTGAAATAATAGTACGCCCAATCCTGACTCACTCTGATGTGATGAAGGATGAAGGAACTCACATCTGCTACTAACAAGGCAAAACAAAACAAAGCAAATAAAAAAACCCAATCACCTGCTGTCTTACCCACTTATTTCACCTTTTTAAACCACTGCTGCTGAAGTGGTAGCTTGACAATTAGGCTGTTTGATGTGAATCCTCTTGCTGTTAAACTGATTTTGTTTGTGTTTGTTAAATAGTTCTGCTTAGCAAGCAATTAAACAAACTCAAAACTGAAAATGCATCTGGTTTAGAAATTTTCTGTCAGTCAGCCGAGAGACTACTCATCTCCCATTTCCCCATCAAGGCTGGGCAGAGGACATGTACTGTCCATCTTTCATTTCTGCATGATAATAAAGCCATGGTTTACCCAAATGATAATTAAGCCAAATTTAGAATCATAGAATCATTTACGTTGGAAAAGATCTTCAAGATCACCAAGACCAACCATTAATCTGACCTACTGTGTTCCATCAGTAAACCATGTTCCTTAGCAACACATCCATACATCTCTTGGGATGGGGGCTCCATCACACCCCTGGGCAGCCTGTTCCAGTGTTTGAGTAACCTCTCTTCTTGAACATCATACAGTTGGATGCGTCCCATCAACCCAGCTCATCCAGATCCATCTGCACAGCCTTCCTACCCTCAGGTACATGAACAGCCTATCCTACCTTAGAATCATAGAAACACCAGTCTTGGAAAAGACCTCCGAGATCATAGAGTCCAACCATTCAACTTGGTATTGTCTGCAAACTTATGAGGATATGCTTGATTCTCCCATCAAGACCAATGATAAATATGATAAAAACTGGCCCCGAGACTGAGCTGTGGGGAATGCCACCTGTGACCAGCTGCCAATTGGATTTAACTCCACTCACTAGGACTCCCTGGGCCTGGCCATCCAGCCAGCAACCTGTACACCTGTCCAAGCCACGAGCCTCTTGAGAAGATGACTGTGTGGAAGACCGTCAAGGGCTTTACTAACATCCAGGTAGACAACATTCACAGCCTTTTCATCTTCCCTTAGCTTTCATAAACCCATGTTAGCTGCTTCCGATCACTCATTTAGATGCATGTGGTTTTTGAGTATGATACTCTACCTACTTTAGCACTAAAGGAAGTCATGCAGCAGAACAAGCAATTTGATGGAGGAGTTACAAAATCAGCGAAAATTTTTAGGACCAACACTGACAAACACATGGTGTGAACAACAAATGCCTAGCACGGCCAAGGGACAGGAAATTACTTCTTATAAGATCTTTTATCTGCAGTTATCAATCAGCTCCTGAAAATGGATATGACTACTATGACTCACTGATCTAATCTGTGAGATGACACAGATGTGCAATTTTCATGAACTCAAGTAGCAGTTTCCTGATTTTTTTACTGCAGCAATGAAGGATTAACATCTTTTGCACTGAAATCTACTAGAATGGGTGAGACTTGATACAGTCCTGATTCTGTAAACATTTAATTGAGATCATGACACTTATTTTTATGTGCTATCTGTCATAAAAGAGAACCTTGAGAATGGTGGTCTTCACAAATGTGAGAAACAATTACTTGAGAATCAGTGGTCTAGATACTTCTAGGTCAGTGGAAGTGACCAGGTATTTTGTAAATCACAAAATCACAAGTTTAGACAATTCTTTTTTTAATTACAGATATATTGATTAACACAACTCATAACTCACTGAAGTTACAACTTAAAAAGGAGAAGACTTATGTCCCTCCTAAGATATCATGCACCCTTACATGAAAGGACAAAGAAAGAGGACAAGAAAGCATGGAGACTTTCTAAAAGGAAAATAACTGAAGTCATGTATTTCACCTGCTTTATATGAAATGCAAAGGTTTGTTGGACTTCAAGTTTCTGGAAAGATTCAGGAATTTACTTATTTATTTATTTTTAACTGGAAAACTGAATTATACTTCCTATTGTAAACAATGTAGATTAGCAGGAACTTACTATGAACATGAATTTCTGCCCTGGAATATGCCTCTCCCACTGAAGTCTATGGAAACTTCCTAGACTCCCAGCCAGACTAAGAAAACTAAGAAACTAACTCTCAAGAACATCAGACCTTTGAGAAGCCTCTCCTCCTTTTGGGATTAGATTTGTTTGCTGGACAGTAGCAGGTAGTTGCCATTTTTTCCCCCGTTTCTGTTTATTTAATGAGTAATAGTTAAAAATAAATGAGATGTCAATGCCATAGTATTTGCAATTTCCATATAACACAGCTTAGCCAAACAGTCTAGACACATCCATGAATATGGGCAGCATTTCCAGACTGCTTTGAGATATCTGATAATTTATAAATGCAAACCGACATCAACCACAGGAATGCAGGATTAGCCACGAAGCAGAATGAAAAGTTATTAAAAGATTAAAACAACAACAAACAGCAGAGAAATGGTGAAACTTGAAAAGAGATTTTCTTTTTCACTGGGATTCAGATGACATATTAGGGTTGTGCAGGCTGTATATGAGAGAAAGCCAACGGCTAAACAGAATGAAGGAGATGAATGTATCAAAGCCTGAGCAGTTACTAGGTGGCCTCTTCTTGCAAGCATCTCCTGTGCAATGCTTGTGTAGAAAAACCCCGAGGACTTACTTAAAATCATAGCATTAATTTGAATATTTTGGAGCTATATTGTTCTTTATCTTGCCTTTTAGACATTGAAGGGGAGTCAGGCAGGTGTGACTGGTTAAGTATTGCTTAGGAAAACATTCAGGCAGTTTCACACACTGAGTTGAATGAGGCATATTCACAACAGGCTTACTGCCTTGGCAAAAAGCAGGAGATAATTAAATAATTATGATTCTGTATTTGCACAAAATTTTTTAACAACAGTGTACTTATAAAGTCAATGGATAGATATGGACATGCCAGCTGGCTTCCTTCCATCTCAACATATTCCAGTCAGTTCTGATTATTATTTTTTTTTCAGGTGTAAAAATAAAGGCATTATTTAGGTAACTAATTACTACAACCACAGAACCAATTTGTGCTCTATTATAATTACTAAAATCTAAGATAAACTTCCACTAAAGTTCATGTGTTTACTGTGGATGCAAACTGATGCAGGAGGGTATCTATATTTTTACTTAAATTACTTTAAACAATGGTGTAAATTCACAGTCAAAAAAAAGATTAAGGGGTAGAATCTCCCCCCCACCCCTCTCTGCATGTTTTTTTTAACTATTACTGTTGCTTGGCCTATTTGTTTTTTCTTCTTTGGCACAGAAGGGTCTGAAATGACATAGAAATGATTGCTATTTCCATCGGGTTGTTATTTCATCTCAGAAATATCATGCGAAGAAATGTTTGTTTACTGCTGGATTTGTTAATGAATGGAGGAACTGAAATGATATTTGTTGTGTAGTGCTATCAGATTTGATAAAACTGCTCACTTTCCTCAAATAATCAATTGTATGTGTCTAATTGATGATACTAATAAAAATCTTTGAGCAGATTTGGAAACACTTTTTTTGCCACTCTCTTCTTGAGAGGACAATTTGAATTATTCAGGACAAGCATCTTCCAGGGCAGATAAGATCTGCATTTTTAATACAGGAGAAAATGCAGATATACATGCATAATAATCTCCATCTCCATGTAAATGGAAATTGAAGTCCTCCTCCCATTGTAGGTTACTTTTACCAAAGTTCAGAGAGCAGAGCTCAAAGGAAGATGTATGATGTGTTTGATTTTCCACATTCTTTGTAAAGAAGAGGCATTTTTTTTTCCAAGTGACTTTTTGATTGCATTCTGCTCTATCCCTTTATTTAGGCCTGGTACACTATAAGAAGAGCAATTACAGTAACATAAGCATTAGGTACAGGCTCTGACAACCAAATCAAACTAAAAAAATATCAATTGTCACATTAAAATTGCTTTTGGTATTACATCTTTCATCAGGAAGAGGGTAATACATCCTGAGCCTACATAAACAGATTACTCAGCCACCCCTGAAATGCAGCCAGTGCAGAGGTGGAAAGCAATAACTGTGATGTGCCAGTCACACAGAGAGCTCTTGAGGGAATGCAGAAAAAGAAGCACAAAAAACAAGTAATGAGTTGAAAATGCACAAGGAAGTATGAAAGGAAAAGGGTAAAGAATTGCCCGAGGTGGAACCTGATCCTAACAGTGGTTCTCGTGTGCACTTGTGAAAATTCCTAACGTATTTTCAGTGCCTGCAAGCAGTTGTTAATGCCTGCTGTCCTTTAGTACGATCTTTATCAGTGTGACTTTTCTTATTGAAACCTTATAATGCAATAATTTACACTCACAGAATACAGTGGACCTCGTGGGCCAGTTAGTAACACTTTCCACATCTCTGCTGATTCTCCTAGAAAGCATGAAAACTACAAGGCACAAAATGAATACAAAGAACTTAACTTTCACTATACCATATGAGCAAAACCAACATGTCCCTCTGCAAAGGCACAGACCTCACATCATAATCCAGCTGTGTCTGCCTAGGGGACCACACAGCTAATTACTCTGCACAAGCTCTTTCCTATGGCTCCCTATGACAAAGTTGTACTCCCTGCTGGCAGATGAAACTCAAACAAGCTAAACTTACTTGTGGAAATATTGATTATTTGTGAATTTGCACTTGATGGAATTCATTGGTTTACCATGTCTACAATGCAAATAGCTTGACAATGCAAGAAACTTTTCCTAGCCTTTCCCCAAGTACATCTAAGAAAACATGACAGAATTTAACTTACTAGAAATTATGAATAGACAAATATATAAACAAGGGTATTTTCCTTCAGGACAATGTACCAATAGGAATATTTTACTATTTTCACTTCAGTAGTCCCCTAAATCTCCTCATATTCAAATGGAACTGCATGCTGTAGCATTGTTCTAGGTACCAAATGAAGAGCACTGCCACTGGCAGATGTTCACTGTCTGTGGCTTATTGGTAACTCAAGTTTTTACAGAAGAGAACCAGAAGTCTGCTCATTTCCCTTTATTGGTAAGTGGTGCAAAGAGAGTAAGAATGAGTTGTTCACATCCTACTAATTTAATTATGGGTTAAGTTAAGCACGGTATAAAGCCAGCCTTTTATTCTCAACACTGGCAGCCTTTTAACCATGTTTCAGGAGAGGTGCTATTTTCTGCAGTACCACAATAGGCTCTGTTTTTGTGTGTGTGTGTTTTTAATTTCTTCTTACTATTTTAAAATACCATTCTTCCAGTGTTTTAATGAAAAAAACATCCTTAAGGCAGTTTCTATGAGCACAGTAACACACTTCCTTTAAACTGCAAAACCCTGTAGCTTTGGAACTTGGCAAGTGGATGAGTAACTCAAGGGCTAATTGTATCCAAACAAAATTATCAAATCCCAAGAGAGCCAGTATCTTCTTACCACGATAGACAACCATAGCCAAGATGAATCACTGTTTGTTCACTTTGTTGAATTTGTACTTTTTCTCCTATTTTGAGTCCTTTCCTTTCCTTCGGTCCCTGGAAACACGCAGTAACTACAGAGAGGGGGACTGGAGAACAGGCAAAGCAAGTTTTTCAAGCAAAGTAAGTGCTTAACTGCACTGCTGAACCTGTGCTTGAGTACTCTTATTTTTGTCAGGCTCCTCTATTCTCATGAAATTTCATAAGGTTTTTTACTGGTCGAAAAATTACAGAACAATCCAAATCTCCTATCCTGTGAGATGCTGTACTATAATTAAGAAATAATTTGCATTTCAACACTGGCTTCTGTTGAAGAAGATCAAAGAGCTCAGCCATTAGAGTAGTGTCTCAACATCTCTCTCAGGTATTATTCCTATTGGAAATCGAAGGCAAAGCCCACATCTGTGTTTGGTGCTAGATCTGTGGATAAGGCTTCCCCATTCTTGGGCAGCTAATGCTGGAGACTAAATACCCTCTCTGCCCCACAGATCTTGCAGCCCTACACAGGACAATCACTGCACAATACAGAAACCACTCACTTGTTTAGAAAATGAGCAAAGAACTCATGGTTTTACTACTAACCCCAACTGATAGCATTTATCTTAGATTGTTATGGTACCCTGAAGATGAAGGCACTGATTGTACTCCTTTTGTGGTTACTCTCTTTATCTGGTTAACATCACAAGTTACATCCAAAAATTACAAAGTTCCACCAATAATTACAGATCTATCTCCAAAAAAATGCCATACTCAACCCATAATCTTATGGATTGTAAAATGAAATCTTCTAAAGTGAAAAAAGTGTTTTCCTTTCGAATTAATTTGATGCAAAAACTTCAGGATCATTTTGAAAACATTATAAATGCCATCTTTAAATGTACAAGTAAAATAGAAAGTTTGCTGGGGAAACTTGGACATTATGCTTTTCTCATGAATACTTATTTAAGAGGAAACTACAGGCCTGTTATGTGATGACAAGCCTTGTTCCAGCTGGCTGAAAACTGCCATCTTTCCTCTGATGTTTGTGATGGTTCTGGTTTCTCCACTAGAGTTTAAATGAGAAAAAATGGTTTCAATATGAACAAATAAAAAGTTTAAAATTTCTAAGAAGTCTTCACAATCAGAGACATCTGATTTAAAAATATCTTAGAAAATGTATTTCTAATTACAGTATTTTTCTGCCTGGAAATAAGGACACATATCACAGTGATCAATTATGTCAGACAGGTTTGTAGCGAGAGGTTCAGGTAAGAGGAACTTAGTTAAATGAGATGGGAGATAAAGTGAAGTATTGTCCTAGTAACATGTAACATTTTTATTTTGGAAGACCATGTAACATACCTCTGAGTATGACTGCTCAAGGTAAATGCTCCCACAATGCAATACTACTGAAATCAGTACTACTGAATTTAAAGAACTGAAAAATGACAGTTTATCAGTCCAGAAAGAGGAGCTGAGCTTGATCCCAAATTCTCAAGGGTGTCAGAGAAACACAGGAGGGGTAAGCAGAGTTGATTTGAGCAAAGCTCAATGAAACACTCTTGGTTCTGCTGCTGGGCAGTGACAGCATTGCACTCTGTGCAGGCAGGGAGTACTCTGAGCCTCCAGTGCTTGCACTGGGAATTCACAGTCTGCAACCCTGGGAAGGCTAATCAATTTGATCATTAGTGAACTACCATTTTATGTGGTATAGGAATGCACGAGTTTTACGAGACTATGCATGCGAAACCGCCTCCCCATGTTGATCCCTCTCCCAAAGCAATCTATCTTTAAGACGTGACAAACAGCTAAGCAATATACAAAGATACATCATATACAAAGATGTTGGCAGATTGTTTTTTCTCTCACTGTAAACTTTTGCCTCACAATATTAAATACAATTGTAAAATAATTATCCCGATTAGATGTTAAAGAGGTCTAGTGCTCCATCTCTTAACTGCTGGCGATGAGGAGCTTTATCTAATTAAAGCCATGAGCTGAACGTGTCTGCTGATTCTAATCATCAGCAGTTTTATTGTTAGGTTATGCAATTCTAATTAAAGATAATTTTAGGCAACAGAAAAGGTTTCATTTTAACCAGGAAAAAAATACATACCATGTCCTTATAGGTCTATTTAAGAATTACTTTTAAGCTTTATTTTTAACTAATAGCTCTATGCACACGAGCTACAAGTAAGCATTCAAATAAGAAATTTCTCATTGTACTGTTAGCTGTTGTAGTACGGCCATGGCACACATGCACTTGGAATGCTACCTGAAATTAGGTACTGCTGGTGTAGTCTAAGGACAAGGTCAGGACAGAGCCAGTAAGAATGAAGCAGAAGAAGGATTATTTCTCTTTCAGTATTTCAATTTTTCATTATAGCTAAGCATGAGTTAAAAGAAAAAAAAAAGTAATAATCAGAGGAAACATTCTATGAAAAATATTCACAGTCACAGAGATGGATCTACCAAAAGATGTTCAGAATAGCTGCGATAATTGGAGTGGACTTTATTTCTATTGTCCAAAGCAGAGAGAGAAGATTACAGCATAGAAAAGTAGTTGCGAGAGCTGCAGGCAGCTGCACTCACATGGAGGTTATCATATTCTTAGTAATCTGTGCTTCTGGGTATATGGGGCTCAGCTGTGAGACTCTCCAATTTGGGATGTGCCCCCGTGATGCAGGCGCAGAGGGATGACCCAGCTGCACACCCTGATCTGTGCTGGCACTTTGCTGCTGCTGCTGATGATTGTTTAATGCTTTCTGTGGTGTAGGAGAGGGGAGGTTTGCAGACATTTCTATGGATTCAAATGAGAGTTTGGAGGGTCATCCTGCAGAACAGCTGATTTTGTTGATCATTTGCAATCAGCAAAAGAAAGAAGACATGTCTGAAGATGAAGGAGGAAAGAGAGAAATTGTAAGAGGAAGGCTGTACAGGAGGGAATGACAGAAAGCAAGTAGGAGCATGGCAAGGTAATAAGCAGTTAACTCATTGGTACAAACGTTATTGAAAATGCTGTTCTGCTTTATGGTTAGAAAAAGGCTTCACAAGAAACCTCTAAGTTTTCAGCTTCTAATGTAATTTTTTTAAGCCTATCTTGGTTACATACGAAATGAAGAAAAGGTTTTCTCTGCTAACATGAAAAACTTTATACATTTAAAAAAAAAAAATGTCTAATCCTAATATGTCTGCATTTTACACTGGATTCCCCCCAGAATGTGATGAATAACGCAATGGAAATTGTGAGATGCCTATGGAAAATCACTTGTGTTAACTCATCAGGCAGCTAAAGATCCTGCATTATAGCAGATGAAGTAGGGCATTTGAGTTATAGAACAGTTTGGGTTGGAAGGGACCTGTAAGATCCTCTGGTTCCAACCCCCTGCTATAGGCAGGGACACCTCCCACTAGAACAGGTTGCTCACAGCCCCATCCAGCCCGGCCTTGAATGCTTCCAGAGAGGGGTCATCAACAGCCTCTCTGGGCAACCTGTTCCAGTGTATCACCACCCTCATAATAAAGAGTTTCTTCCTAACATCTAGTCTAAACCTACCCTTTTCTAGTTTAAAGTTTACCCCACCTTGTTGCTACCTTCTAAACTCAAGGGACTTTCAATGACATATTTCTAAAAGACACTTCCTTGTAGGCATTTTGGTCCCTACTGTCAAAAGCAACACAAAAGCTTACAATACTAACATTACTGTTAGAGAAAGGAATCTTTAAATTACAGTAAATACAACTTTCTTATCAATACTTCCAGAAAAAAAGAAGAAAAAAAACTTCAAATTCCTTTTTGTGCTTTTGCTCTTATATCCTGTAGTCAACTGTATGAATACTTCTAGTCGTCAGCCTCAAGACTGGGGGAGGCAATTGCCTGGATTGAATTTGAAGACAGAATAGAACTGGAGTCTGGTTCTTGTCAGATGCCGGACAAGAATAGAGCCTGAAACTCTGAATATGAAAGTCAGAGTTTTTTTTAATGTGGTGAACATATTGAACAGTGGGCTTTATTTCATCTCAATTTTTAATTTATCTTTTGTGACTACCTGAGAATGCTGTCAGTTCATTTGGCTATTACAGGATCATAGCAAACAAAACTCTCTGTAAAACTCAGAGGGCTTATGAAAAGAAGAAAGTGGGTGGCACATAATTGTCTGCATTTAATTGCTTACAGCTACTTCAAAAATAGACTTGGAATATTCTTGGCTTGGAATAACTAGCCTAACTAGACTGTTACAAAAATCTGCTTGACCTTTCCTGTGCTTTTGTGATAATACTGGGATGGGAGAAGCTGAGATTCTTGCCGTCAAGGTTCCCAGGTCCTGCATGCCTTTCCTCTCTTGAGACTCAAGCACTGAGCATCACGGTGCCAAATATTATGAGTCTTAGATCATTTCATACTTATGACATAAATTTTAAGTTCAAAAAGACTTCCATTTAAATTAGTTACAAATGGGATCAAGTAGGAATAACTACTGATTTAATTCTTCTCAATTTTTTTATAGCCAGGGACATGATTTAGAGGAAGGTTGTTATAGCTGGGGTAGTACGGTTAGGTTGAGGTTGGAATTGATGCTCTTTAAGGTCTTTTCCAACTTGAGCAATGCTAAAATTCCATGCTGTCTCTAGCTAGCTTCTTTGCGAACAGTAACTCCAGCATGGAGCATCCCTTGGGCCTTAAGAGTTGCTCAGTGACTGAGCTTGTCACTCAGATTATAACGTCTGCCAGGGCCTGTCAGGATTTACAAATGAGCTGTGTCCTACCAGTACTTGTTCTGTGTTGGGAGCCAGGTCAGATCTCAGTTGTGTAGCCCTTGGCAGGAAGCGCCATGGTGCCAGGGGTGGTTGTCAGCCTCTCCCACAGGCAGAATTTCCATTGCCACAACAGCAGGACACAGATTTTAACTCTGTCCGTGCAGAGAAATGCAACACATAAACTTCCTACACATAAAAGATTTCTGCCTGGGATGGAAGCTGTGGTCTGTAATCAGCACTATTCCCTAGCTTGGACCAGGCTTATCCAGAGCCTAATGAGGTTTCACAGTGTTGACAGGAGCAGTTTTCCAGCTGTTTCCAGTTGTTGGGCAGGTTGAAAGCACCAGGTTAAGGCTTACATTAATGTTCAGGGCAGCAAGGGTGAGGAGCAATAACTTAGTAAGTCTTGAAAGGTCAGAAAAGAGAAGGTGAAGACTGGGGATGAGAAGCTTACTTTGCAGAGAAGCACACGTATCTGCACACAAGTATTGGAAGCATTAAGTGCGCAGTTCCAGGATGATGCCCCACTGATACTCAACCCTATAAAGCTTCTGCCTAAGCCAGGCAGGACATGCAAGCAGCAACCTGCAGAAATGAGAAATGAAGGGACACTCACTCTGCTGTAGTCAGCAGATTGGCAGCAGAGCTCAGAAGATAATGGGGTTTTCTGATTTCCTGGCCAGCTGCTTTGTCACTGCAACTTTAATCAACTTTGAAGTACAATGGTACAAAAGATGCAGAGAAGTCCCTCATCCTTGCCACAATTTCTGCCAGAACTGAACATCAGCTACAAGTCTAATTTGTAGCTGTGAGAAAAAGGAAGGGTGAAAACTGGTGGGTGTAACAGCACTCTTAACCTGTTAGAGGGAGTCCTGACGCTGGCCTTGACCACTCTTGTTGGCGCCTGAGTCCTGTTGGCTGTCCTGAGCTCCTTTATGAACTAGGGGCGTGAAGGAGTGCCAATAGTCACCTGAGGAAAATTTCATAGAACCACAGAATGTCCTGAGTTGTAAGGAACCCACAGGGATTGAGTCCAACTCTTGGCTCCATACTCAAAAATCAAACTCTATGTCTAGGAGTGTTGTCCAAATAATAACATCTGTCCAACGTGTTCTCATATTGTGGCACCAGACCTGCCACCATTGCTGGAGGCGCGCAGCACAGAGCAGAGGGGACAACCTCTCCCTTCAACCCGTGGCAGTGCTGGGCCTCATGCATTCCAAGGTACAGTTGGCCCTTTGGGCTGCCAGGGCATGCTGCTGGCTCACATTCAACTTGCCACCAGCCAGAATCCCCAAATTCCTTTCCGTGTGGCTTTTCTCCAGTGTCTCTGCCTCTTGTCCCCCGGTCTGCACTCATACTGAGGGCTGGAGGTGGTGATTGTTCAGCCTTCCAATTTGTTCAGCCTTTTATTTCTGCAATGCCTCTCTACCTTCCAGGGATTCAGAAGTTCCTTCCAATTTCGCATCATCTGCAAAATTACTTAGTATACCTTCAAGCCCTGCATCCAGTAATTGATGATAACATTAGAGAACTGGCCCTATTTCCTTGGTGAACTTCATTTATGTGGAATAAATCTGGTTAAGACAAAGGGTTTCTCAAAAACTATATCCTGTGCTGAGTCCTTAAGTACAGAAAGTTGTACACTGATCAGACTACTTACTGCCAAGCTAAAACTTACAGAAGAAAATGTAGCTGAAAACTGGCAATAAAAATATCACAAGTGGTTTAGACAGTCTTCCTTGACACTGTTAGAGTTATTTCTAGAGCTTACATACATTATTTATATATTCAAAAGTAGCAAAGAAAATCTGTGCACTATTTTTTTAATAGATTTACAGAAGCTGTCTAACATCCTCAAGCTGACATGATCTGAGTCAGCTTTTGCCCTTCCAGCACTGTTTTCCTTCTCCACTCAGGTTCTCCACTCAGATAACACATGGAGGAGCTCATCCACAGCTGTACATATTTGTGTAGGACAGTCTATGCTGGTGCTGTGAATTGTGTATGGTCCCCAAACCGAATGTTACTGAGTCATACCATTTTTAGCTGAAAAGTAAGGTTGAGCTACGAATTATATGGCTAATATACATTTGTGACTATGATTCTATGACCATTTTTGTTCAGATGGTTTGCATTGTTTTAGGTGAGGATCACATCTTCGTTCAATCAGGCTAAAGTTCTGGTGACAGGATTTGTTAAACTTTGTACATTTATGTTACTTCAAACAACTTCCCTCTTATAAAAGATACACCATACAGCCAGCCTGCTGCATGTGCTTTTTCAAGGGTAACCACAAGTGCAATCTGAATATTACTTAAAAGAAAATGTGAAAAGGTAGATGCTTTTCCAGGCTAATATTTTTCAAAGTGAGGTATGCTAAATTTTAACGATAAAGTAATATATAAATGTTTTTGCTTTAAGAAAACTTCCCACTAGGAAAATCTGCTAAAGTACAGGCGCTCTATGACACAGTATGCTCAATGTTCAGCTAAGTTGAGCAAGACAAAGGTAGCAATTGCAATAAGCTACTGTTCAATGCTCCAGCCTCCTAAGAGGAATCAGAAGGGAGGGACTTGAACTTCCTGAGTTTTCCAGTTCTTTTTTACATAGCCAAATATAAGGGCAAAGATGGCCAGAGTTAGGCAGCTTCTCCCAAAGGGCCCAAAAGAGCCCAGACAAATGTGTTGAGGAAGTATCTGAGAAGAGGCAGAAATTTTAGAAACACTAAACAGCATTAAGCATTTTCTGAGTACTGCTACTGGATTTACTGCGTCCAGCAAAATGACTGCAGATATTAAATTTATTCCAAAAGTATATAGGAGACTATATATTCTGATATGAGCAGCCACGTGCTTTTCGACAAACAGTAATACTATTATTAGATATAAAATAAAACACTGGAAATAAAATATGCCTCTTCATAGAGGCTAACATTGTTTGCTCAACACAGGCATCTACCGTATAGACAAGACGTGACAAACTTGGCAACACCAGAGAGGATCTTATACATGAGAACCTCTGAAGCCAATTCAGGCCTATAGGGGTGTTAGTACTGCTTACCTTGCAAGCAGAGTACAACCTACAACATAAACATTCATACAGTCTTTTCCAGGTTGTAATAATGTTGTGCAGTCTGGGAAATGACAGCTACCTAGTAACATATTCTGTGGAAAGCTCTCAAATTCTCAGATCATTTTCTGAATCAGTCACGTACATCAGAATCAAGTAAGTTCCTATGCCACCTGTAACAGCAAAATAGTGCCTCAACCCTTCAGTAAGACTGGATCGAGCCTTTCCTCCATTGCCCTCCAGTTTTACTCCATGTATGTCCCTGAGCTTTCCCAATAGCTTTGCTCTTACGTTTCACCTCTGAGAAATACCTAACAATATGCAATATGTTTGTGGTACCTTACAAAGATACTGCATGGAAAAGATTAACCCATTACAACTATAAAACATTTTAGAAGCCATCTTTATAGTTTCAACTCTAGCAGCTGCATGTGGGACAGGTGCTGCTGAATGTGGCTTGATTGTGGTCCAAGCAGGAGTGTCTAAAAAAAACAGTGACTTGAGTAAGGCTGCACAGTGCAAACCAATGCCTCATGTAAACAAGAAACTTTTGAAACAGCATGTCTTTAATGAAAACTTTTCTCTGCAACAGGGAGCAGAAGCATCCACTAATTCAAAGAGCTTTTTGCAACAGGGAGCAGCGTCCACTAATTCAAACAGCTTTTCCAGTTAATTTACTTTTTCAGAGAGGCTCCAAATTTCATTAATGTCCTTGGTAAGGTTTCTTTCTCCACACAGAATGCACAGCATTTTTACAATGCAAACACATACCAACTTCTAGAAGCGTAGGTGAGGATACTACAAAGTCCTGATCCTGGTACTGCCACTAGATTTCAGTCTCCAGATTATAATGCTTTTATCTGAAAATATGCTTAGATGGGTAATGTTCAGTATATGAATTTATGAGGAATTGTCTTTCTGGTTGTTCAATTCCACTTCTGCACTGTCATGACTTACACACTTAAGGAAAATAATAGGATTACAGTTTTCTTTGCAATATCAGCATTATCCTGACTAGATATTAAAAGAAATGAATGATGAGCATAGCTGTAATACAAGAACCAGAAGTTCCAGCGATCTTCAATCATGAAAACTTCACTGTATCTGAATATCAAGCATTTTTGTGTATCCAGCATATTTTGTATATTTTGTAGCTGAAATGTTTTACATATTTCATTGTTCTGAATTCAGATGCGAGCTTCACCAGAGTTCAAGGAACATGTGATCTAGGAACATTTGTAGCTAACAGCATTATTAAAAATTAATCTTTATAAATACATAATCATTTTTTCTATGGCATGGAAACTTAAGTGGTTTGTGACCTCCTGCTGTTCTTCATAAAATGCTGCATTAATATGTTTCATCTTTTTCCCAAACAACCCTACTGCTGCGGTGCTGTGGAATATTATGGATCAGTATTAAAACAACAGTTAACAGGCAAGAATTGTGAGTATACACAGATAAGTAGAGAGACAGGTGCAGAGAATTATGTGTCCCAGGTGAGAATGATTCATTTTCTGTATAAAGAACAGTGGCTTTTGTCTTCCTGATGCCAGTCTGTTATGTTAACGAGCAGTTATTTGCCTGTCCTGATGCAAGCCTTCTTTCTGTGTATCCCCCAAGCTGAAGAAGAATCACAAACCCTACTAAGATGAACCTTCTAATTTAAGTAGAAAATTGCAATTATTTTGTCAAATCCTTTAATTAGCAGATGGTACCACTGCCACTGTGGGTCAGACACCACTCTGAGAACGCCAAAGCAATCCCATTATTCTCAAGTGGGACAAAGAAATGTAAACAAAGACTGTATTTCCACTTCACTCTCCTGTAATTAAGTGGAACAGAGTAGAGAAAGAACATGAGAAACACAAAATCCCTGTTAAATGTTGAAAACTCAGAAAGTGTTTTTCCAGCACTGTTGGCTTCAAACTGTGCCATGGGAGATTTAGGCTGGACATTAGGAAATCCTACTTCTCTGAAAGAGTGGTCAGGCACTGGAATGGGCTGCCCAGGGAGGTGGTGGAGTCACCGACCCTGGAGGCGTTCAAGGAACGTTTGGATTTTGTGTTGAGGGACATGGTTTAGTGAGAACTATTGGTGATAGGTTGGACTGGATGATCTTGTAGATCTTTCCCAACCTCGGTGTTTCTGTGATTCTGTGATAAACCCAGCTCAAAAAAAATTACAAAGAACTTTCAGATGAAGCGTCAAAATTACCTATTGTCATCCTAATACGTTTGACTGAAGTTCAGGTATATTATCTTTTATCAGAACATCAGAGAGGAAGATGCACCATATATGTCCTAAAACTGACTCCAAAAAAAGCACACCGAGAAGTAAAATTTTAAAGACCTATCATTCTCAAATAAGAAGTAAGTCCAAATGCTAAAATTGCCAAGGGAGTGACATCTCCTGAAATCTTGCCTATCTTTGTGCTAACTGAAACAAAGACAGATTGGTAATTTATTCTCCTTGGAATCATCAGAATCAGTTTCAGATAGTCACAGTTTCACTACAAACAATCACCTCAGTGTGGACTGCTGTTGAATGTGATGCACCTTTAGAGTTCAACTGCAAACATGTAAACATGCACACACCAAAGCATCTGAGATGCACTAGAATAGTTCTATCAGGATTTACATTTCCAAGGAAGCTACTGTGAGAGTTTCTTTTCTGTATCTGCAAGCAGTTGGTGAGAGCAGCAGTGAACATGGTGTCTGCCTGATCCAATGTGTCCCATGGATTTCCTCCATTCTTACCACGCTTCCCCACAATGCAAAGCTTCCTTAAATCTAAAGCTGTCTGCCTGATAAACTATTCTGCCAGGTTTGCTTTGTGTGGTTTCCCGTGCCCAACTGATCCTGCGAAGGACTGAAGTTACACACAGCCCAGTTCACCCACGGAACATCCTTCAGTGATCTGGCACATCATTCAGCAAGGTGCAAAAATGCCTGGTAGCATCCTTGGGCACCTCTGAACACTACAGTGTGAAGCAATAGGGCACTTCAGTATCCAGGTGCACAGAGAAAACACCAGGAACCACAGAAATGAATATTCCCAGCTCCCTTAACTTCTTGGCCACTACACATCCAGTTATGTTGAATTCCACTAGGAACTGTCCATTTAAAACTCTTTATGGGCTTTGACAGTCTTAGAAGGAAAGAGCATATGTCCATGCACATTAAGATGGAGCTGGGAAAAACTGTACCCCTGTTTGCTTACTGAAATAAAGAGGAGATTGGAAGAGTCTGGCACTCTCTTCTTGTGGGGCCTGGATCCTACAGAATCTCTTTACCTCTGTTATTGTTATACATAATCCTACATCACCATGAACTCTGCAAATCTAGCAAAACATTTTACTTGGTAGAGGCTTCTCTTTATCCATTTCTGGGGCAACAAAAATCAAGTAAGAAAGAAGACTCTGAATTACACGTACCTCATTCCAAAACTAGAAGATGAAAACAGAACCCTACTTCTATTATGTGCTCCATTGCTTTTACATCTACTTAGTAGCATACGATCCTTAAATTCAATACAAAAGTAATATAAAATATGCATATGTTTACACAACTAAGCTAAATCTGTTTTACACATGAATGACCAAGAACTGGAATGGCTTTTAAATTATATAATAAAATTAACAAATTAAAACATGGATAGAAGGAACTAGAACATATACCATTTTATGGTTGTCCAACTTGTTCTAGTTTATCGAAGTATATAATAACTTTTCTATACATATATATATTACCCCTGAACAAACTGCTCTGAATGGCTCACGCCCAAAGCAGAGTGATTAAATGTTTCTTAATGCATTTAACCTCACAGAATAATTGCTCACATCAATTCACACCAAGTATGTGCAGCCAAAATTTAAATTATGGGCTACAAATCTCCACTGTATGAATTTTCACCAGCATTTTAAAACGAGAAAGAAGAAAGTGAGAATTAATGCATGTGAGCATGTGCAAGTATGTGCTAACTGCACAAACATACATGAGATACCTACTCATGCCTTCCTTGTCTTCCTGCTAACTTTATTCAGCATCCATTCTTTGTTATTCATTTACAAAGAGTGTACAGACTACCCCATGCTTCTTATCGTCAAGCACTGAGCACAGGTTTACTTCTGCCTAGGAGTTAGCTCTGCAATTAAAAGACAAGTAACTGAACAGATTAAAATTGACTGGATGAACAAAGGAGTGGAGCCAACTAAGTCATTTCCTTACAATGTCAACGTTACACAATCTGAAGAATTAAACAGAAACCTGTTTAATTCTGAAATTAAAGATTACTGAAAGATATCTGGAATAAACATGTAAAGCCAAGTCAATTTTGATCTCAAGTAAGTAAAAATCATTTTTTTAGTTGCTGCTTCTTTTTAACCAGATGATATTAAGTATTACAAATAACTAAAAAAAAAAAGGGAAAACTTTCAGATGGATCTTCTAAAGGAAACTTCAAAATGACACATCTTCTGTGTGTGCCCTGGACTGCCATGGATGAGATCTTATGCTGTCCCTGCATTGAACGTGATACTATCAACATCTGGCTAGGACATGTCTGGCAGGAAGAGCTTGAGACTTCAACCTGGGTTGCATTGAGGAAGCTGCTATCTGACTTGGACATTTTCCCATGATGTGAAGTACAGAAAAATGAAATAAAATCCTTCAGGGGTACGCTCTGAGCAATTACAGAGCAGCAGTAGTGATAGAATGGAAAACAGCCCAGGTTTTACTAAGATATGGTTGACCAGTGACTGGAAAGGATACCCCAAAGCCTGAAAATGATGTCAGGCAGATGGCAAGGAGATGCAGGTCAGCGTGCTCACGTCAGTTCAGGATGGATTCCCACTTTCAAAAATCTTGCCCACTGCTTAATTTATTTTTCCTAGACCTAATACTTATTGAAATTTAATTAAAGCAGTGTTTGGATTTAAGCACTCCACCATAGCATTAGCTACCCACTCATCGTAGCGCTGCTCTCCTCAGAGACATACCGGCTGTGGTTTTACACAGCAATTGCTGCTTCTCCACAGAGGGAAGATTGGTCCCATGATGCTCATGTGCTTCCTGATTTCCAGCCGTTACATTTCATTAAGAGACAGCTAAAATTGCCTCAGTGGCTTCCTTGTATTACTTTTCCACATAAGCAGTTGGTTCAATTTCCATGGGGATGCTACAGAGACAGGAACAGGATGAGAGGTGTCTCTTGATACTGTCTTCCTGCACAGAAGCAGTCCCACTTCAAAAGACTTCAGGAAAATCACATAAGCAACTACAAATGGAAATGACTAAAGGTCATTTGGAGACCAATGGGAAAAAAAGCATTTTCATTATTCAAGCAAAGTTATAAAAAAAAAAATTAAAAAAAAGATGGCCAAGCATTTTGTAGACAATTTCCATTCTATTATTCAATGACATGATTTGTTCCACAGTTATCTCCTTTAATAAATGTACATACATTTCTTTTTTCTCTTCTTACTTACTCGAGAACATTATTTAGAGTGGTCTTGTCACCAACTGGGATGTCCTAGATAAGCAAAAGAAAGCTTTCTGGCTACACCCTATTTTTACACAGGGTCAGGCCTGTTGTCACTGGAGGCGATGAGATTTTTTACCAACAGGTTTAACAGACAGAAAACTGCAATGCATCATCTACTGTGGGAAGGTGATGCAATGAAGGACAATGCTCAAATACATGTATAGATTACAGGGGAAAAAGTTGGACATGAGCATATATGTGTAAAGGTTGTATTGGAGTAGCAAGTATTACATGAGTGAGGAGATTCTTTACATCACTTGGTGTGACATTAGCCTGAGGCTCCTGCTTATTAGCCTTATTTTTATGCAGCTTCTCTGCAGCACAACAGATATCAACTGAAGAGAAAAGGTACTTAGTCCATACCTTAGCACATGTGCTTGGAATAGCTACTGCTTTGTTCATCTTTAATCTACAGGGAGTTTCACATCAAGTATGCAGAGCCATTTGTTCGTAATGTGCATAGCAGTACCACGTTTGCTCTAACACCAGCTAAGAGAGAGCTCTGCTCTTCTGGAGATACTGTTGACTTTCATTAGACAGTGCAATCCTCAAAGCCTGTTTTTTTTTTTTTTTGTCCAATTTATCTGTGCAGTGAACTATGGCTTGGCATATTTTTAATTGGTACAGATGGAGAGTGTCACAGATCTCTTCCTCGTGGCTTTTCTATACTGAGAACTCCCAGCACTCACTTTTATGGTCCCCCTTCTAGGAGTGCAAAGAAAGCAAAGAGACCAATATAACTCACATTGCAGCTCTGGGTATCAAGGGTGCTCAGACACAAACTGTTTTTTCTGGATAAAACCATGTTACCAAGACAACAGATATCACACACACGAGCCACTCTCCCCCTCAGGGCACTTAATTCCATAGATAAATCCTGACAATCCTGGTCAAATAAAACTTATTTTTCTCAGCAGTCATCCTGGTCAGCATAGGAGGAAGATGTCATGGCTATCCTGATGAGTTCAGAGCCAGCCAGTTCAGTAATTGAACCAGTGCCAGATGACAAGGAATAAGTTGTAAATAAGTATATACAAGTAAATAAGTATATGTAAGTAAATAAGTATATATAAGTAAATAAGTAAAACTGCCAGCTCTTCGTTGGCAGCAGGAGCTCAGGGATTTTGGAAATCCAGGTTGAAGTCCAAGCATGTAGAACAATCCATCGGTGGTGGCAGGGTCAAGCTCATGACTTCCTGCAAGACAGGCTCAGCCAATTCCCTCTTGATAGAGGCAAGAATCCTAACATATCTTGATTAAAAAATGAATTCATATGATATTTGTTAATTTAATAGTGCCAATTCAAGTCTCAGCTATGTGAGTTCAGAATGAGCTTACACTACAGTACAGCTGAGACATGACTTGATCACAGTCACTCAAACAAGAGCAGTTGAATCAAGCCAGTTTCACAATCCTTGCAGTAAAACCAGAACACGGACTAATCCACTAGCCTAACAAATAGGGCAATTTTGATTGGTTTTGTCAGCTACTTGCAGAGCATTTTGCCTACAGGAGTATTGTCTGCACATTAATGCCACGAATACTACAGTGTCACTGGCCTCTTGTTGCAGCACAATGCCTTTGTGGATTCTGATGCAAAAAGTCAACATCAATATTAGAGGTAGCTGTTCTATGAGCTTTCTGGGGCATAAACATCACATCTAAATAAAAAAATGCTGCATGGTGCAAGGGATGAGTACACGTGCTGTACTTGCGAAGATGACAGGCTCCCATGTTATGGAGACCAAGGATGGATGTCTAGTGGTACAGTCTGTTTAGATCCATCGCTGAATATGATGGGTAGTTGTCACTGAATGCATTCTTCTAGTTTCTAAATCAGTACACAAGAATTTTCTCTGGTTGTCATTCCTTTTGTTCTGAACAGGTAACAGTGGTGTTTGGTGAACTATCTAGACATCCATCAGCACTCTGCTATATACTGGTGCATACCCAGAAATACTGTGAACAGGTATAGTATAGGCTCTGATCCTGCCCTCTCCTTGAATATCCACAGAGAATCATATGTAACATGGCAGAGGCCATACTATAGCAAATTATCTTGTTCTGTCAGAAGAAAACCATCATCCATACCACTGAGGATTCCTTCAAGGAGAGAATGAGGCCATTACAGCACATTACATTCATTCCCGGATATGGCAGTGGTCTACGGGCTTTTCAAAAATTAATTACTCATAGTCAGAGGAAGGAAAAAAACCAAGAGCAAAACACCAGGGTGTGGCAAAAGTTGAATGATGACACAAAGAGATTATGAGACAACCAGTTATCCCCTAGTTCAAGGGTAAATAACAGTCAAGAAAATGTTTATGAAGTCCTTCAAAATGAAGTCATCATCATCAGAACACAGCATCTGTACAGCAGGTTTACAAGCGGCAGGGGCATTTGTCTACCTTGAGAAAAACAAGTTGGCCAAGTTCTTTATTGCACAGTCAAGATAATCCTTGCCTTTGATACGGTTCACTGCAAGGAACACTGAAAGCTCTCAGTCGGATTGCTGTGCTAGCACACTCAGGATTGTCCCTGCATCACCACTGACAGCTGTTAGGACCCTGTGCTTTCTTTTCCTTCTTTGTTACAACCTCTTGCACTCCCCTGTGTCCACTGTACCACAGGGTTCTCTTTGGAGCGCAGTTAACTGAAGTTTTCTGATTTTAAAAAGCAGAGGAAAAGGTTCTTGCATTTTCAGCCATTCTCATGAAAAGACGAACTACGATAGAATTACTCACAGGTAAATACAAACTTCAATAAATACTACTCATTTTTAATTCCTTTCCTTCTAATAATGCCAGATCAAAGGATTAATTGTGGATTTTCTTCCACATGGGATCTGCTTTGTTTTCCTTTGCTGATGCCTTTTCAGAAACTCCTTGAAGTGACCTTCTCACACCACTTATTCATGGCCTCTGAAACACGAGTTCTTCTTCCGTTCATGGGCATCTCTTATGGTGAAGAGGCTTCCCTAGGAAATGCCAATATCTTCCTTCCTTCCTAATTCCTTCTTTCCAATGCAAATGGGAGGCTGTGGATAGATTACACTTATCATAAAATCTACAGGTATCCTAAAATCCCCAATTATTTCTGTAAACAATTTTTTAGAAGTTCTGATCCTTCCTTACAGAATTACCTTTGGTTTAAATATTTTGGACTCAGGACTGAAGGTGTATAAGGTTGCCAAGAGCACTGCCACTCTTCCAAACCCATTTAAATCCAGAATAGCCAAGGTAACCTTTTAGCACCAGCCAGCCAATGTCTGTTTTCTCTCATTCATTTTCATGTATTTCTTGAAGCAATTTTGAATCTCTTGTGTTTCTCCACCCTACCTGATAAACTCATTACCTGTTTTTCATTTCAGCCATCTTTGGTGATGGAATGAAAGACCATGAAATTATGTTCCTAAAGCTCTGACAAACTAGCAGGCTGGCTAGAGGAAAGTGATTCAAATTGCATTCCTAGTCTCAGATTAATCCAGGAAAGAGTAACCCATAAAAATCAGCTCTCATAAGTTCTGTTGTTTATGGAATTATAGCTTTGCTTCTTTTCCCCACAGCCATCAACAAAAATCCTCCAGAAGAGATGATGTGTCCAGAAATAGTTAGCATTTAAGAAAAAAACCCAAACCCTCATGCTCAGGCATATCTAAACTTCAGTCTGAACACCAGCTGAGTATTTCACTCACAACCAACTGTATCTTTGTTTAACCAATGCTTCATATGCCTATAGCGTATTTTTTCATTACATATGAAATTGGGAGGAATGCTAGTGTGACTGCTTAATACAAGCTTGATCCTAGGCCATGAAAACCAAACGGGATTCAACAATCATTTTTACTGGGCTTTCGATTGGGTCCATAAAGCTTGCAGGCTTTTAGGGATATACGTACAGTTTTGAAAATGTAAGTGCCAGCATATAAGCATGGTCAAAGAACTGATTTTTGATGATGGTGATAGAAAATTCATGAGCTACCAAGTGTTTTTAGGCAGAACTTAAATCTAAAAGGCTGCAAACAGTGTGTTTTCAGCACATGTACACATCCTGGAGACACCTTGGCCTGCAGACACAAAGCTCACTACTGCAAGGAGCCAAGCGCCCACTGAGCACCACTGTCTTCTTTTGCATACAAAGCTCCTCCGAAGGGGGACTGTGCAGCTGGCAGGAGCCTTTGCAGGCTGTCTGCATGAGCAAAGGATCTTGGCATTCAGCAACTGCCCGCCAGGCACCCTGCACCCAGTGAAGACAGGGAGAATGCATCAGCTTCAGCAGAAAGAAAAATCAAACCCATTGTCAACTACTTTCAGCACAAACACAAGTCACCTTCAGGCAGCAGGGTTTCTGGGCACTCTTTGGACCTCACTCGGAGTGCTGCTTATCTATGCACTTTCAGCTGTCAGCATCATGCAACTGTGGAATTAATGATGAGCATATGGAGACCATGGGCATTTTGCAAAACTTAGGAAGGTGATGGACTTGTGTTTTCAGGTTAAAGCAGTAGCTAGCAGCAAAAGTAAATTCCCTGAGTAATTTCTCCTTTAAACTAGGCAAATAATGCTGTTGGTTAAATTGAAAAAGCATGATTCACCATAGCAAAAGGCTGATTTTTACTGCCTGCTTTGATAAACAGAATTGTTTGTGTTGGCTGATTAACTTGCAAAGACGCATAGAACTCTGAAGGCACAAAGGACCAAGAATGTTAACTATCAAATTAAGACCTTTTAAGGGGAAATAAGGACTGCAGATTCAAATATGTACATGCACATATTCAGCTGCAAAATAATTGAGATTGTCAGTTTTTCTGCCTGGCAATATATATCTGCTACTTGAGCAATAGCAAAAGGAATAGCTGGTGATGTCAGTGCCACTGATCTATCCTCTCATTACTTCTATCTAAAAGTGTGTGTGTGAGGGGGGGAGGGGGTCAGAAAGACAGACTGTTATAATGAAAGGAACATCATGTAGACAACAAGCAACTCAAATGCAGCCAACAACAAGAGAGTACTACATTCAGTCTATACAAATCAGTGCAAACCAAAATACATCTTCTTTTAAACCACCTCCAGTTTTCTTTACAGAGATACTGCAATACAGAACAGAAACATCACTCTGGAAATGTAATTGGATTCAGTAAAGCAAAATACAAATATTAAAAACACCGACTGTGTTCTTCAAAATGGAGTTTAAATACTAGAAGAAATCTTAACAATTTTTTTTCTGTTCTTTTGGTTTCCAAGACTTCTGCAGTCACCGTGGGGCTTTTTATAGTTTGCTTTTTATTACTAGAATCCAAGATTCTCTCTGAAGGCCTTTACTTAGCAAGCAGGAGTTCTGAAGAAAGTACCACACATTGGTAGATTGACCAAAAATTAGAGGAGACCATAATCTGCAATATTTGGAGCCTACATGACTGTAAGAGTTGTTTAGGACAAGATGGAGAGAGATCAGCAGCAAAATTTGGAAGAGAGCCCAAGTTTTCTCTCCTTACCAAATACTCCAATCACCACCTCTGGATTCTTCTGCCTGGCCCCTGTGGTCAGTTCTGAGAGCCAGGAGTAGCTCTCACCAACGCAATATGGCCTCCAGATCTTGTGGCAGATCATGTCAGTAATCTACATTCCTTCTTGCTAGCTCTTGTGGCTACTTACACAGGCTCTCAAGAAAAGCCATCTAAATTAAGTAACTCAAGGAGGATCAGCAATGCTATATTAAATACTTGCGTGGACATTTTAATTCAGAGCTGAATTGGCCTTAATGAATTAAAATAAGATGAATGAGTTCATGAACTGAATAAACATCCACCCTAGGGCTTACAGTGACATAACTAATCCATTTCATATTTACAGTTTAAATAATTCAGAACAACTTTCCCAAGTAACGATGGATAAACAAGCCATAGAATAAACAAGACTTAGATGAAGATTTCTAAAAAACAACTGCTCTTTGTCAAACTATCTTTGATTCCCTATTTATAATCTGATTTTTTCCTGTTATATCTCTAAAAATAGGGCAACTGAGATTCTCTTTCTAGCAACTGTTTATTGTTCTTCTACATGCTAGCCCTAGCAGCCCTGGAAAGAGCACATGGTTATTGGCTTTGTCTGGGTGACTGCTACCCACATTTCAGATCCCTATGGATCTGGGATTTCTCATCCCTATTGCCAAAATCCTATTCATCTAGCTGCATGTGCCTTTTCAATGTATTTCACAGACAATGAAATAAAGGGCAGCTACTGTGATTAAAAAATCTTATCAGATTAGAGTCACTGGGCTGCATGTTCGCATTACCGTAACAACTCAATTCCCAACCGAAATATGGGTCAGCCATCAATCAGGTCACTGATATGGCAGGACTCAATCGATGTGCTGCCACGCTGGCCTCAGGGATTCTTGCTTCATTTCCTCTCCCATGGGAAACAGCGAGCAAGAGCAAAGCCGTATTCGAGGAATAAAACTCCCTCAACAGCAGCTCTAAGCGAAGGCATCTCACGAATTTCCCGTTTGGAAATCACTCACTGTGATGTGAGCAGCAGTGGTATCTAAAACGCGTGGTGGATTTTCCATATCATTGTTCTGGGAGTGAGAGACGTTCACCCCTAAGCAAGAGCAGAATGTACTGAGCAGATTCCTCCAGCCACAGCACCTGAACCCTGCAGTGCCATGGACGAGCTCTGCTGATTCTCAAGACGTGCACCTGAATAACGTAGGTTATTGACCAATGAGACATTTGTGTGGTAACATCCAATGTTTCTTTCATGGAACAACAAAAATGACCCCTGGCGTGTGTTTCTTAAAAGCCACATCCTGAGACCATCCTACCAGAAAGGAGAAAAAGGACTGCTTGCTGTGCCTGGGACAACTTCATGCAGCTGCTGCCCTTTAGGCTTTGTTCTCACCACACAGAATGCCTCGTGCCTCTATGTCACTGTAAAACACTGCTGCTTCCCCCCACATCATTAAAGACAGCATGAAAAACCTAAAGAATGAAAACCAACAGCCTGAGAAACAGTAATTAATTTTCATGCTTCAAATGCAGTTTAAAAATAAAAAGAAGCCTCAGCATATTTTGTTATTAAATGAAAACATTCTAAAATAATCTGTAAGCACACAGTTTGATGAAGACTGTACCTTCATGAGTCATGGCAATAGCAGCTGAAGTTACACAACGTCTTTTTAAACAAAAATGTGCTTCTTCCAAATGTGCTTGTTCTCTCTCAAACCAGATAGTCTATTATTGCTCATTCCGAACATTTCTGAAGCCATCTCCAGCAAATGTCATTCTCTAATCCATGTAGCATGTAGAAGTGTATGCAATTAACAGCACCTATTTTTCAATCCTCAAAATCTGCTGTAAATTCTCTAATGGATTAATTGCATTATTACATTATTTTAAAAGGGATGCATTGTTGTAGAATTATGTCACAGTATTACACTTTGGATGCCCTCGTATAATTTTCACAGCAGCTGGAAATGTAATTAGCATAAAAACCAAACGGCCTCATTAAACATCCCTTTCCTGTAAGATGGGACACATTTGAGAGCCTCGTCTCAATGGCTCTATTAAAGCTGTGTGCAGAGCTGGGATGGGGCTCCAACAGCACCAAAATGCATTTTCAGTCCAGTTCAGCAATGTCTCCTTCTTCAAACCTGAAAGTGTAATACAGCAGCCCTCAAGGAGACACAAAGATGCTGCTCCATAGTGGGATAAGCACACCTGGGTGACTGATTGTACTCCCCATTTTTGAAACAGAAGCTTGCATTCGGCATTTGAGTATAAGAATAGACAACTGCTGTAACTGCCCTCTGTGTGCAAATCAAAGCTGCACCTTCTGAACATAACTGCTCATTTGCATTCTTTTAATCTGTTCAAAATGCCAGATTTGAAGACACAAAGGATTTATAATTCCAGCAATAAAGAAGCAAGTGTCACTCAGGCTTTCCCTTGCTACAAAGTGCTTAATTAAGCTTTGGGTTGTTAATCTCATTGCAGGTTGGAAAATGACCATTCGGTTTAAAAATCTCTGTGGGATCTTTTGTTCCGCAGCAGTAAGCAGATATGCAGGCTAGTTTGTGATCACTATATGGAAATGCTAAAGTTTCAAACAGTTCTGAATGAATTCTGGTGCAGCTTCGAGCCAGCTTCTCAAGAGGCAGTAAGGAAACGTTAGTGCATGCAAAAAGAAGCAACCTGCGTTTAGACCGAGATAGACCTAGAACTCTTTTCTTTTTTTGTCACTTCAAAAATTGAGAATGCATAGAACGTGCAATTTCAGATCAACGCAAAAAAAAGAAATTTAAAGTTTTAATTAATGAATTTGAAATCATTATTTAAATAATAATTAAGACTTTCATTGCTTATCCACTGCTTGAGATCAAACGGTGTAAGATTTCAGCAGAACCATTTTCTTGTCTGGCCATCTAATCATTGCTATTCACATTTTTAGCTATACTCAATACCTAGCTCAAACACAGAAACAAATGTAGATCTGAATAAAATCACCTACGATTCATCCACAAATTACTGAAATATTATATGCTTATTTTCTAGCTTGTCCTTCAGACAAAAATATTTGCTTAAGTCAATGTATACTTGTGATTTAGATAACAGCTTCAGACAAGGATGAGGACAGGACAAGCTTCCACGTATCTTCAGACTGAGCTACACTGCAGGGGAGGACTCTGCCCTCTGATGAGAGAAGAAGAAACATAATTATCTCAGTCTTTCATATCTAAACCTAGAGAAAGACTGGCCAAAAATTGTAAGAGGAGTTGTAACTGAAAAAACTAATTAATTAAACCTTTCACATGGGATCACAGTAGTTATTAAATAAGAATTCCACTGATCAGAATGAGATTCTGACGTGCTTTAGAACACAGGTGTCCTTGTGGAAGCACACAAAGCAACCATTTTCCAAACAGAAGAGAATAGGAATGTTTAAGAGCAACACTGGCAACAAATTATTGAATTTCTACCGTTCAGAATATTCTGAGAAGGAAAATGCAACTTTTTTACCTATTGTAGTTAGAAATCATCAGCCATAGGAATTAAAATGATTTGGACATCACTGATGAAAAACAGCTCCTTTAATTGCAGATTTATCACATTTTGTTTTCTTCTTGTGTTAATCAGAATCATTCAAAGTCCCTGCCTGTAAGTGTTATTAAATTCAAACAGTCCCTCTGCTGACTGGAAGACTTATTGTATATAAACACACTGCCATATGAAATTGTATACGGTGCTTTTTGAAAGACCCTGGTGTGGAAAAACTGAAGCAATAAGGCTCCACAAGTGAAAAAAAAAAAAAGCACTTGAGCATAAAACAAACATCTGTTTTAATACAGATCCAGAAGTAGAACAGCTAAAAGTTTCATGAGTGAATATAGTTTTGGCACACTCGCTTTTCTTTAAACAGTTTGAGTGAGTGAGAAAGCACGTGGAAGTGCTTGTATGACCTCCCTAAAAGAGTCCAGATGCTCCATTTTGCAGCACTGCCTGTGTTAATGGGCTTCACTCTTTAAATTCAGTGCACAGTCCTCAGCTATTTTAGAAGAGCGACTGATACCAGGAGAAGAGTCCTAAGGTCCTCAGGCAGCAGGTCAGAATGCTGACATGTCCTGAAAGCCCCTGTCTCCCAGCCCAGCCCTTCCCAGCCCAGCAGATCTTTCCTGGCTTACGCTCCTTTGCTTCTTAGCTCTTCAGATATGTCGGACTACATTGTTCACTCCCAGTCTTTATCCCTACAACCTCTGCAGTCCTACACCTTGAGACAGGTGAATGCCAACCTCTACAACCTCTGATTTTACCCTAAACAAACAAGGCTGTATATGAAGCAGGAGCTAAATTCTCCAGGCCCAAGGCCTCTGTCATGTCAGGCTGTGGCCTCAGGACTGATGCTTGGAATGAGTTTCATGGTTTTCTGTGAGGAGGAGGATCTAGAAGACAAGTGAAAGTAGGTTTTGAAGTACCTAGAGAAAGCAGAGATCAGCAGATTTCTTTTTCTCACTTTACTATTACTACGTCAGACAATCTCCCACTTAGCAAAAAAAGCTGCAGTGGAGCTCCCTTCAAACACTGGACTTTCTCTGCTAATTGTACAGGATGCCTGTGTACCGAACCCAAACACCGACAAATCACTTGCCCCTCCTACTTACTACTGAGATTTATCCAGACTCCTTAACTCCTGCTTTCCTCTCTTCAGCACAGCCATTTCCCTCCAGGTACAAATTACATGCTTCCTCTTCCCTGTGTCTGAGCACTGCAACTTCGGGATGGATGAAGGAAAAGAAAGGCATCAGTTCTTTAAAATAAAGGTCACCAGACACCTGAAATGGCAAAACAAGACGTTTTTCCCAATAATGATTCCTGTAAGCAGCTGAAATTTTTTTTCTGAAAGGTTGCAAGTAGTTAGCTGTTGATGAATGCAGGGATAAAAAAACCACTTCAATAATATTTTAAATAATCCCAGAGCCTATCTCCCCTCAAGCTTCTTTACTTCAGAAGACAACACACACTTCCTTCTCCAAAACACAGCCAAGAACTGACATTTCACCAGCACGTGCACAGCAGTGCAATAAAACACCAGCACACCCAGAAGCTGTTTTGAAACTCACGTCAAGGCAAGCAGAACAAGATCAAGGTATGGAAATGACGACAAAGGTCTAGCTGAGGAGACGGCCAACTTTCCTTCCTGCTGCCTGCTGTGCTGCTTCCCATTACATTTGATGGAGGTTTAAAAATATTGGGCAGCCTGCTGGAGTTGTCCCAGCTGCATCCAGCTGAGAACAAGCTCAGGCAAAGAAAATTCCCAGTTTCTCCCTTGCTTCTTCTTCTGTAAGTAAGGCTGCTGCTCATCAGTTAAAGGAAGCAGACTCATTAAGTGATATAACCTTGGCAGTTTGACTGTACTCCCAAAGCTTTATCATATTGCTCATTGCTATGAGGGACCCATTGCTGCACCACAGTAATAAACGTTTCTATACTTTGTGTGCAAGAAGAATCAATAATCCTTAGCACAGAGCTTTTAGTCTAATAAAGATATAGATGCGAGATGTTATCACTTGGAGCTCTCCAAAAAAGGCAGCCTTTCAGCCTTCAATATCAGCCTGACTCTCTTGCTTCTTCTGGTCCTCTCACAGAAAAAAAAAATCCCATTAATTTCAAAGAAACTTTCAACAGATGAGGTCACACGTTTTGACCCATAACACTTCTGACATTTAAAATAATTGAATCTATTGTTGCGGCAAAAAAAAAAGGCTAATAAAATACTTGTATTAGTATTTATTTTTAATAATTACTGATGTTCTGTACAGGTAGGAAAGCTTGGGTGCATGCCTGCAGGACACTAATGGGTTTTTTTTTCTCAAAGCATCACATTCATCAGTGCACTAGAAGAAAATAAACCTGTATGAGGAAGTATCATGCTGACTCTCATTATGCCACCTCATAAGCTTGTCCTTTGATTCACTGTAAAAATTAAATATATTCTCTCAGTGAGATCAGAGGTATTAGACTAGAGTTCATGGAAACACAGGTGGAAAAGCACTAGTTTTTTGTATATCATTATAATATTTTGTATTACATACGGTAGGTTCAGTCAGTGCTACTGAATTGTCAGATAGAAGTCTGACAGGATTCTGCTGGATTCCCATTCCTCAGGGCTGTGGATGATGAAAACTGTGGGGTCCCCAGCTCTGATGCAGTCCAGAAGCAAGTCTCCCCCAGTGCTTCCGGCAGAGTGCTTGGCAAATTTGACATCTGTGTCAATTTTGCTGTAGTTATTAGCAGGGGAGCTGACAAGAATACCAATTTTGCCAAGCAGCTGCAGGATATTGTTGGCTTACAAGAAACAGGAAAAAAAAAAAGGTTTTGGATTCAGCTGAAATCAAACTCAGTACCTCAGTCAAACATTTCCTGCAAACTGCATACCCTGCTTTTAATTTGTTCTTCAGACATTGAAGTCCCATTTACAAGAGAAGGAGATATGCTGGCTGGTCAGGTTAAGCTTCCTGAGAAAAGGAAGTACATCTTTTTCCTCTGGTTTTAATCCCTGCACGTTTTCCAAATTTTTTGGTAAATGGGGACAATCTACATAACGACACTTGCAATGCCCAGAGCAGACCATGCCAGGCATATTCAAGCCAGCTTCAACCTAATTAGTCTAACTCTAGTAGTATGCAGCCCAGTTCCAGTTCATGGAGCTGGATAAACCATATAAATAAATACAAGGGGCATTTCTGCACCCCACGGTGCATCCAGTATTGCTGTGGTTATGCTATGTAACCAGTGAACCCAGAATGCTGCAACTAGCTTCAAACTAGTTGTCACTAAAGCATCCACGTATCCAATGCTCCTTGTGAGCACTGCAAATTTCATAGAAATCCTTTACACTGCACTACAGTTATGGCTGCTACAGAACATGAAAGACAAGCTTTTTGTTTTGCAGAAACATGTCATTTTTGTGACAATAGTTTTTCAGCTGTCAAACCAAAAATACAATCACCAGTCAGAGTAACACAGCCATCCATTCCAGCTCATTAGTCCTTGCCCGACAAATCAGGGAGCAGCTTAAACACCACACAGTACAGTGCAGCCTTAGGTCTGAACCCTGCAAAATCTTATTCTGCATTTAGCCTCATGCATGAATTTGCACTTGGCTAAATCAGACTTCTTGTGCTATTATGGGTCATTTGGAAGAGTACAGGCTTAGGGATGTCAGAAAGTATACTCCAGCCCTGCCTGAAAGCTTCCACTGTGCACTAACAGGTCAGAGAGCAACTGGGCTACAATTCAAGTATCTTCTAGCAATTGCTTTGTTCCTAGCTCCAGTGAGAATGAAAAGAAGGCAGAAGAAAACTCATGTTTTCTCACAGACAAGAGTTAAGATTTGCTGAAACACACATAATTATTAGTCATCACGGAAGAGCAAAGAAAAGAAGCCTTCTAAGTAAGTAAAACAGAGTCTGAAACAAATCAGGTACATATTCTATGAATCAGTGCATGGATTCTTGGGAGTCGTGCTCAGGCAAATTTGCAATATAAAAACATGTATTTGCAGTTTTCTATATAAATGTACATAAATATATGTAGACATATATAAAGTGTTAAACTTTATACTTAAATACGTATAGACTTATATACATATAGAAAGTGTATAAAAGTGTATAAACAAATTAAGAAGTGTTAAATCAGGAATGTTAAATGCAATGACAGGAGAAGAGGTGTGGCAGGAAGAGAGATTTGTTTTTCTCAGAAAACAAGTGACACATTTTTCCAGCCCAATGGAAAAAATAATTTATGGTTACACGAATTACTCAAGAAAATGCCAACTCTTTTGCCCTTTCCTTTTCTGTTCCTCTCTTTGTATTTACAGAGTTTGATCGTGGTTATACCCTCCACTTGGTTTGTCTTTTCATTCACACCATTTCCTTTATCCACAGCCTGCTAAATCAGCATGTGAATTGCGGTGTTTATTTTTTCCTTCTTTTAAGAAAGGGCTGGTAACAAAGATCGCTTAGAATCTGAGAAATCTCTGCCAGCCAAGCCTCAACCATAAGAAGCATATAAATTGGGGCTGCATTAACAGCTTTTAGCCTTGTTGATCAAACAGTCCAAGATTAACAAACCAGCCCGACAGCGACTATTACCTGCAGAAGTGTGCTTGAATTTTTCACTCTTCTTCTTCCTCCATTTCCACGGCTTAAATAGCCTTCCAAGAGTGGCAAATTTGCTTCTTCTTCTGATTGGAGGTGTGTGTGTCCCAGGTACTAGAGAATCTGAACGCATTGCAGCCAGTCTTTCCACTTCCTCTGCTGCATTTTCCGCAAGAAAAGGAGAAAGAAACAAAATAAAAAAGTGAAATGGGTATTTTAATAAATTATCAGAGAACCACACAGATGGTAAATTTTTTCCATGGTTACAGAAACTACTAAAAAAGGGAAAAAAAGCATTATCTTTATTATTTTAACTTCATTTTCTTCTAATTGAACTCATGCTCTGTTACAAAGATCTGTATTAACAATAGGATTCAAGAGAAATTTGCATGAACTAATACTGACCAAGGGCAAGGATTACAACCCCTTGATATTATCACTGTGTTCACTGAAACTGTCTGGGTTCCGAAAGGGCCTACACCAGAGATTTCCTAGTGAAAAGGCGTTCAGAATCCAGAAGGTTCCTCTCAGTCCTATGTTTCTGCCAACCCAATCCCCTCCTTTTAAGTCTTTAAAACTAGAGACTTGGAGAACTTTAACACAGTCCACAGTCAGGGCTGAATTCTCTAAGGAGAGGCTATAGTCTTTCACTGAACTTCTGTTGTTAAAAGAAAAAAAAAGAAAATCTGCAGTCATTACATTGTAATGCATCAAGGAAGACTCAGTACTTAAACAAACCAACAGACAAATCTGAAGAATTTAAATTACCCTCCCTCACTGCAAGAGAAACCTGGGGGTTGTCACTTGGCACATTTATATTGCATGTTATTTCTTGAGGATATCATACACCAATCCATAAAAGGCCTATGAGAAGACCTAGGAAAATACTGACCTGTTAGTCTGCCCCTAGTCCCTGTAAAAGTTATGGAGAAGATTACTCTGAGATATATTGAAAAGCATGTAACAAAGAAAGCCATCATCAGGCACAGTCAACAGTATCATTTGTCAAGGAAGGTCAAATCTGATCTCCTTCTAGGATAAGGCCATCCACTTGCTAGATGAAAGGAAGGTGGTGGATGCAGTCTTTCTAGACTTCAATGGGATCTGGAGCATTGGGCAATCATCAGGGTAATGAAATTCAACAAGGGTATACACTGGGTCCTGCACATGGGATGGAGCAATGCCAGACAAGGGAACAGACTGGGAAATAAGTGGCTGGAGAGCAGCTCAGCAGAGAGGGACAAGGGGGTGTCAGTGACAGCAAGCTCAGTGTGAGCAGCACTGTGCCTGGCAGCCAAGGGGCAAAGCACATTTTGGGGTGCAGTAAGCACAGTACAGCCAGCTGGCCAAAAGAAGCGATTATCCCACTACTGGGCCAGCACTGATGGAGCATCACACTGGATATTGGAGTTCTGGGCTTCATAGTATAAAAAGGTTGTTGAAGTACTTGAAAGTGCCTGAAAGAGGCATCTAAGTTGGTAACAGGGCTGGAAGGCATGTAGTGTGGGGAGGGGTGCAGGACACCTGACCTCCTCCATATGGGACAGCACGAGAAGCCTTCATTGCTCTTTGCATCTCCCTGAAGAGAGGAATAAAAAAAAAAAGGGAGTCTAAAAGGGAGACGCCGGGCTCTGCACCTTCCTGGTAACCAGCAGCAGACATGCAGGAACAACATAGGCTGGTTCAGACTGGGAAACATTAGGAAACCTGTCTGTATGAAAAGTTCTGTTGAGAATGATCCAACACTGGAACAAGTTTCCTAGAAAAGTGGTACATTCCCCATGCCTGTCAGTGTTCAAGAGGCATTGGATAATGTGCTCAATAATGTGCTGTATCGTCTGTGAGCTCTGGAACGTTCAGGCGGATGGACTAATTGATCTCTGATGGTCCCTTCCAACTGAACTGTTCTGTCATTTCCCAGCCCCGTGTTGTAATGCAGCACTGCCAGGAAAACAGAGGAGAATGGTTTGCAAAAAGGCAGGCTAGATTACTAAAGGCAGGACACAGATCTTCACTGACACCATTCTGAAGTCAGCAGCTCAGTGTTTTCATTCTGCCAGCAGTATTTAAGGATTAACCTCAGTCATGAGCACAAGCTCTGGAGCCTCAACAAGAACAGAGCTCTGAAGGGATGAACACACCTACGCCATAGAACAAACCAGAGATTTTAGCTGTCAAATTCTTGTGCATCTCAATGGAAAATTTTGAAAGGCTTTAAGTGTGCCAAATTTAGGTTAGCTTCTGTGGAAACCCAGAGAGATGCCTCTAGCATGAAGGAAATCCCATTATCAGATCTCTAAACTAAAATATTATTTGAGCTTTTCAGGTTTTTTTCAAGGAAGTTGCTTATTTTGTTCTTGCTTATTTTTTTTTTAACATTGGCAACACAATTCTCCTTCTTGCAAAATATCACTGCCAGATACAGCCGCTTTTAAGTTTTTTGAGAAAAGACACGGGCTAAAGGGACAGAGAGCCAAGATGTATAACTGGAATTGGTAAAAAACAACTGTTCTTTGGGGCAATGGAGAGAAACAGACACCTCTGAGAACTTCTTTTTTTTTTTTTTCAAGAGAGGAAAAAAAGGTAGTCTGGTCAAACATTTCATTCTGTTTCAGCTCTTCATATTGTGCCTAACTGCCTAGAGAAATCCCTGCTTATACGGACAACCCATTACAAGGTACTGTCCTATGGAGGAATAGGACATGCTGCATCAAGGCTGCAAGTCACCAGGCTATGCTGAACACACATTATTGTGAAGGTAGAAAGAAGAAACTGGGTATTTCCTTATGCTTCCTGATTTCTCCGGGACATGCAGAGCTTCAAAAACCTGCAAGGGGTATATATAGATCAACTTACTCTATATGCAGATCCAAAGAGAGCACATCTTTCCCCATCTCCTCTATTTTTAAGATGCTTCTAGTTATAAAGAGCACAAGACTATGCTGTGATCCACTGCTGGGATTTTATACAGATGCTGCTAAAAGCAGTGGGCTGGTACTGTCTTTGCTGTCCTGCTTGAGCTACAAGGGGTGTAGGAGCAACGCACTGAACAAACTAGAAATGACAGACTACTGCTGCTGAATTAGGCTTTCTGCTACATAAATCCACAGTTGAAATATAATGAAATTCCTCCTGCTGCTTGCCCTCTCTCCCATGGCCCTCACTGAGACAACATTTCTGCTACCAAAGTAACCTACAGTAACTAAACGTCAGAGATGCAAAGCTCTTTGAGAGTTGGAACTAGTTACTGCTTCCAAGGCCATTTCCAGGTGAAATGACATCCCTTAAAAATCTTATTTCATATAGCACATTCTCTGTGCTGCACACTAGCTGTGCTCTCACTGCCCCCAGGAAGTTTCTCCTGCTGAGAGTAAACTAGCATGGATTCACCATCAGGCAACACAAATACTAGAGTCAAAAGGAATTTACCCATAGGGGTGGGTTCTTTAAAAGCCAAACAGTGTCAAAACCAGTTCCATGTTTTGACTGCTGTTCTGTGAATTTCAGTATTTTATCCTACATGGATCTGCTCCAGGAGCCTTGCTGGGCTCTCGGTCAGCCATGAAGAGATGATGTGGCCCTTCTCCTTCATCCTCTCCAAACACACACAGCTCTGATCTAATGCAAATAACAGCTCTTCTTTCCCCTTTCATTCCTGTTTTTCAGAAGGACTACCTCTTTTTTTTTTTTTTTTTTCTCCCTATGCAAAATACTCTCAAGAGCGATGCTAATTCAAAGCATAATAATCACTGGCTAGGAACGAAGCACATTAGCATAAAGCCATGACAGTTTTAATACAGCAAGAATAAAACCAGACCATGATGCAAGAAGCAAAAGCCAGATTTGAGTATTCATTTTCTGCTACATCTTTCCTTTGAGTTGGCCAGGTTTCTCTGCCTTTTTGACTCCTAATGACTATTGACTATCTGTGGGCTGTGACACCCACTGCTGACAGCAGGCTCTGTGGGCTGGTTTCACACCCTTGCTGTTCCCAAAAGAGGTGGTACTTGCACACATGTAAACCATTCCAGGCCTAAGCATTTTTTGCCTTCAGAGAGAAGGGCAGTCCCATCTTGAACAGTTTGCTGAATTAGGAAAAGGAAGTGGTGCGTCCATTGGTGTCACACTGGAGTCACACTGCTGAGGTCTTGTCTTTTGCTTTAGCATCACAAATGTGATGATTACAGGTTACTTTTGATGCTGATTCTCTGTGCTTTTGGGAACTTGTTCTGATTTACTGCAGACCCGCAAGAGAGATCTTGCAGAAAAACAGGATACTGGTACCTGCACTCATGGCAAGAGGGTGATGCTCTCCTCTCTCACTTCCTTCTGTCCCAACTGTCATCCCAAAATAGCAATGGGGAAACTAAATAAGAGATTGGGTTTTTGTTTTTTTTTTTTGCTTGTGAAACAGTTCTTAAGATTGCACTGTAAACTTCAAGACATATGAAGTTTACATAGATTGGAGGGCTTAAGCAAGACCTGTGATGCTAATTAAAAAAAATCAAAAATAATTTGTGATTTAAAAGAAATGTTGCCAAAATGATTAAAACATACTTCCGAGACCTAAAAAAGCTACAAGGTCTGAAAGCTGATTTCTTTCCCTATTTTTTTTTCTTCTCATTTTGCAGATAACCTTTATTTTGATTATTTTTTAAAATAAAGCTACTTTAAGTTTTGCTGGTTGAAACATATTGCATGAATGCCTGATGGAGAAAACTAGCAAGTCATGGAAAAGCATTGTGAAAAGCACTTCTTCACAACAGTCAATTTCCAGCCTTAGGAAAAAGAGGCCTGGCCAAGTTGGACATGTTCTGTGTGTTCTTATGAACTTCCCACATCTTTCATTAGGACACTGATTTCTAGAAGGTCCAGTGAGAAATATAAACATCACGTATTTTCTTGCTTTGAGCAGTGTAGGAGGCAGTTCTAGGTCCTCTCAAAGAAAACACACTGTACACAGTTCTGTCAGAGAACAAATTCTGTCATTCCAGTGTCTGTCTGGGAATCACAGCCTCTATTAATGCTGCCAATATATAACAGTCCAGGTTCCATCTTAGAAAAGCCACTTTTTCCCATTCAGGTACGCAGCAATTTTGGAAGCCCACCTATTCCATCTGTGATCTTGAAGATTTCCTTCCCTGCTTGTAATCACACCCTTTTCTCATTGACCATTTCTAATCATCATTGCTCATACTCAGTTATATTGATGTCTTAACAGGCATTTCACAAAGTTAGATTTTAAGCCTTCCTAGTAAACACCAATATCTACATTGTGCTTTCTGTTATATTTATACAAATCTCCATTAATAGCCTGGAAATGATCTTGGTCCTACATATGCAAATGAGTAAAAATGCCATTCATTTAAGGATAATACTTGCATATACATTAAAAAAACCAAAAACCATAACACTTATTCCCAATCCACAGCCAAACAGTCCTTATTCTACAGATTAATTTCCAAGCATTCACTGTTTTGAGGTTTCTTTTATACTCCACATACTGAGCATTTCCCACTTTAAAGTGCACAGACTTTTCTCTAAAACCTCTGTTCTACCATAAAGTGGAAGGGCAATGTCTTTTTGAAATAACAGGAAATTTGAACGACTACTCTGATTGCTGAGCACTGACACCTTCTCTTTACCTGAACAGGAACACTTTCAATTAAAAAAACCAAAACAAAATAACACCTTGTTTTTCTTCCAGCAAAATGGTTCATTTTCTGCTCTTCTATTATCACCTGTACTGTTATTTCTCTTTAATTTCCCTCCGCACCTGGAATTAATTTTCAGCAGCCCTCCTGTTACTATTTGAATTACCCATTTAAACTTTCCCTAACTTCTCAACGAAAGACAAGGCATGGCGTACAGCAGACTGAAGGCACTCTTGCCAGACGGGGATGATTAGCTCTTTGGTTGACAACAGCTCCCACTGGAAGTCTGCATTTGTAATGCCACTGGCTGGGCTGGCACAGTGGGTTTATGAGCCATGAAGTGACTGTCAGTAGCGTTTCTTTGCATGCTAAGTAGCACTCCCCCTTTCTAAAGCACTGCCAATTATTACCGCTCCCCAGGTGTGCCATCACTCTACACTGCGTGTGTAAACTGAATCTCTTACCATTCGTGTTTGCCCATTTCAGCACAGGTATCAGACCATCGTACAGCTCTGCTCTCTGCTGTGATCCCTCTACCTCAGTGTTTATATTTCTCTTGGAATAGAAGCACAATGAACAGCTTCAGAAGTCCAATCCCTTTAGGACCCTGCTTCCGACTTCCCCACACTTTGACGTAAGACGTTAATTATTCATGCCGATTGCAATCTGAAAGCCATTTTTTAGCCTTTGCAAACTATACTGTAGTGTAGGTTACACTATAAATAGGTCTTTATTGGTATGAAATCTCTCAAAACACCACGCATTTCCCTTATTTTAAGATAATGCGCGGAATTTTGGCTTGCAACAAAAGCGCTTTATCAGGTTATGTCATTAATAGCTACATAATTGCTGTAATTATAGAAAATAAGGATCGTTGCATTTCACTGATCTCAGCTGTTTTGTCTTTGCTTTATTGCTCTCATTACTCACTGCATTTCCCACCTCCTAAGTGTTTATTACATATAGATTTAGAGCTACGTTCAACAAACAGTGCTGCAGCTCCTTGCTTTTGAGTGCCTGGATGTAGGAGCAGAACCCACAGACCTCTTTTGGGCACACAATATGTAGAGACTCAGCTGCTCCAAAAGGGGACTAGGAGCAGCCACAAGGAGTGCAGCACAACCAAATGGCAGCCAAGAGAAAAAAAGCACCAGCACAAGTAAACCTGAGTTCTTAGGCCTAAATGGAAGCAATTCCACACATCCCAGGAATACGTGCTTTGTTAAGAAGCTTCAGCTTGAAAGGAAGGGGAATTCTACCCATCCTAAATGGAAAAGAGAGGAGAATGATAGTTTGTGCTCTAGAGGAAGAATAATGAGATAGGAAGAACTTATTGTTGGAACAGACAGAACATTTATTTGGGAGACAGGAGAATCACAAGGCCATTTCTTTCATCCTCCTGTGAAAGTCCAAGCCCATGTTCCCAACATTTCCTTGGGAACACCAGTGGACTTTGTACTGCGATGGATGGGAGAGTATTTCCCATCTCTCCTACTGAATTACTGTGAAGATGAACTCAAGACCTACTGGGTTTGAAAGAAAGAATGAGTGGAAGCATGGCTCCCAATAGTCAGGGTGGTCATCCGTGAGCAAAAAGACTCTTCTCCCAAGAGTGTTTTAGCACGTGAAGAGCTAAGCAGATTCTAAGCACAAGCAGATCAGGAGCTGGACGAGTGCACATTCAATCCATTTAGCTTCTGAGACTGAAAACCAACTGTTCAGAAGGTGGAATCACACTGCCTACTAAACCATGCACATAATATTAAAAATACTACTTTTTAAACCTTCTTAGAAAGTAATTTGCAAAGTTTACAAGGCGAATAAATCTCTCAACACCAAAAAGTTCAAAGGAGAATGCTGAGCATGATTCACACAGGACTATCTGCAATCCAAGGCTCTACACTGTGCACCAAAAGAAATGTTATAAGGCAACGCTGCTGTAGTGGTGTTGGTGACCCTCATCTTACTTAAAACTTGGCAACACCAGTAACTGATCTAATGCCTGGTGGTAGGACTGTAAACAATGGCACAGGGCTGCCTCTGTACAGATGCTTGTGCTGTTAAACACAAGAGGCAGTCCTAACCACTTCTGAGTCATCCTGTAGCTCATCAAACACAGAGTTAAGTCTCATTAATTGTAACTCAAATTCTTCTCCAAACTCAATGCTATGGAAGCAGAGAAGCTGCCTTCCTCCAGGCAAGTCTTCAATCCACACAACAAGAAAACAGCACAGAAATCCATGTACCTTCAACTCTAAAATGTATTCCAGTGAAGAACTAGTTCATATTTTTACACATTTTGATTCAGTGAAGGCCTTGCAACTGATTAAAGTGTCTTCTTGGAGGAGCTGGTAATAACATTTTTGTGGTTGGATTTCTCTCTTATACCAGCCTGACTTGCAAATTCTGTAGAGCTGCAAAATATAAAAGGAATCCAAGAAAAGAGTGTGTTCCATGGAGGCCTGAAGGCTTGTTGCTACATTTTGCTAGTTGCCATTTGGGCAGAGGCAGACACAGCACAGCATCTTTCACTGCTCCCTGTACAATGGGAGTCAGTGGGAAGTTCTCCCTATGCAAAGTGCTCAGCCTTTCCACAAAAAAACTGCTAGTGCTAAAGGCTGGCTGTTTATTTTGAGAAAGTCTAGAAAAAATATTTTAAGTGCTTCTAATTTTGTAGGAGACTTTCTGATCAAGTGAACGATTTCTGATCTTTGTCTTCTGAAGTTCTTAAGAATAGGAATATCCAATAATTTAATTTGTCTTACTAAAGATGTGCACTTTAAAAGGCCATCTAAATTTGTTACTGATTTTTATGTTTCCTTAATAGTCATATTCATGCTCATTATAAGTGTGCATTTGGTATAATTACTCTTTTCCTCTTGGCCAACTCCCTGTAACTTCTTTAAAGAACAGAAATAGATGTTGCTTTCTCCCAAGAGATTCAGTATAGAGTTTACAAGGAAATGGTTTGAACTTTCTAGCTCTTAAAGGCAGGTAACTCGTTCTTTCTCTTCTGGCCATTAAAGTAATTAAACGCTTCATTTTTTACTTTTATGGTGATACTAGTAGGATGGCACCACTGAGTTTAGAAGATTTAACATTTGTAATGCTGTTCCCAGGGTGGAATTACTTCCAATAAGATGATATGAGAATAAATATGAGTATTAACAAAACAAAAATCTGTAAGAGCCTAGCAAAAAAATTAAGGAAGAAAAGTCAATAGAGACAGCTTGTATCCACACATCCATGTTCAAGAATTAAAAGGACTTTCATTACCTGAAAATAGCTACATACGGTTTTCTCTGATTGACGTTAGAATAGGAATTCCTTTATTGATTCAAATGATGGTTAGTTTAGACTTTTGGCTGAGGTGAAATTTCTGTTTAGGCCCTCATGGTAAAGACTTGAGTTTCAGAGCTGAATACTCAAAAGGGAGAAAACGCCGACAGCTCCTTTAAAGTCATGAATAAAGCATGCTGGTTTGCTGGCTAAAATATGTGACGTATTTCTGTGTGGATTTCATAACAGTGATTTCACTTTTTTCACTTTTTTTTTTTTAGCATCTAGGATGTCTCATGATTGCTGAGATCCGTGGGGTATTTCTCCTGCCCCACAGATTCTGAGGAAAGGCTCTGAGTTTTGTTTATTCTGACTATAGTGGACCATATAAGGCTATTTATCCTGCCTTTAAAACGATGGAGCTGATCAAGTTATCAAGTTGCTTATACCTACCTAAGAAACATTACAGTCAAGGATAGGATCTATGCACATAGCTTGAAGTTCATGAATAATTCCAGGTCCAGAAACCAGAAATAGCTCAGAAAATGAGAAAGAGTTTAAATCACAGCAAAGGGAAAAAATACCTCAAGGAGTCAAGAAAACATTAACACTGAAAAACCTACTGAAATAGTTCCATCAATTTTATGCCTGGTAATAATGGTTGCAGAAACACACGAAACACTGACCATACCAAACTAAAAGGCAAAGGTCACAAGTAGTAGGTTACCTTACCAAGCCATCTAGTGACTGGATGATCATCTTGGGGACTAGGATCATATTTTGTCCTCAGATCGGTCAAAATTTGGCAAATGAAGAAAAAATAGAGCCCTCTGCTCTTTCCTTGTGATGATCATGTTAATGAGAAAGCAGGGAAAAGAGGAAGGAAGATGAACTTCATTATGTGTGATCCTTCCCATATGGGGCTCGGACATGTTGACTGCATGCTAAAACCTGCCTCTTTATTGAGGTCAGAGGATTTCACTGTCCAAAGCTAAGGGCATGCTAAAATTCACATACAGAAAAAACAAATCGGTGGAGAAGACTTTACACTTTGGTCTTAATGGGTGCTTTCATTTGTAGCGATGGGAATGGCCCCTTTCTGTGGTGGTTGAGAGAAACCAAAGGCATCTTGCGTGCCACGAATTGAGTGGAACATCTCAGAGGCACACTGGAGTGTGCCTATGAAGAGCCACTTGACCACAAAATTGGCAGCAAAATTCGTTTTGCAGTATCATGAAGGTAACTGCAGCAGGCATCTGCATAAGATTTCATTTCAATACAGAAATAAGATAAAAGCCAACCAGAACACGACATTCATTACAGTAAAACACTTATCTTGTTTTTACCCTTTCACTGCTGGCAGTGGACAAATAACAAACTGATGAAATCTGTCTTCCCTAACTGCTGAAGGTTTCCTCTTAAATTTATCAAGATTCTGCTGCAAGGCAGATATTTAACAAAAAGAAAAGAAAGCTTTTGGCAATTTCAGTTGCCTCTGTTCATGTAACTCAATGGGGCACAATACTCTCAACTTTGGGTACCAGTCTCTTTTGGACCAAGTGTTTGTACAACAAAGTACCAGGGACTCCTTTCTATCAAGTCAAATGTCAGATTGTGAAGAAAGCTGAGCAAACTGGCATATACACCATTTCAACTAAGCTGGAGTCTTTGCCACACACACTTGGTTTTCAAAAACCTCTTTACTTAAACAGCATTTGTTTTAGATTCACAAGCAAGAGATTGGCCACAACCACGACATCTGGCCAAGAATCTCGAGCTTTACAAGGTTTGTGGTGATTAGGAGGAAACAAACTAAGAAAGGACAAAACAGATATGCTTAAAGATACCTATGGACAAACATATACAAATAGAGACTGGTAAACAAAAAATGCAATAATAATGCACAAAAATTAAATAAATTAACTGTTGTAGAGGGCGAAGAACATCATCATCTTTGTCTACAAAACACAGGCAATAGCTGTATTAGCTCAAATCAGCTCATTTCTAAAATTACCACCCATCTTCATACGGAATTTATCTTACCTGCAATTTTAATTTTTACTTTTTGTACTTATCACAGAGATCACTTTGTAAAGGAGGTTGAGGGTGAAAAACTGACAAAAGAAAACGAACTCAAATAAAAGCAATCCTGAAGTGTCTTTCTCACACTCTTGTGTAATGCTAGAAAATGTATTATTGAACTGACAATCACCTTGCAGCTTACTGAACTGGCTGCTCTGCCAACTTGATATGAATACAGAGCGATCGATCAGTCGATTGTAACTGCAGGATCCCTGCATCTTCTATTAGGCTGATGGGTTTCCATGCACAGCATAAGGAGAATGAAGTTTGCATGATGATAGAAATGCACAGAAAGTCAATTCTACATTAGCAACTCGAGCACTTTCCTAGAGTTGAACAATGCAGACAAAATGCAGCCTGTATTTCATTGAGACATACAAGAAGGAGAAGAGAAAAAACACCTTAATCTCAGCTTGTTTACACTTGCCACTTAGGGAGAGTCTTTGAGGGAAGGGAAGCTACATAACCAAACCTCATGAGTCCCTCCCTGCTTTCTCTATTAGGTATTGTGCCTAACTACCTCCAACCTCTGCTGGAGGACTCAAAGACTGGCATCCAGAAACAGACAGGCAGAAATTGCTCTTCTCAATTCAGATGTTGGAACGGGAACTAAATCCCTTCTTCAGCACCACAGCAGACAGCTGGAACTCAGCTTCCAACTCATGGCTATAAACCAGCAAACAATTACCTTGGGGCTGTAAATACTGATGAAAACTTCAGTCATCTCACTCTTCTATTTCTCAGTTGGGCATGCTTCAGACTCAAATAGCCTAAGATACATACAAGTCTCTGCACCTGGCTTTTACTTCTGTCTGAACCCAGATTTCAAGGCTATTTAATGAATAAAGCAGGTGTGCTAGTATAAGGAGAGCATCCTGCTTTGCTGGTGCACGGGAGGAAGAGTTCAAGATTTCAGCATTAAAAAAACCAAAACAAAACAACAAAACCCACAGCACTGGTGCTACAATAGCATTTGAATATCAGAAATGTCAAAGTAGCTGCACCCAATGGATGTGTAAAGAGACAAAGCCAGTGCCACAATCCTTATGACATGGACTAATGATATTAGGAACCATGGATATGGTCTGTGTGGATGTGAATACATGGGTCACAAATACTTCAGAGACGCTGTCTAATACATGGCCTGTGAATGCAGTCGACCATAGTGGCATTCTGAGACCCGGTTCATTTGCTGGGATGTAGTTAATGACTAGTCTACTTATTTAACATCTCAGTTACATTCAAGACTTCTAACCAACACTTCCATCCGTTGAAATGACCTGACAGCTCTACTATCTACCTCATCTTGATTAAACTGGACCAAAAGCCAGGGAAGTCATGGAGAGACGACCGTGACAAGATCAGACATTACCTTGTTCCTTCCCCCAATCCTTCCTGAGACATTACGACAAGAAGCAACAGACAAGTAGAGATTCACATCACCTCACAAGAGCCAAAAAAAAAAAAAAGAGGGGACAGTTTTTCAGCTCATAGCGATGTCAAGAATATCATTACTTTTCCTTAAACATACAAATTAAATTCACAAAGGAAAATGTGGGGCCTCCAAGTACATCCCAGCCTTCACCTCTTAGCAGCTTTGCTGCATCCATCTAGAGAATGAAAAATGTCACAGCACTCTCCACGTTCTAAGAAAGCGATTGCTAATTCCAGACCAGACTGCACACTTGACCACCATATAGTTTGGTGTTTCCCTTCAGTTGCTCCTGTGCCCTGATGCTGGGTGATGTGTTTGGGATGACGTGTGAGACGTGGCACCATCAACTTACCAGCCTACAACCACATACAGTAACTCTCGGACATCCCAGCAGAGCATTAGCAAGGTGGTATCATACACACTTACACTGAAATTGTTTTGGCAAATGAGTGGTTGAATAAGATGGCACCAAAAGGAAGCTGAATGTTGTCTTATTACAAGCAAGACAATCTTAGGTGATACAGAGGAAGAGCTGCGCGTTTACTACAAGCCACTGAAATGGATCAAGAAATAAACTCATGCACTACAACAATACCTCTATTGCTGAGGTAATATCCTGTGTGATAACATTATATACAACAGTATACTTGAAAGAATAGGTTTTGTTCATTAGTCAAGGAACTCATAAGTGAACCCTGTCATAATGTGGTATTAGCTATTTCCAAGCAGAGGCAGAAGCTATTATAATAGCATGAACTGATACAAAATAGCACCAGTTGCAAATTGAAAATATGAAACAAAAAGAGAAGAAAAGAAAAGCGCTGCTGTGACAGAACACTGATTTGGAGTCTCTGTTCCGATCGCTTCCCCACATAACCAATATTTTCCTGCTTCTGGCTGTGACTGGCAGTGATGTTATTAATGATCAGAATTCTAGAAATTGATTTTAATTGATTTTAATTCAAAAAAATTGATCTCTAAAAATTTCATTTACTTCTGAAGAATCCCAATTCTTTCTCTTAAAAAGAGAAAGAAGCCACCTAGGCAAACCAGTATTTAAAAAAAAAAACATTTCTAAGTGAGTAAGGAATGCACTCAGACAAGAAAAAACCACAGAAGAGGAAATTAACTGCACACATGGGCAGGGATCAGAGCGCAAAATAGGACAGAGGGATCACGTAAAAAGATGCAGAACGCCAGGCTACTTTGGGCAGGTTGATATCAGATGGTCCCAAATGCTCTGATAACAGCAGAGCAAGCAGAGTCTGCCCTTCCATTACATGTGCCTCCCCCTGCACTTTGCCCCTTTATTACACACTGCCTTCTCTTTAAGACTGAAGAGCTTGCAGCCCTTTGCAGTTTAACAAATAGCTTTGTATTATATTGCTGACATATTTACCTTGATACAGAAGATCTAAAACTAGACATATTATTCAGAAATACAATAAATACCTAGAAAAGATCGTAATTGTTAAGTATAGCAAATGCTGTACTGCTTTCATCGCTCTCACAGGCATTTTGTTTCCTTTTTCCAGACTGCCCGTAAGGAACCAATCTTTCTGTTGCGTATTCAGTGTTAACCTGACGTTTATATTTAAGAAGCTTACATATCCCAGTACTTTCAACTTGGTTCTCTGAATAGAGGATAGGGTGGTAAGATGCTTTCAAATGATGGCAATGGAGCTATGAGCTTAAAGAAAGAGAGAAATCAACTAGAAGAGATGGGGCTGAAACATGCCAGTTGCCTGCACTCTAAGGACAACAGGGATTGCTGTGGCCTCTTATCAGCGTTTATATGTCAACACTGTGTAATAAAAACAAAAGGAATTTGAGCCATTGTGAGCAATTCCATCTTTTTTTGTTGTTGTTATTTTTAAATTTTCTCACATTAATGATACAGCCCAGAAGACGCTGCTTACATTTCTCCCATAGTAACACAGGCATTTTCATCCTAAAACACAGGACGGTCATGGGTTTATGTAAGCTTGATTTAATCACAGAATCAGAACATCCTGAGTTGGAAGGAACCCATAAAGATCACTGAGTCCAGCTACTGGCTCCACACAGGACCACCAAAAATCAGACCATATGTCTGAGAGAGTTGTTCAGATGCTTCCTGAACTCTGACAAACTCGGTGCCGTGACCAGTGCCCTAGGGAGGCTGTTTCAGTGCCTGATCACTCTCTGATGAAGAACCTTTTCCAGATATCCAGCCTGACCCTTCCCTGATGCAGTTTCATGCTGTTCTCTCGCATTCTATCGCTGGTCATCAGAAAAAGGAGATCAGCACTGCCCTTCCACTTCCCTTGTGAGGAAGCCATAGACTGCACTGAGGTCTATGTTGAGCTGAACAAACCAAGGGACCCCAGTCTCTCCTTATACATCTTCCCCTCTAGGCCCTCCACCATCTTTATGGCTCTCCTTTGTATACTCTCCAATAGTTTTACGCCCTTTTTGTACAGTGGTGCCTAAAATTGCACATGGTACTGAAGGTGAGGCTGCACAGCACAGCATAGAGTGGGACAAACACTTCCCTTGACAGGCTAAGAATGCCATGCTTGATGCAAGCCAAGATACAGTTGGCCATCCTGGCTACCTGGGCACACTGCTGACTCATGTTCAACTTGCTGTTGACCAAGATCCCCAAATCTCATTCAGCAGGGCTTCTCTCCAGCATCTTACTCCCTGTACGGTCAGGGTTGCCCCCTTCCAGGTGGAAAATAATGGCCCTTGCTCTTCTTAAACTTCACGCAGTTGGGGATTGCACAGCTCTCTCATTTATCTAGATCTCTCTGTAAGACCTCTCCAGTCTTGATGGAGTCAACAGCTCCTCCTAGTTTAATATTGCCTGCCAACTTAACCAAAATACCTTCTACTCCTACATCCAAGCCATTCATGAAGACATTAAAGAGAACTGGCCCTAAAATGGAGTGCTGGCCCTAAAATGGAGCGCTGCTAATAACTAGCTGCTAGCCTGATGTAACTCCATCACTATTATAACCCTTTGGGCCTGACCCATCAGCCAACTGCTCACCAGCTGCATTATGTTTTTGCCTAGGTGTCTGCTGGACGTTTTGTCCAGAAGGATACTGTGAAAAACAGTATCAAAAAACTTCACTGAAATCCAAAAAGACAACATCAACCTTGGTCAACTAGATGGGTGATCTTTTCATAAAAGAAAATTAAGTCAGTTAAACTGGATCTTCCTTTCACGAACCCATGTTGACTGTGACCAATGACCACACTGTCCTTCAGACATTTTTCAGTAACTCCTAGCATGATTTTTTCCATGATTTTACTAGGCATTGAAGTAAGAGTGACAGGCTGACAGGCCTGTAATTACCAGGGTCTTCCTTTTTGCTTTTCTCATAAATTAAAACAATGTTAGCCAGCTTTCAGTCAACTGGTATGTCTCCAGATTCCCAAGACCATTGAAAAATAACTGAGAGAAGATAACTGAGAAAGGTCATGCAATGAAATTGGCCCTCTGAGTACCTTGTGATGAATTCCATCAGATCCCTTAAACTTATATACATCCAGATGAAACAGAAAATCCTGCAGAAGTTCAGCATTGGCTGTGCATTGATTGTCACCACAGTCACGTTCCTCCACCCTGGGGCACCTGATATTGCATACAGCCTTTTCACCCATACTCTCACTTACCCAAGTGAACTATCTATAATTCTACCTACACATTTCTCATTGTTTTGGTCAATAGTGTAAACTATATTTGGGCCAAGGCATCTTCTAGGGCTCTCTCAGACAATCCCAGAGCTCTCCTGGGTGACTACCAGTGCAACCCTCTTGGCAAAATGCCCCTCACCATTCACAGCATGTACACACATGGAGTACACAGCTGCTTTACTCTGGAGACAGACATTTTTGCCACAGACACACGAGCAGCTCATGGACTTGTCCCCATGTGTCATGAAGCTCCTGGAAGGATGGCCATATGAAGAGAATGAAGCTCGTGCTCACTGCAAGCTTCCTAAGGTGAAGGACTGATCCCACTGCGTCAGTGAAGATGGTAAACTGAGTAAAGATCACACCTTTCTTACTAGAAATAAACATTTATCTCATCCTACAAAATGCTGAGGGCACTCATCTTTCAGAGCAGAAAGTGATGCTGGTGGGGGCAAGGTGCACTGTCAGACTCCTGGCACCACTGGTGTGCAGAAAATGTCTGCTCAACTGCATCAGGTTCCTTTGCCACAGCATCACATTCATCTCAAACACTACAGAGTTCAACTTACAAAAATAAACCTAGTTTATTTTATGATCTGTGTTGTCAAGCAGACATATTTCACCCTACAGTGAAAGGCTCATGCCTTTTTTTTCCCCCTCTCTTTAAGGTAACTATCCCTCAGAGACTAAAGACACACACTGCATAATTACATGGGCTGTTGTAACCCCAAGCATGTTTTTCAGCTTCCTACACTTCACAGCAGGACCAGGTGTGCTGGTTTTCTTTTCTTCTTATCCATTCTGTGAGGTTTACTTTTTTTATTCTCCGAAATATTTTAGGAGATAGAACAGGGACAATTGTAAATGACTGCAATGCCTCATAGCCACACACTGCACATGCTCTGGAGGTGGTAATGGAAGAGCAGCTACTGTTGGATATAATGTGAGAATTAGTGAAGAAAAACTTACATTTATACACAGCTCTTGCAAGGACTATTGCTTTTCTAGAAGATAACTATTTCATTTAATAGTTACTTTTGTGGGAAGCAAAATAATCACCTCAGAGACAGTCTCTTAAGAGATGATAAAGTAAATGTTCTCAAATTTTCTAATTGAAAACAATAGCAGAAAGTCTTGTCTTCATGATAGTAAAAATCACTTTTCTCTGTGCACTCTTCTCCCTCTGCTCCAATACACAGTTACGTAACTGCTTTCCACTTGAGATTTCTTGCCACATCCTCTGCACAAAAACCAGTAGTAACCCACTTCACTTACTCATATCTTTTCAGGGTACTTTCTACTCTCAACAGTTTTCTCACCACAGTAAAGATGTATCTAAACAGACATTCAGAACCAGGCTCAGACATCTGCAAGAGGCCAAGATTTAGATTCAGTCTATGAAAAATCCAGCCACTGTGTTCTCCCTTTATTTGTCCCCATAACTACTGTTCCCTTGCTCATAAGCATGTCACCTTCAGTGGCCCAGCAGCACCACAGCCCTCCCAGAGGCCTCTGACATCACAGTGTGTTTAGAAGTACTTTGTACATATGAGGTGATGGTTAGCATCGCACACACTCAGTGCATCTGGATCTCTTCTAGTTCAGGCTCCCCGTTGTCTAGAAGTTTATAATCCACCTTCCCATGTTTACATTCGGACAGCATTTTCATCCCCCTCCATACCTGTGGTAGTTTCAAAATACCTCCACTTCTGTTGTCCTCCCAGTTCTTGCCCTTCTTGGGACTTCTGTAACTCCTCACCCAGCTTCTCCCAGCATTTCCCTCCCAGCACTCCAGCAGCATTCAGCGCTCAGTGCAGATTGCTCTTCTATTCCTTGGGGTGTCTCATGCCTTTGTATATTTGACCTCTCTCTCTCAGTTCAGCCTACCATGTCTGATTGCCTTGTTGACATTCTGCCCTGGATATTCTACGGCCGCTCAGACTTCACAGGATGAAACCAAACACCTCGCTCTTCCCTCACAAGGAGAAATTTCTGCTGCAACACCATTTCTGCTCACCGAAGTTTTCAGTACTGATGCCTTATACACCCCTCTCTGTTTTCTATTTTCTGACTAACTTGGCATTAAATGCAACTGTGACTTTCAGTGTGATGGCTAAAACATTTCCCATCTCCATTGGCATGCTTGTAACCTCCGACTCCTCTCTGAGCTTTTCCCTTTTCATTTTTTACTTCATCATAATGCTGCATCCACACCGTCCCTTCATCCTTACTTCAGGGAGTCCATCTGCATGTCCAAATTCCTTCAGCAACTTCTCTCCAAATTAAATGACCTCCCTTTGAAGATACCATAGGACTCAGCGCCTGCCTCCAGCATTTCCTTTGGGTGCACTGCTATCTCTTCTGCTCTCATCTTGTGCCTTTTGCTAGATAGGTTAGTGGCCTTAGAATGATTTTGTCTTTTTCAGTATGAATTTTCCTTCCCCAGTTTTGTCAATGCTGAGAAAGCAGAGTAAAATCATGACTAGAATCCAGGATTCACAACTAGATTTGGAAGGTATTTCAGCATTAAATCAATAGTACTCCACTGGCTTGCCTATACTTTAAGGATTGAATCCTGGTCTTTGTATGTAGTACCAGAAAATGGAATAATTGCCTAGGTTGTAGGAGCTACAACCTGGTCTATGAACATAGCTGCAGGCCTGAAACCTATCTAAACTATATAAAGATTTGGATAGGACAGTGAAGTTGGCAATGATGGAAAAAGGTGTGCATTTCTGTTAACAGGAAGAACTAAGCTATCCCCTCTTTTGGTATCTTCAGGCTATACAACTTCATGGACACCCAGATATCCCTTCTTGCTTTTCCATACAGGATATGGAATATCCATGGATACCCCTTATCTTTCCTGCTGATACCACAATCACATCATAATTTCAGTTCATAGATAATCCTTTCCCTCCAAACTTCTATGTCTAGAACTGGTACCAACCAGGGAGATACCAGCCTGAAAAACGATTAGGTCAGAGTCGAGCCAGCAAACCTGAGACTACAGTTTCCTTACTTTCTAATATAAACTAACAGCTGTGTATGCTGGTGGAAAGGAAAGCAGTGAGGTTGTATTGTTATTACATCCTTTTAAAATGATGACCATGAAAGTTATTTGCATGGAGGTGAATGAAATCCTACGCCACAGAATGAGGAGGTGGAGATGGGTGGATGAGATGCTCTGGAAGACTGGTGGCTGAAGCCTCCATGCCCTATTCTTTGTCTCTCTGGGGTTGCTTGATTATCCCCTTCCAGGAGGCATACTCTCCCCTCAGATTACCTAACAGTTTGAAGCTAAACGATCAAACAAAAAAAAGGAAGTAAAGTTCTTAAATGTATATCTATTAGTCTGTTTGTAAGCATCCATGTACATAGATATTCCACTAAAAGGGAGGAAAGCAATGCTGCTTTCTTACTGTGCTAAGATTTAAACCAAAGGGTTGAAAGAAAAAAAATAGCAAAAGACATAGATGCAGTCGACTTTTAGATCAATTCAATTAATCTAGGAGAGCATATTCTTAATAAATGGCTTCATTTGCTTTTAAGGATAAATAATCTATGCTAACAGCATGAAGCACCTGCTGCTGCTGTGCATAGCTCTTCATTTAGTATCCGTGGGGCTTACTGTCACCAGCAGCACATAAGAGGAAAGAAAATACTCAACATTTTGTATAGCATTCATCAGATTCTTCATTTTGCTGTAGTGGCATAGGCAGTAAGAGTGCTTAACCCACTGTGGGTTTCCAGGCTTCCCAGGGTGTCTGCACCCTTTACACTGAAAGCAATTTTGTTCTGCTTTAGCTGTGGTTTAATCCAAGAAAAACTATCTTAATGCTGATCCTGAAGAGACACGAGCAAAACCACAGTCACTTAATTAAACTGTAAACCTGTAGTTGACAACAGACCATTAGATTCCAAACAGTATTTCCTTCTTTTGCACTAAGCAAATCCTGCCAGATTTGGTTAAATAAAATGTGTGACAATCAGTTTCAGAGACAAAAACTGAAAAATGAAGTGCCAACAACTGCTGAGAAGCCTCAGCTCAGAAAATAATAATTTCATATTCACATTTCTCACCAAAAAAGCCTTTCCCTGACCTTCAGAATACGAGATCCGCCTACTCCATCAGTTAGGGAGCTCTAAAGCAAGCGCCTTCGATCCCAAGTAACATGAAAAACCACACAGCAAGACAAAGTAATACAACATCGAACAGGAATGTAGGTAACATCTGCGAGGCTGGTTTTTGCCTGAATGCTTTTATCCTTCTTTTAGTTCTCAGTTTCACCTAATTGCTGACTTTGGCAAAATCCGAATAATTTGTCATCGTTGACTTCAAATATTGGCATTCACAAAACCATAAAAAGCACATACGTACCTCTAGCAACACCTGCGATCGATTATACCGTCACTCTCTGAATACCCTCTGGAGATTTTGCTCAGTCCCAAAAGGAGAGGGGGAAGGGATGAGAACAGTTGTCTGATGAAGAACACTGTATTAACTCCAATAAAAATATGATTTTCCCCACGCGTTTGACAGCATGGTGAAAATCATGCTAGCCGGATTCCATGCAAAGCAGTCCTTCCAAACACTGAGTTGAGTCAAGCAAACTCTACTGCAGCACGATGAGGAAAAAGTTGATGTATCAAGGCAGAAACCCCAATCTAAAATTCAAGGGAATGGTAACAAAACAGAATCAATACACACAGCAATTTCTATAGCAACTGGGGAAAAAAAAAAAAAAAAAAAAGGAAAAAAAAAAAAGAGTTGGCTCCTTAACTGCTAGCACAAAGCTTCTGTGGCAAATTAGGGGACCTGTCCCTACTGGCACTCCTCTGATCGACACGCTGAATCGATGCCCAGTGCGTTCCTCCCGCGCTCGCTCTCCTGCTTCCCCGGGCTCTGTGCAGGGCACGCCACGATCCCAGGCTGCGAGCGGAGCGCACACAAGCACACACGCGCAGCCCATGCCAGCACACATGCTCCTGCTCGCTCCTACACCCACAGCATCTCCGCACTCACCGTCACGGGCTTCCTCCCCGCGACTGCAGTTGCTGCAAATGTGTTTGATCTCCTTGCCTATGTGACAGTGTAGCACGAACGAGACATTGCTGTTAGTGGCGGGCTCCTTCAGTGGCTTCATCCTCACTAGATAGAAAGCATTCTTTTTAGGTTTCTCTCCGCTCATGCCTGAAACAGAGCCCTGCCCGCTGCCAGGAGAAGGAAAAGCCAGCATCCCAGGCTGCCTGGCGCGCGTGCAAGCCGCCATCCGCTCGCTCTTGCCTTGGTGCTCATCTGCCACACGCCACAGGGATCACGGGGAGGGCTAGGGGAGAGGGGAGGCGGGCGGCAGCAGACGGCAGCGCTCCCCTGCTCGGCTGCCCCCCACGACCCTGCTGCTCCACCAATCCAGCCAGGCTGGGCTGGAGGATGCTCCGTGTCCCCTCCACGCTGTGAGCATCCTCCCTTCGCTCCCCTCCTCCCGTTCCCTGTCTCTGCTCTGGCAGCCCCTCCCCAGGTCTCCAGGCAGGATGCATGAGCACTAGTGCAGCCCGTTCCACAGTTATCAATATTTTATACACCAAGAGCCAGCCTGCCAGCTGGCAGAGGGCTGTGCCCCCCGGCCCCACATGAGGCTTTGGCAGGCCTGGGTGCTGCAGCCAGCTCCTCTCCTCTAAATCCCTTCTACCTTTTCTCCTTGCTTCTTTTTTAAAGCCAGAGGAGAGCCTCTGCCTGCTCCTGTCCTGTATGTGGCTTGCAGTGACAGCTATTGACGGCAGCTGGCACTGCCCGAGGACGTCTGAACAGGACCACTCTCCCTCACACTGAGACTGAGCAGCACGCAGGGTTTGGAGCTCATCATGCACACCCCTTTCTTTGCCTCTAGCCCAAGACACAGAAGCCCAAGGAGCAGCCAGACAGCCCTGGGTGCATGCACTCATGTCTGGGTGCTTTCATGGCTCCCGCAGCCTGAAGGGAATTGTAACCTCTGATCAGATGCCTTCCTGATCACCTGCTGCCCACATGCCCCAAAGCACACCCTCTTTCCATAGAAGAGCAAACAGCCTGAGCTGCCCATCCTGTTGGAGCTGAAGCTCAGGAAAGAGCCTGTGACTCAAGGATGAGGGGGCAGGAGAACACAAGGGACAGGATGCCTGCTTCCTGCAGGCTTTGGGGAGGAAAGCCCAAAGAGGTGGTAACCTCAGCTATTTTGCTAGCTGTTACAGTAACATGAGTACTGTTGCTTTAAATCTTCAGCAAGCTATCTGTTTGGCAAGCACAGAGCCGAGAGTGCAATTGGGGCAGGCAAAACAAGGTAAAACGACACCATTCCCCTTATTTTTAGCCTTTTTTCCATGCTAGAAGAAATCAACTAATTCCACAATTCTTTGCCCTTTTCACACCTTGTTGCCACATTTTCTCTAACAAGAGGCTACAAAGGCTCTGATCCTCCTCAGCTGCATGTGAAGCAGGCAGTGCAAATTCTGCCTAAAAGATGGAGCAGAAACTTAAGGATTCAGTGCCTGCTTTTCCATTTTCTCAAATGCACACACACACACACACAAGATGCATGCAATGAAACCACTGACCTACTTGTTCTGCGTCATTCTGATGCAGGTCCAACTTCTCACCTGGCACTACAGGGAGCTGAAGCCTTGAGATGTCACACAGCAAGAACTGCGAGCCTTCACTCTCCTCAGCAGCTCTCACAAATGAGACGAGGTGCTGCGAGGGCTTCATACCGTTCGCTAAGCCATGCAAAGCATCCTGCACATTGTGCTATGGTTAGGCTCATGTTGAATGGAGTCAGGTGCCTCGGGTTAAGCACTGCCCTGAAGGACTTGATTTTGCATGGTTGTTCATCTAAAATTCTCACCAGTTTCATATTTAAGTGTGAGGAGAACAGGAAATGCAGCACCACTGAGGAGCAAGCAGATGAATTCCTGAAGTGTGCATCTCACGTAGCTGCAAGTTAATGCTCTGAGAAGCTGTCCCTTTGAATGTTTGATGCTGAGACAGTGTTTGCTCAATTGTATGTTTGGAAAGAAAAAGCTGAGAACAATCTGATCCCCTACCAGTCACACAGCAGTTTGGTCACTCACAGTGGATTCCCCTCTAACTTAATTGTTGCCTTTGAGAACACCCGTGATTCAGAAAATAATTAGCTAAGCAGAAGACATGGCCTGCCAGAATTCACCTCCTGAACTTCCTCGGAATTCAGTGCTGCCTGTCATGGGCACCCAGCACTGCTGTGCTAGGGAAATGCATCAGGAAAGGAATGCAAATTCCAACATCAGCTTCCCTGCATTTTGGAAATGCTGTCTTCTGGGCAGTACTGGGGTGCTCTGCGTCACCTGTTTTAGGAAAGGAAACTACAGTGATATGTTCAGCAGAGCTGGATACCAGCTAAGCTGGTTTTCAGAGGCAAATGGCCTTGTGCTTAAGGAACAGGGTAGGACTCGGGGCATGAAAAACTGGGTCAGACCATCAGTTTTTTTGCAGTCTCCTTCTGTGACCTTGGACAAATTACTCACATTGTCTTGACATCTCAGCTCCTTTGCTAAAGAGCAGCCATATCAATATTTCTGCTTCTCAGACCAATTCTATGAAATCACACTGCAAGGTGCTCTGAAAGTATTTGCATATGAAAGGGAAGGAACAAAAACTATTCAAATACTGCTCTCCAGAAGGAAACAAAAACACTTTCCATTAGGCTAAGTGTGAATGGTTCACACAGTTTGAACTTAATGCTTTATTTTCAAAAATCCTTGGATTTTCTTTCAAGTGTGTTAGTCCTTCTCTTTCAATTCTTTTTATTCTGAAACTGTAAAATACACCTCAGATCTGTAAACAGTTTTGCTATGTAAAACCTTCTGTTTTTTTAGTGACACCATCACTATCTCCTGTCCTCAAGGTTTTAGAGACGAATGGGAGCAGCCTCCTTCTGTATCTTCATGTAGAGACTGAGTAAGATCATGTGTGTACTCCTAAAAGTCTTAAGCAATTTGGTCCAGGTTCACAGGTCAGATGTACAGTGGGAGAACAACCAAGTGTTTACAGGAATGGACTGAGCTTTCTCAAGCAGATCCCAGGAGACTGCAGGAGCCCAGCTGTTTGGGGACATTTAAGAATTAAACAACTTCATGGCATCATATCCACGGATTCCATGTGGATATGAACCCAAAATTATCACAGAGAAAGGTCAGTGCGTTTTTTCTTGCAGGTGCTATGTATTTTAAATGCAAACAAGTCCTGGGGCCATCTGCCAGTACATCTCTTACAACATGCACTTTGCTACAACATGCAAATTGCCTTCATTCCTAAGAGCTGTCTTACAGAGAATTTGAATTTCACACAGCTCATAAAACAAAAATATGTTTAATTATGATCTGCGTAATTATGGTGAAAGCTGCCGCTGCTAATCAGTTCCAGGACAAATAATGTAGAATGAACATACTACAATATTTCTGCAGAAAAGGACTTGCTTTGTCTTGTTTTTAAAAATAAAAAAATAAAAAAAAATAAAAAAAAAAGCTTAATAACTCTTCCACTGCCTCAATATGTGCCTGAAAATGCTGGCATAATTTTATTGCACAATGGACACCAAAATCAATGAAGAGGAAGTCAGTAAATCAACAAACTTGAGTTTTCTTCCCACTCCAAATTCATTTCTTGTATAGCCTTGGGAAACCACGTGTGAGATCAGTTCCTCCCACCTCAGCCTTTCCCATTCAGAAAAGTGCCACTTTCTATGTCCATAGAGAAGCATCCCCTTCAAACAGACAGCTACTGACAGGAGGACTCATATCTGCACCAAAATCTTTGAGGTTCCATGCTGTTTCTCCTGCAACATGACTCCCTTGCCTCAAATCCCCTGGCTGAATCTTTCTTGGGCCACCAAGATGCTCTGAAATAATCAGTGAGAAGCAAAAAAGGATGCTGAAACTGGTCAACCGAGAACAGGCAATTCTCCTCAGAAAAGAAGATTTCTTGTTACTTAGTTCTCCAAGCAGTTTCATTGTTCACCCAGTGCCAGTAAGGACACCTCTCAAATCCCCACTAAGCTTTTCAGCCAAACCATGGGAGCTTCTCTGCAGGCAGGACAGGTTCCATTCTGCTTCCAGAACAAATAAATGGACGTCAGAAATCACGTGGAAGCCTCACAGCCACATCTTCCTTGAGTGTCACACTGAAGAGCCTGTGGCTAAGTGCGCTGTCCTGGTGGCTGCAAGTTCAAAATGCTACACAAACCCAAGTCTAACAAAGCAAGACTGCTTTTCCTAAGCAGTTTAGCCTTTCTAACCAAAACATCATGATTCACTTGTTTTACTATTTAGACAGTGATGTTTTTGCAGGGATGCCTCTGTACTTGGCAATTTTATCTAAATATTTCCATATCTTTCCTGTTTCTTCTGCCCACTGTACCATGAATCCAGTGAAAATAAAGAAAGAGATAAAAAATAAATTAACTAATTACCAGCTGCTCTGGTGATTAATGCATACATCTACGTTATATTACACATTTTCAAACCGATCAGCTTGCAGAGAAGATGAAAATATGTACAGTCTGATCAACTGATAGCAACAGGCAGACACCAACACTGCACCCCCTTTGGCAGCACCAACATGTTGGATGGCATGACATGTAGGGAGCAGCCAAGGGCTCTGAGTTTGTTCAGCCCAGAGCAGAGGAGCTGAGGGGAGGCCTCATGGTGGCTGCAGCTCCTCACAGGGAGCGGAAGGCAGCTGTGAGCTCTGCTCTGTGTGACAGTGACAGGGCCTGAGGAACGGCATGGAGCTGCATCAGGAGAGGGGCAGCTGGGGGTTAGGGAAATGGCCTGCACCAGAGGGTGTTCAGGCCCTGGAACAGGCTGCCCAGGGCAGTGGTCACGGCCTCAAGTGCTGGAGTCCAAGGGGCATTTGAACAACATTCTCAGACACTGAATTTTAGACGGTCTTGTGTGGAGCCAGGGGTTGGACTTGGTGATCTCTGTGGGTCCCTTCCAATTCAGGGTATTCCATGATCTACTCATGGACAAGAAATCCCCCAAGTCCACCTCAGGATAGCTAACATTTGCCAAAGGAGTGTTGTCAGGTGGAGAATCCTCCTGCTTGTGACAAAACTGGACATGCTGCTCACCAGGCAGTTGGTGCAGCGTTATCTGGCCTGAGAAGGAGCTCCAGGGTGCAAGGCTGACAGCATTTCTGTGTGTTTCTGCTTACTGCATGGCACATCAGCAAAACTAGGAGGGCAGGGAAGAGGGAGAATCAGCTTGAGACTCCTGCAAGCCAAAATAGAATATGACCTTTTTAGTTCTGCAGCTATAAACACATTCTTAAGTAACAATCCCATACTACTCACAGTCACAAGCCCCAGAGAGCCAGGTGATGAGTGCTGCACAAACAAAAACAAACTGAAGGGAGAAGAAAGGAAGGAAAGTGCTCTGTCTTGGCCATCCTGTGTTTAGCAGAGTTGCTGAAGCATCTCATGGCTCATTTTTGCTCTACTTTCAGGAATTTCCATGTCTTGTGCACACACTCTGCCATAACGGAGCTTTCTCCATATTTAGGAGAAGCCCTGATTTATTTCAATGTGATGCCATATGGTGTGATAAAAATGAACAGAAAAGGTTACACACATAAAACACATAAGCTTACAAACACCTGTTTGCCACAAGTGTGAAGCACTGCTGATGGTGAAGGGCTTCTAAGGATAGAAAGGAAGATGCCATCATACCCCGCAGGACAGACGGGAAGTTGCTGAGCTGCCATTTGAATGCTGAACAGTGCACACACACAAAAACCCAGACACGTATGTGTAATTAATTCACAAAGGCCTGAGGAAGCTAAGAGTAAACATCAGCAGCGAGCCAGTGTGGAGTCTATCTGTAAAACAGCTGGGCAAGCAATCACTCATTCTCATTAGATGACAATCAAAGGAAGAGAATCTTTATGCTGAAATTACAGGGGAAGTTCTCCCTAGCAAAGTCACTGCACGTCACTCCTGTGCTCCCAATTTAGATATAGCTACCACCTCGAGGCCAACAAAGCAGTTCTGAAAACCTCGGTGCAATTACGAGACTGAAACAAAAGAGAAATCTGCATCTAGTTCTGCCTGGCCAGTTCAGCAGCTCACACTGCTGTACATCAAAACATACACCGAAACACAGCAGCATTGTTGACATGAAGACTTAAACATGCAGCAGATTGACACTGGAAGAATACCAAGTCCAATACACGTTGTGGATTTTCACTCCTCCCACCCCCAAAATACCTCTTCCTTTCTGCTCATAAATAGAGTTCTGCATCTTCTCCTTCCGCCAAAACCAGAGGCATCTTATATATATGCACAGAAAAACACAGAAAGAACAGCACCACTATAGAACCAAACCCACAGTCAAGTATCTGGCTGCATCTATCCCTCCAAACAGGGTTATGTTCTCCTACAGCACACTAACAAAAGCTCAGTGAGGGGAAAAGGGAGAGCACATTCGTGTGTGTGCGTGCCTAGCGAGCCCCTAGGGGAAAAGCTGGATGTGACGTTGTCACAAATGCTCCTAGTCACAAAAATGACAAGGAGACGGTCCAGAGGAGTAGTCCAAGACTTTACAGTAAAGGCAGGGCAACACTGGCTTGCTCTGGGTGACAAACAGGCAGAATGGTTCTCACATCATGGGTTTGTTTTATACCTTTGCTTACGGATGCAGTAATAAGGCACTTGTATCCTGCTGGCTCCAAGTAATGCTACATCTAAAAAATGAAGTAAACAAGGAAATGGGAGGATTCCTGAGATTTGCATTACAATTGTTACATAACAACACAATCAAATGTTTAGCTTAATGTAACATGGAAAACACAGCAGAAGCCCTGCATTTTCTATGTGCAGAGGAGCAATTTGGAATTGTGGAACTGATCAAACTGTGTGTGACAAACTGTCGACTTGCAATAGGCTTTTCTGGACAGCACGCAACGACAGTGCAGTACAGCTAGTCACAGTCAACAGCTTTCAGAACATCACAAGGTTTTCTTACTATTTTCTCCAGAATAGTACATGCCTCAAGATGGGAGAAACACTTGGGAAAAAAAAGCTACTTGCAATTGCTAGTGCCTAGGAACCTTGGGTGATCAACCTCATGCATGTGAAGAAAAACTCAGTCTTTCTAGATATAACACTTCACATATCGTGAAACTCCATCCCTTTTTACAGTGTGTTGGACAGACATGATTATCACAAAATCCCAGAGGTCTAAGACTTTCCATTCCCTGCCACAAGCATTCAAGGACTGAGCTGCACACAGTGCTCAGGCTGCCTGGTCTTCAGAGAGGTTTGAGTCATCCGGCTTTAAGGAAAATTTAAGAAAATAGGTCAAACTGAACTTTCCATCACAGGCAATTGTAATGAAGTCAATCAGCTTGCCACAAGCATTGCTCTCAGCACGAGTTGCCCCTGCACTTCTGCCAACATGACTAATCAAATTAATTCCTGATGATATCATGGCTTCCCAAAGAATATACATAGGCTACCATTCCCTGCCGATAATCTGTAAATTTATTGTCACTTCTTAGGTCCAAACTATGGTGAAGGATAAGACTGTAGAAATCTTTGGTGAAACAGTGCATCCAGAAAAAGTAAGAGTGTGGCTTGAAATTGCTAGACAGACCAAAAGACTTATTTCAAAGCAATTAAATGGACAGTTATTATCTCAGAAATTCTCTACTGGCTACTGAGATCACCAGTCTAAAGCAGACAAAGTTACACCAGAATATAATAGGGATGACTGGATTTTTTGCCTCTATAAATGACTCATATTAAGTCTGTTGCTCGTAGTTCAGAACAATTTACTTGAAGGTCAGGAGTGTGACTGTGCATGCAGAACACTCGTTTAGGGAATACTTTCATTTAAAAAAAAAAAAAAAAAAAAGAATAAGAAGAGGTAAATTAAGAATAAGTTTTGCAGACTTTGCCCCAAAGATCTCACTTGTAATAACATTTTATACACTTGCTCAAACTTTCCAGGCCTAGGTCTTGCATGGGTCACTGGGCCAGCCATGTAGAACTAATGAGCTTTCATCTCAGTTACACTGCTCATGACAGATCCTCTGGTTTTCAGGGCAGTTGTATTTGAAGCAATCTGAGAAAGCTGTAAAAGCTGTAGAAGATGTTCATGTGGGGAAAGCCAGAGAGCAATTCCAGTAGATTCCATTCCATCAGACCCTGACCAATCCCAGAAGAAAAACAGGAGACTAAGCTGAAGGAGCAAGTGATCTGCTTGCAAAGTAGTACAAGTGATGGGCAATTCAAATGATTAGGAAACCAGGCAGAGATTCAAGAGGGAACATAAGGGTAGCGGAAGCAGCAGGAAGAGAAAAAAGATGATGGGAAGGAGGAGGAAAAGACAGAAGATTAGACAAGCAGTGAATAGACGTTACACTTTCAGGGTACCTTTGAACTGGCAGGACTTCAGAAGCTTCCACACCACTGAAAAGCTCTTTGTAATTACAGCTGCACAGTGTGGGAACCTGGAATACCCGAGTGACTGCAAAGGAAGATGAAGCATGCTGGCTGGAAGTGGAAACTTTCAAAAGCATATGCTTTCACTGGGCCTGACAGTGGCACACACCATCAATCTCTTCACTTCAATAAGCACTCACATTTCTCTCAAATTAGAAAAGAAAAAAAAAAAAAAAAAACAACACAGATCTCCAGGAACAGCATACAGTTTCCATACGTGTATCTCAGTGAGCTAGCAGCTCAAGGTATTGAAATGAAGCAAGAAGCCTCTGACAATATAGTAAGCCTCTTTTTCAATCTCTTCCTCCTTCAGCACAAACACAGACTCCTCTGAACAGCATGGAAACCTGTATGAAGAGTCTTTCTCCAAACAGCAGCAAAAGAAGGATTCTTCCTTCCTTCCTTTCAGTCCTCTATTATCTTTGTTGCAGCCCAGCCATTTTCCACCAGTCAGATTCCTACCTCTTAGTTGCTGCCTGTATTTTCACTGTGGACTGGGATGAAGCATAACATACACAGTGCATTCGGGACAAGTTTGGCTTTGCAGCATTTCCATACCATCATTTCTTACTGTCCCCGGAGTTTAACGCAATCAGGCTAGTCTCTACAAACCAACGGACAAGACACGTGCCTTCAACACATCTTTCTGATGAAAGGCCCTATTAAATATTGCTTTCCTCCTTAAAACTCTCAATAGAAATCAACAAAAGAAGCGAGAGTGTGCTAAAGGATCTGAAGAAAGCGCTGTATAATCAGTTCTTGATGAAATCCTGGAACATATTAAGTGAAATTTGCTGAGCTCCCTAACATCTGTCTGTTGGATAATTATAAAGCCTAAAGATCCAGATTGGATTTTAGTAATTTTTCAGGATCTTTCAGAAAAGAAGGAAACACTAAGCCCTACCATGGCTTAAATCTAAATCAGCTTTCTCAGTGATGTATTGTCATAATGTATTAGCTATATTACTCCTTGAAATCTCAGCCATCGTGTGTGCAAATTATAAGAACTTACTACTAATTTTCTGTGTGGTTTTTTTTGTTTTTTTTTTCTTCTCAGTTTTGTTTAGGTTTTTATGGATCCAACTGCTCCACAGGATCCAGCGTGATTCTGTGCTGATCGCAATCCTGAAGCAGACAAAGGACAAAGGTGGGAGTAGCACAAAATATACAAAAAGATTTTGCTTCTACTTAAAGTTTGAATAGAATTTGAATGCAGGCAGAAACCCAAAGCGGAACGTCTGCAGTACAACATACATTTCATTCGCAGTGGAGAAAATGCAGAAAAATGGTGGAAATACCTACTTCAGAACTTTTTTATTGCTTTGTATTACAAAAACTCCAAGGAATCCCAGCAGAACTCAGGAACATACAACATATGTATGTATACAACGCACTCTGAATAAACATTTCAACAGGCTTTTTGTCTTAATGACCTTTTTCTTCAAATTTTCTCTAAGCGCAATAATCTTCTGAGCTTAAAGCTGCCCATCTTTGAGACACCGATAAGGCTCTAGGTGCATCATGATGTCAACAGCAGATGGGCTTTGGACTATGATTGGAAATGTATTGATAAAGTTTACATTAAGAGGCCAAACACATTGATGTTCCTTGCACCACTACGAATAACTAAGTATTTTTTATTGGGCAGCATTTAAATAAGACTATGCTGGGGAGAAGATCCAGGAGAGAAAACTGTTTGCATTCTCCTGTGATGCTTGCACAGGATCACACCCCTCTGCACAAGAAGATCTTTTTCCTCTCCACAACGGGTTGTGGCTTAGAGGTAAGACTACTAATTACTCATCTCCAAGCATACGACCAAGTTGCCCAGGAAAGGATGAAATTTGGTGCTTACCAACACTGGGCTGAACAAGTCCCTGAGCATGGGCCTGTTTTGAGCTCCTAAAACCCCATCCCACCTAAGTTATTCCACGACTTTAAAACATGCAGTCAATAATATCTTCCTCTGACTTGTAAACCTTCATTGCTAACTATCAAAGGCAATCTAGCTTATGGAGATGTCTCCTGATTAAAAAAAAAGAAAAAAAGGAAGAAAAATAGAAGAAGATGAAGAAACTTATGCCATGCCATACTGCTGCATTCTATGCCTGCAAAGCAACAAAGCTTGACAGCCTGGGTAATAGTTTTTAGCTGCTTGGCTGAGGGACTTCAGTTGGACGTGACCATCCTCATAGCCCTTCGTTACGAAGCTGCTGAGTTGCACACATGAGAATATACCTGGTTTGTCAAAGTTTTCTCAGAGAAACCCTTTCTTCCTCATGGAACCTTCAACTTCTTGAGAGATCACACGCACTATAAGCTGCAAATAAGGTTTTCACATCAAGGTGCTGCTTTTCTTCTGGCCCTATTTTCTAGCTGCTTTGAGAAATCCTGAACTATGCACGTTTTCTAACTACGCCTTGTAACCTTCCCTGACAGAGGCTCATCCATCACTTCTGAACTGCTTCTGTCTGAAGCAACGTGCTCTCTGTGCTCTGGTTGCCAGAGGACAAATCTCTGGGCACATACAACAAGTATCACACAAAGTGTGTGGCCGAGGAACAGCTTCCTTGATATCTGAACAGAAACACAGAAGTACAAATGAAAAAGATTCCAGCTCCTGACAATATAAGGCACTAACAGTCACTGCATGTGCGAGAGAAGAAATTCTGTGAGGCTAATCTGGCCTCCAATAGGAGGCATGGAGACCAATAAGGGAGGGAACAAGTGTTTGCTTTGCTCTTTTTCTTGTTCTTCTGACCAAAGCAGGACTTAACAGTGAAAAAGGTGACAAAACAAGAACACGAGTTGTAGAAAACGAAGTAGCTTATTATAAAGCTATTATGAATAGTTGGCTTGCTGCTTAGCTAAGGGATAACGAAGTTAGCAATTAGAGATGATGAATGGTTGAAGGGGTTTTATAATGATATGAAACGATTTTCATCTTCATATCAGGCACACTGAATTCAGGTCAAGTCAGTGCCAAGTGAACGTGAATGCCATATGATTTATTTCACCAGGCTGCGTGGAATAAGCTTGGTCTCTTGTAAGCTCTTTAGGACAAAGGCTTATTCATAAGTAATTATCTGTAATAAAGACCTCAACCTGCACGAGGAGCTGCTTTATACAAGGTATTTTTCAAACAGCTCAGCCTGGAAAAGGTAGTGATTCAACTAGATAGAACTGCAGAAGTATCACCTTAATTTCAATATGACAAAGAGAAACTGGGCATAGCTTGGCTTGTGTCTTATAAAACTGTGTGCCAGAGCCTGACTTGAAGCCACATCAAATTACAAGCTACGCCTCCTGCTTGGGCATTCAGAAATTGCACAGTGCACACTGGGCACAACTGAAGTCTTTGTAAAGAAGCAAAGAACAAAGAAAAGGTGCCCTTTTCTAGTCATAGTGTTCACCAGCAACTAAAGAGCCTGCTTCTGCTCTTACAAGTCCAGCAGTGAGAAAGAGAAGGCATATTAGCTAGTACCAAGAGAAGGCAGCAGCTTCTGGCTCACTAGCAATAGATATAAACAACATCTTCACACAGTCTACCTCTTCTGCTGGGTTGCAGTCATAGAAGCTCTGGGATTTTCAAGTCACAAGTTGTAGTTCAACTCCTTACCAGAGTATTTTTAAGCAACTCAGACTTATTAGTCCCCCATTTTTTTATGTGTTGGGAACAGTAAATGTAGCCATGAATAGACAGGTTAGAGGCAGTGCTGAATACACACTGGTAAAGGGGCCAAAAATTAGTAAAAAAGCTGGAGGACAAGAGGAAGGTAGGGAAGTAAGTTGAGTTTGGGAGATGTATGATCACGTTGAGTAATGGTACTTTGCAAACTTTCCCTGGGTCCCTAAAATATTACCTCAAAGCCAAGCGCACGGAGGGGAGGCAGGTGGGAGGTGAGTCAGTCTTCAATTCCCCCCGCTAAACTGCACAACCTGCGCTACCAAATATTTTGTTTTGGCAATTTGCCCAAAGAGAATACAGTTGCCATTATAAGAAGTTTGAAGCATTGAGTTTAGAAGCAGGTTTTGAGGACTTGTAAATGAGAAACTTTGTCTCCAGGGCAGGAATGTGCTAATTCAGGTATGACTAAGTAACATTAATCAAAGCATCTGAGGGAGGAGGTGGAAGAAAACATCCCCATGGCTACAATAAAAGCACAGTTTTGTAAGGAGGATGAAGTAGAGACAAGGGAAATCTGGCTTCGGGTGGCACAGGTAGAGATGTCTTTTTCTTTGTTTCTTTGTCTTTTCTCCCCATCTTCCAAGGAAAATAGAGAGAAGCAGGCATTTTGGACAACAGAGCAATGAGGACCTGTTCCAGCTGGATTCAGGTGAACAAGTTAGAAGCTAGCTGAGATGCCAAAGGGGTCATGGAACTTCTTCACGCTCAGAAATAAAGCCACATTCTGTTACATTATCTTTTCATGTTTTCTTCCATTAAAAACCTATAGATGGTTCCTCTTCATGTTATCTTCTGCCAAATTGGACATAGACCATGTAAGGAATCATTTCTGCTGCACAGTAACGATGACATTGGGACCCTTCTATAAACATCAACATTTTTAACAGTCCCAGGATATTCAAAGGCTTGCAGCTGCCCAATCAGGGGTGACGATGCTAAGTTTTAGAAGATAATAAATCACTCAGTGATTGACAAGGAGAACACTTTGGGGGAAAACAGTAAGGAGTAATGGTCCTCAGGATGCTGAGGAATGAAAGACAACGACACTGACCTTTGTTTTTGTTCATAGGTTTTGAAATTGAGTGCGGTCATTCAGATGCAGAACACCGAGTTCAACCGTTTCATGGAAGCAGCACAGAAAATACAATCTGTCTGTGCGTGTTTAGGGGTGGTTCTCCCAGGCATCAGTAGATTGAGGAGATATGGCAGGCCTGGGACATTTGCCTCAGTTGACAAGAAATACGGGACACCATAATGTCGTTTAGTCTCAAGGGTCTGAATTGGTGTTAGTCAATGCTCTGCAACTGAACAACTCCCAGCTGTCGACTGGTTAGGAGGCCAAGCAGTAAGAAAATAGTACCTGGAGTCAACACAAACAAAATATTGTTTAATGAGCATTTTAATAGTGATTGCAGAGGTTTTCTGTTTGTTTTTCCTTTCGTACATTTTCACTTGCTTTGTGCACTGCCTTCTGTACCTTTGGCTCAAAAGATGGCTGGGCCACCGGGTCAGATAAGACACAAGCCTTTTTAAAACATGAAACCATCCTTCAAATACAGTAGTCCTAATAAAAGGTTCTGATAATGCAACCTTTGCAAAAATAGGTTTTACAGCAACAACAGATCTTTGCAGTTGTGGTGACTTAAAAAATAAAGCAGAATAGGGAAAAGTGACCGTGCAAGCTTTGTGTCTGGATGCTTGATTTATAAGCATTTATAATATACCTTTATAACTTTAATCTTTAGAAACATTCCTTGTAGATTGCTGTGCTCGGAAATGAAATACATTGAAATTCAAAGCAAAGATCCTGAAACAAACCTGACCGCAGGCATTAACAATGCTCCAGTAAGTACGCTGAGACACTTTAATATTCCAGGTCAATGAAGCTTATTCTAAGCAAAACATCTGGAGCATTGTAAATCCAGCCTTCTTTAAATACTACACTGAGCTTCTATTCATTTAAGATTCCCTTCCATTGCACTCCTAATCAACGGCATTTTGCAAAACCATCTCTTGTACGATCTCCCGCATTAAAAATTAAATCTTCCTTTTTCTCTCTCATTCTGTCAAACGTAGTTTTTCAGGGCAGAATGTTAAAATCCTAATTTCTGGTGACTGGTGCTGGTATTTGATCCACACACAGAATTTAAATGTTGGTACATGGTCAGAAAGTTTTAAAATTCATTCATACCTTTGCTCTGAGTTTTTTTTCTTTCTCAGAGCAGGACGGAAACAAACATTTGTAGCACACAAGGCTAGGTTCAGATCTAGGCTAAGGAAATGAATCTTCTTTGCTTCTTAAGCTTTTAAAAGGGAGTCACTCATATCAGAACTGAAATGGAAAAGGGAGGAGTGCTTCTAACCCATTAAGCTGGTGAACAATCATTTAAATAAGCACCCAGTGTATTTTGTCTGCATTCAACTAGATCAAACTGGAGAATCTCAATCTTTGGAGAATAAGCTTTCTTGGCAAACTGATATTACCAGTTCCTGTCCATAAGACTTTACACAAGCAATGTCCCCTCCTTCCTCTCACTGAAAAAAACACAACTACAGAACATTTCTCCTATGCTCAGTACATCCAATCTGCTGCATTCTCAGCCTCGAGGTTTAAAAGCGTCAGCAGCACTGAGGCAGTGCATCTAGTCCTGAAAAGCATACAATTCAGGCATATTTTCTGCCTCAAAAATCTGTTGCTTTCACACAATACTTTGAGGTCCTTCCTAAAGCAGATGCCCAAAACTGATGCCTGCTTGATAACTGTCCTCTTTCACGCTCAGAAATTCCTCTTTGGCCTTGCCTTACAGTAAAAATATCTTATTAAACAAATCTGTGTAAACTCATCATCAGCCTCCTTTATCCTATAAACAGTAACTACTATAAACTTAGTAAACTAAAAAACTATATATAAGTAAATACTTATAAAATTAGCCCAGATCAATGTTAAATTAAACTCCCCACTGTGCTCAACTGGATGCAAATACATGCAAATATTGCTGTAAAATGTCTATTGCATTGCTCAATATGAAGCAAGTGATCCCAGGACCGCAGATGTAATTTTCAAAGAAAAACCACTTATAACCTCTCCAGCCATGCCATAGGTAGTTCTTCACAAAGAGAATGTTTGATTTCAGTGAGGTTCTTATCGCGTAAGGATGGCTTCGTTTGTTGTGCTTTACACATAAGCATTATTTTATGGATACACAGCCAGGAAAAGGTACTACTCAATCCTGTCCTTAAGTGGCACGAGCCCATTAGAAGGGTGATTTCTAGAGCATTACTGAAACAGTAAAATCTCTCAAGACAGACAACAGCCAAAAGTGTAGCTACACTGTATAAACAAACATAAATCTCCCAAAGAAAATATTATTACTTATAATTGAACTACAGTACGTCCTGGAGGACATACAGAAGACAGATGAGGGCAAGTCACTGTAATAAAAACCCAGGAAAATCTCTGTCCTATTGCAGATGGGTGGTTTCTTGTTAATGGGTAAATAACTGAGACAAAGAAATGGTACGCACAAAATCATAGGGTATCTAAGAGCTGCAAAACACAGAACAAGTGAGGGCAGCTTGCTTTCTATGGTGGCTCCAGTCAGTTCTTATGGAAGATATTCACTTAAAAGCCTCCCGGTATCTCTGGAAGAAGGGACTACAAGTCGCCAGTGGCACAAGGTCAAGGACAGGAATTTGCTTTTAGAAGATACCTCTACACAAGGTAACGCACGTATCCTTACCTGGAAGAAGTGCTGTGCCATGCAAACGTTCTGTCATCTAGCTGAGAGAAGCAGAAGAAGAAAGAGCTGACTTTTGCCAGCTTCCCTAGGATTTGTGGTAACAGCTAGCAACCGCGCGTTGCCATTTGAAAGGAACGAGCGAACGTGTGTGGGCTGTGGCAGGCTGTGTGCCTGCTGTTATGCCAAGATGCAGAAGCAGCATCTCAGAGGTGGCTTTTCAGGATATTCATCGTGGGTTCTTCTTATTTATTGATTGATTTCCTTCTCTAAAAGTGAACAAGCAACCCTATTCGGGCTCCAAGAAGAAGCCACCCAAAGACGGTGCTTCCAGTAATGCACAGATTTTTTTGGCTATGGCACAGATCTTTGGATTTTTTTTCCAGCTTTGTAGTAGCTTTCATGCAATACATACAAAAATGAATACATAGTTTGCCTGGAGTATCCCTAAGGGAGCAAAGTTAAAGTCTGAAATATCTTCATCCCATTTGCTGCTTCAGGGCTGATTGCTAGCCTGCACCTGCCATTCATGGGAACTGAAAGTTAGCTGGTCAGAAATAAAAGCTCATGAAAAGAAAACATGTTTTATAGAAATATATGAAAAGAAAAATCTATTATTATCCAGTCACATCAGTGACAGTGAGATCCTCCCAGCTTCCCAGCCAGGTACAATTAACAATTGTTACAAACAATCAATGACTTAATTAAAGCAGTAACTTTCCATTACATTTCAAAGGGAATATATTAGATGGTGGAGAGCATCGGAAAATGTAAAGTAGTACTTATATTTAAAAGATGAGCAGGAACAATAGCAGGTAAGGAGTGTATGCCTGAACGCTGCATGACTCCCTAGCAGCACGCAGTGCCAATTGCTGGTGTTGCTGCATCACACAGAGGCTCTTCCACACTTATGGTTACATATTATACTCACACAAAGAGACCTGAAGACCCAGCAGACTCAAAACACGAGTCTTCCCCCATGCAGAAAGTCATCTAAAGAGCCAAGCTGCTCTAAAATGTGTGCTTAGAGGCACAGTGATGAAATGTAGCATGCAACTGCCACCAACTGATCTCTTCCTCTAACCAGCACATTTGGAAGTGGCTGAAAGACAACATGACTCCTATCAGCAGTCGCTTTTCACTTTGAACACTGGATTGCAAATACTTAGAGGGTTTTTTTTTTTTTTTTTTGGTTGCATTTTTAGGCTACTTATTAGTAAAGACTGCTGGTTTCACTATCCCTGTGAAACAGAAGAAGAGGACAGGAAAAACGGGGAGCACATTGCCAAGCACAACTGTAACTTCTTCATCTTTACATGAATCCTACTGCTCAGCTCTGATTTGCTGCAGAAACATAATTTTAGCTTGGTGTGAGATACTCATTTGTATCAAGGACAATTGATAAATTGATGCCTACCATAAAAGCCAGTAATATCTAGGGCTTTCAGCTTTCGTGGTTCATTATGATCTCAAGAGTGCTCAGGTCTGCATCCAATTATGTGTTGCCAGAATGTAATTTCAGTATCAAGTAGAGACTGTGAACTTCTTGATTCTGCTCAATAAAGCCAACAAAAACCATCATTGTTGAGTTTCATCTGAAGCCCAGTCCCTTCTTCATCTGACAGCTGGGCATTTCATTACAACAGGAGCTCTTTGGATGCTCTCGGAAGGATAACACATGGGTACCAGAAAGCCGCTGCTTCTTTGATGAAAATGCAGCAGAGTGCATGTACTCTGAGTTCTCCTTTTTCAGGGTGATTGGAACAAGGGACTTCATTGGCAGAACAGTCACCCCACTCAGGTACAGGGAAGGTGCCCTGCTCTGGCACCCCCCAAACAGTAAGCATGTTTGTCACTCAGATAATATATATTCCATATTTTTAAAAAGACAAGCTTGCATACAAAATGCATACAAAAAAAGAACAGGAATGTATTAGGAAAATTATAAATCAAGCATTTCTCTCTCTATCCCTAAACAAGGCCGAGTTGCTTACTGTCACCCTCCTCTGGACATGTCTGTCAGCTAAACTGTTAACTGCTTGGATGCATGAGATGTAAGCAAGACAGGAGCAATCCATCCCCTGCCTTCAAACACTCCAAGCACCTACCATGCTCACTCATCAGTGCTGAACTTAGTATAGGGCTCAACATCCTCAGCTGCTGGTACACTTTCCAACCTTACTTGTAATTTGTTGCTGGGAGACATCCAGACCTACACACTTAGACAAACATGGACATGTTAGGCTGTGTAGGGATGGGGTCAGGAAAGCCAAGGCCCAGCTTAATCTAAACTTGGCAAGGAATGCCAAAGAAGAACACGAAAGGCTTCTACAGGTACCTCAACCTGAGAAAAAGAAAGTCCAGCAGGGTGTATCCCCACCTCCCCCAGAGATTGATACAGGCAAGCTGGTAATAAAAAACAAGGAGAAGGCTGAAGTACTTAAATTTTTTTTGCTTTGGTCTTCTCTGATAACTGCTCACCACACAGCCCTCAAATGTTTAGTTTGTTAGGAGGGGACTGGGGAAGCAACATCCCTCCCACTGTAAGTGAAGATGAGGTTTGAGACCACCTGAGGAACATCCATAAGTCTACATGTCCCGATGAGGTGTGTCTCAGTGTCCTGAAGGAACTGGCTGATATGGTTACCAAGCTGCTCCCAATGACATTTCAATAGTTGTGGCAGTCAGGTGAAGTCCCTGGTGACTGGAAAAAAGGCAGTGTCACACCCATTTTTAAGAAGGGTAAAAAGGATGACCCTGGGAACTACTGACCTGTCAGTCTGATCTCTGTGCCAGGAAAGACCATGGAGCAGATTCTCCTGGAAGCTACACTAAGGCTCATGGAAGAGAGGGAGGTGATAATAGAGCACCAGCATGGCTTTACCAAGGGCAAATCCTGCTTAACCAACTTAGTGACTTTCTATGATGGTGGCACTGCATCAATGCACAAGGGAAGAGCCACTGATGTCATCTACCTGGGCTTCAGTAAGGCCTCTGACGTAGTGCCCCACAATATCCTTCTCTCCAAATTGGAAATATGTGGATTAGATGGGGTGGACTGTTCAATGGATGAAGAACTGGCTGCAGGACTGAGTCCAGAGAGTGGTGGTCAATGCCTCAATGTTTGGATGGAGGTTGGTGATGGGATCAATACTCCTTAATATTCTTTAATGACATTGCTGGTGGGGTCAAGTGCACCCTCAGCAAGTTTACAGATGATACCAAGCTGCAGGGTGCAGTCAACACACCAGAGAGATAGGATGGTATCCAGAAGGACCTAGACAGGCTTGAGCAAGTGGGTCAAAGTGAACCTCACAAGGTTCAACAAATCCAAATGCAGGGTCTTGCACCTAGGTCATGGCAACCCTCACTACTAATACAAGCAGGGGGATGAAAAGATTAAATGCAGCCCTGGCGAAAAAGACCTGGAATACTGGTGGATGGCAAGCTGGACATGAACCAGCAATGTGCCCTCAAAGCCTGGAAAGCCAATCATATCCTGGGTTGCATCAAAAGAAGCATGGCCAATGGTCTGAAGAAGGTGATCCTGCACCTCTGCACTGTGCTGATGAGGCTTCATCTGGTGCACTGCATCCAAACGTGGAGTCTTCAGCACAGGAGAGACATGAACCTGGAGTACGTCTAGAGAAGGGCTAGAAAACAATCCAGGGGATGGAATACCTCTCCCACAAGGAGAAGCTGAGGGAGCTGGGGCTGTTCAGCCTGAAGAAAAAGGAGGCTCTGAGGTGACCTGATAGCAGCTCTTCAGTATCTGAAGGAGAGCTACAGGAAAGAAGTAGACAGTTTCTTTAGCAGGGTCTGTGGTGATACAGCAAGGGGAAATGGCTTCAAGCTTAAAGAGGGTTAGTTTAGCTTGGATATAAGGAAAAAGTCTTTTAAAGTGAAGGTGGTAAGGCACTGGAACAGGTTGCCCAGAGATGTGGTTGATGCCCCACCTCTGGAGATTTTCAAAATGAAGTTGGATCAGGTCCTGGGCAACCTAATCTAGCTTACTGTAAGGGAGCTGGATGACCTTTAAAGGCCATCTAGTCCAACTCTAAGGATTCTGTGATTCTATGATTTACACAATGCAGAAAGTTGGCCTCAGAAACCGAGACATTCCTTTCGTTCATTGATGCTATAACCAGTTCTAGATTGTGCCTGTTTTAAGGAGAAAAATTTATATTGCAAACTAGTTCCTAATATAAACTTAATATTTTTTGCACACTGGGAACAGATAACTTTTTTTTTGCTGTATTATCACATTCAATCTCTGAGGCTTTGACACAATGAAAGCTTCCCTGTAATAACTGCACAGAGACTTAAAAAGAATTATGTTCCCCTAATGGAATGTCACCAGATTGTGATTAATTTGCCTTCCCTAGAGGTCTCAGAGTAAGATGACTTAAAGAAAACAAAAAGGCAAATCTGAAGCCTCAGGTTTTCAAATATGACTAGCAACTATGAATGGTCCAACTTCAAGTGCACTAAAGATTTCTGAAAGCATGGGCAAAAGTTTTCTAAAAGGCAGCAATCTTTAAAATGTGCCCATCTGTCCGCACTGAGAAGAGAACAAGGCACCAATTATTTGGAAAAAAATAAGTCTAAACCACACCGATTTTCATCTCCTTTTCTAACACAATCCCTAAAACGAAGCCATGGTTTTCCTGGAGGCACAGAGTCACGTACATGACAGAAGTAAGGTTGTAAGCACATCAGTTACAACAGCACTTTTTCAGAGAAAAGTAGTTTGCACACAAGAAAGCTTGAATACAAAACAGGCCCAAATCACTCCAAAACGACACAAGAGACCGCAAAGACTTCAAAACAACTGACCAATCTCATGGCTTTCAAAAAAGAAAAAATGAAAATCAAACTAACACTGTTCTTCAGAGAACTCGCACATCAGAAATAGAAAAGCGAACACATATAGGGATGGTTGCCAAGTCATCAGTTCTCCCACCAACTGAGTCCCTGCACAGCTCGCATGAGGGATGGACACAGTCCAGTTCAACTAGGGAACAAGTTAGCATACAGCCTTCCATTGAAGCAGACCTTTTAGGGCCCATTCTACATTGGTGGAGGAGGGGGTTAATTTCCTTGATTCATTTATTTTTAGGAAAAATAACAACTACTGTTAAACACCATGACATCCAGACTGGACTTCTCCCACTGCTTCTGCTATTTTAAGGCATCTGTAAATAACTGACTACAGTGCCACCACTTATTTATGTCTACAGATGGCTTCTTGTCTTGGCAGAAGGGGGAAAACTACCACCTCAGGCTTAAAGGAAGTTTCTCAAGCAGGTTTGTCACTCCTGCTGCTTGTGACTACATGCTTAAGCCTTAGAGCTACTGCATCTACATGGCTTGTGAAGGGAACAAAGTTTCTTTCATGTTGAGATAAATATGCAGAACACAGAACACTATACTAATTGGCTAAATACACTGCTGGTGTAAGACAGCATAAGTTCATAGAGCTGAACATGTTGGTGACATTTACTCCGACTTGAGGTCTTTCCTAATAAGAAGAGTAATAAATACAAGTCATTTGGATGACAAGCCTGCCTCTCTCCTCAAAGAATAATAGAGTGATTTGAGCTGGAAGGGACACCTAAACATCACTTAGTCCAGCTCCCTTGCAACGAATAAGGACATCTACAGCACATCAGGGTGCTGAGAGCCCCATCCAGCCTGACCTTGAATGTCTCCATGGACAGGGCATCCACCACCTCCCTGAGCAACCTGCTCTAATGCTTCACTACCCTTACTGAAAAAAACTTCCTTATATTCAGTCTAAATCTCCCCTCTTTTAGTTTGAATCCATTTCCCCATGTCCTGTCGCAACAGACTCTGCTACAGTCTGTCCCTTTCTTTCATACAGTCCCTCCTTTAATGCCTTCTCTTCTCCAGGCTGAGCAGCCCCAACTCTCTCAGCCTGTCCTTGCAGGGGAAGTCTCTCGCATCATTTTTGTTGCCTCCTCAGGACATGCTCTAACAGATCCATGTCTCTCCTGTACTGAGGACTCCACATCTGGATGCAGTACTCCAGGCGCGGTCTCACTAGCACAGTGTAGAGAGGCAGGATCACCTAAGCTCACATCACCTTCCAACACACACATGTATGTGTGTGCAGATGAAGGCTTCTCAGGTCTCCTATCTTGCTGTGAGGTTAGCAGTTACACTCCATCCATGAAAAACCTGAGCAAGACAGGTAACTTCAAACTACGGATGAGCTCGGGAGCAGCAGCAGAATTTACTGGCTTTTTCAACGCTAGCGATTCCACCAGAATCCTACTGTGCTTATTTCAAGACCTGAAGTTTTCCCTTGGAGATGCATGTCTGATCTGCATCAGGTCTCCAGAGAGTAGGTCAGACTGGCCTTTGAGGAATGGAGAAAGCACATTTGGCTGGTTGCATTATTTGGATGTTTTCAATCTCCTCTGCTTAACTGCTTATGGTAGCAGGACTAAAGGAAGAAAAGCCATAGCTTGTTTTCTTCTCAAAAAATTTGATCCTTGTTTTCTCCTACATAATTCTAACTCCCATTAATTATTTTAGGTATTTAATGAAGACAAAAATACTTCCAATATTTATTTTTGGTAAATTAGAAATGAGAGGCTCAAAAGCCTCATATGCTTAAACACACAACTTTCTTTCCTATTTGCTTGTTTCAGATTTGTTTACAACAGATAAAAATTTAACAGAGGAGTTATCTACTACCCTTCATACTTTAGCATTAAACATGGAGGTTGGTGGCCCTGCATGTGGCAGGGGGGTTGGAGATTCATGATCCTTGAGGTCCCTTCCAACCCTGGCCATTCTGTGATTCTGTGATACTCCCGCCCCTGAAAAAAATCAGTATGGCATAACTGAGCACAAGATAATACCAAAATTCTTGGCTGTCTGGATCAGCAATATGCAGGCAGTAAAACTGAAAGAAAGCTCATTAGCATGACATAACAATCATTTATAGTAAGTAAGATTTAATGTTAAGTACTGCAGCCTGATTTATCTGCAGATATTTCTATTAGTAGGAGAGGTGCTGTACAAGTCTTGAGGTTTAGTTCATTGCACCACATTAAGCAAAAGGTGGGAAAGGTACAAGGAGAGACAGATTCATCCCATCTAACTCCACTGACTCGAAAAGCTGATCCATTTCATTCTTGGAGAGGCTCTGACCTGATGTCAAATACATGCAGACTGATGGCTTCTCCTGATAACCTTTCTCCTGCAGGATACTGAAGGTGCTTTGGATTTACTATTTTAAAGCATTTTCCCCACTCCATTTCTCAGTGTATATAAAGTATGAAGATGAAAAAAATGAATGTTCCATGCTTCAAAGTATTTTGGGATGAATTCACACTTATCAACTAGGTGAGTACCAAAGGGAAAAAAACAACCACATCACAGAAAGCGAGACTTGCAACCCTGCCTGCCATTACATCTGAAAAAGGCAGTGCATTTTTGAAAATATATTTCTATTGGAATGGTTGGTCTTGCAGTGCTCAGCAAAACTCAGCAGCTCACTGCAGAAGTGATTGCACAAGATCCCTCTTTGCAGGGAACCTTCAAATCTTTTCTATAGCTTTTAAGACTAGCAATCTAAATTCTCCAGAGTCAAATCTTGCTTACTTTTCCACTGATCTGCTGAAGGATGAAGCACCATTTTAACACTAAACCATTAAACAGAATACCTTGACATCCAGAAGACCCTTTCCAGCCTCAAATATTCTGTAATGCTAAATAGTGTGGGTTTACTCAGAAATTAACTTTGCTACACTGGAAAATAGTCCAGGGAAGAGCTGTTTAACTCAAGTTGAAAATCTCTAAAAAAGCAGATTTAGAAAAACATTTTGAAAAAGGAAAAAGAGAGTAATGCTCCAGTTTGTTTTGATACAGAGTAAATCCTGGACGACCACCTGGGATCCTCTTTCCTGCCTCACTGTCTTAAAACAATTCAAAGTAAGACACAAATTAGTTTCAAGCAAGAATATCACTTCTTCCCTAGCATGGGCTTCCCCTCACCTTTCTTGAGGGAATGGAAACAACCACTGAGCAATGCCTGTCTCTCAAAAAATGTTCTCTCCAACCGCAGAGGTTTTTTTTCCCCACTATAGCTGCACTCAAAAAAGTCCACAATGTTCTCTTCATTTATCAACAGTATTCTGAACCTACGGTGATCTGACAATTAGTAAAGAGAATTAGAAAACCAAGCACATTTTGCAATAGATGCTTAGCACAGCCTTGGTCTTAAGTGGCTCAAAACAAGAGTTACACAGAGGCAGAAACATTGCAGTGTCAGTCAGACTCGCAGCTGCTGTTAGCTCTGTTCTACAGCTTCCCCATTCTCTAAGTATAATCCTGCAGAGACTCTTTTCCCCAGTTTCAGTTCACTGCTGGGCCACAGGCTTTCTATCTGCTCCTTTACCAGCTTGATAGGCGCTGAAAAGCTCTGAAGACATCTTCTGTTGAAGTCATCTTCTATCAGGTAGTGCTAGGACTACAAAGCTTGGAGCATCTGGATTTTACTCACATATGCATCAGAGTCACTTGCAGATCCAGGAAAAAAAAGTTAAGTTCTAGCTTGTTTCTCAACACACTTTATCAGACCTTAACCCCTCAGTTGGGCTACAATTCTCTTCTAGTCAACATATGCAAGATTGCTGTGGGGAGACCTCATTGTGGCCTTCCAATACTTGAAGGGAGCATATAAACAGGAGGGGGTACGACTGTTTACGAGGGTGGACAGTGATAGGATGAGGGTGAATGGTTTTAAACTGAGACAGGGGAGGTTTAGGTTAGATACTGGCAGGAAGTTTTTCACACAGAGGGTGGTGATGCACTGGAACAGGTTACAGGATGAGACATTTCCACTAGCTGCCCTCCAAGAAGACGAAACAAGAGACAAGACCAGCTGTATCTCAGTTTCAGCTGACCACAACCAGGGCCACAGGCTCAGAATAAGAGAACAGAGCTTTACAAAGGGCCGGCCCTCCTTAGGAGCACCAGTGTGGTAGGTGTAGCTCTGTTAATGTGTCAGTAAGGGCAGCAGGGTTAGGTCCCTACTGCAGCTGTTGGGTGATACAGTGACAGCTACACATATGAAAGACGCCTTCTAGTTACCAGAAGTTATCTTGTTGAAGCCTTTTTACTGTGAATATCTCCACTGAGAAATAAATGCAAGGAAAAGATTTAGCAAACACTGCAAACCCAGACAAAGCTCCAAACACACAGCACTGTGAGCAACACAGTTACTGTGGAGGACTACCAGGCATAAAACACATTTTGTGTTCTCTCAATGTTTATTTACAAACTAGTTTATTTATTTTTCAGAAATGACATCACCCACCAGCAAAATCTTTCTCTGTAAAGTAGATACCCATACAGTAACTTCGTAAAAATAAACACCAGAACCACTACTCAAACTAGAAGCTTGAATAGCACCAGAGGAGAATGGAACTGTTCAAACTAACACAAGGTTACGTCACACCCTCCCAGGAAAATAATGAAGTAATTAAGAGAAAAAAGCTGTTTGCTTGTTTTACAGCAATGAGTTAGTGGTTAAAATATTGGAGGATTTATTTTGCTTTTCCAGTTCTTTCCCAAACTACTTCTTCAGTGCTGGCTAAGTTGTTTAGTCTTTCTAGACTCTAAATACTAATATTTTAGTACTTGGATGTGCAGTATGGTTATGGTTGTGTAAGTATCCATTCTTTGGCCACAAAGAAAGACAGCAGAAGTACATTGAGGAGAACACCTATTTTGCTCCACAGCATGAGCACACGTGTATTTACCCACACAGGTCTATCATCACAGCATCCAGTGCCAGCAATCAGCCTCTCCACTCCCAGCCATGTTTTAGAACAGCTTGAGCAGAAACCCACATGACAGCTCATAACCGACCCATACCTGTTTCCTCATGGGAAGAAAAGTCAAATACCACTGCTCATCTTTGAGAAAGATCAGCAGACTGATTCCACTCTTAAAATCCATGATAAAAACTGCCATAAGATACAACCAGTCAATTTCTTGTGAAAGCATGTCCTTGTTCACCTACAAAAAAATACTGTTTTTGTACTCTATTCTCAGATCATGATTCCTCTCCAGTTCCTTTCTGCACTCTGATAGATGCTGCAGTTCTGCATAATCACAGAGCATAGAACAATCATAAGATGGGCTTGAAATGCAAGCTCCATTTCCCAGTGCACTCCCTACTGCCTTTCTGAACAAAGCTTCTCTACTCTCTCTGCTTGTGGTCCTCCTGCAGTGAGTTCAAAATCAAATGTCAACAATAATAAGAAGAAATAAAAATTATCAGCAGAAAATCATTTCCCTCTGTTTTAGCATTTTTTTTTCCTATCCTTCCTAAGCTACTTCACAACAGGGGACTGAAAGAAGTTGTTTCAGGTCTTCTGGATAACTTTTTATGATACCTTTATCATGCATGCTGCTCTTCTGCAGTTACTGCAGATCTCAATTGCAGTAGGATTTGCAAGTCAATCCTCTATCTGTAAATCCCAGATGGCTCAGTAATTTTTAGCTCAGCTATTGATCTCCTCATTCATACATAGCAGCTTCTGGGCAAACACACCCAGCTGCTATCATCATCCACATCCGACTGCCACAAGCAGAAGAGAGGACTTTGCAAACCCAAATGCTATCGATTAATAACATCACCACTAGAAGAAACAAAACCAGGCTCTAACAAGTGCAAGGCTTGTGCATTTGCCTACCTGATAGAGATCACAAGGCTGAGGCCACACTCCCTTCCTCACTCTGCAACATCTGTGCTTTCTGAAACTGAGCAACAGCCTCCTTAAGTCTTGTACTCTGAAAACCCATCCAGCCTTGCGGTGCCAGACAGCCCCTTCTCTGTTCTCAGCCAGCCACAAAACAAGTCACAATTCAATGACCAGCTCCCATACGAAAGGAAGATACGGAGGTCAAAACAATCAATGCAATTAACTGTCCCAAAAACAGCGCAAGGATTTTTGTAAAAGGGGAACATTCAGTTTTCAATCTGGCCCTTCCCCTCCCCCCTCCCCTTCCAATATATTAACCATAAATGAAGAGGGTGCTGGCATATTTCACTCCAGCTGCTCTCTCTTTCTCCCTCTGTCCTATATCACTGCAAAACTGCGAGAATGGATTTAGGATCCCATGATTTTGGGGATGCTGGACTGCTGCTTACCTCTGTGAGGCAGCAACTCCTAGCTCCTTGCTTAGGTCTCCAAGGAACCCTTCCTTCTGAGATGCCTTAGGTGAAACCATTTTCAGTAACAAGTTTGTTGTGGGGGAAAGGAAACAAGCCAAAAGTCCGGCCAGCCTGTGGCTCTCCCTCTCAGACCACTGAGGACCAAAAATGCTGCTTCCATGTGGCTGCAGTGCTAATAGGAGATGTCAGAAAAAAATGGCATGGGTATCACATGCTACCACCACACATTTGTGTTTTAGACACTGTCTGTTGAGCTCCTTAAAATGCAGTTTGTCTCCTTCTGCAGGGAATTACTCAGGCAGCCTGTCACATGGCCTGCAGCAGCACAATTATATAATTCACTCCAGGATAAGGCTCTCCAGGGTTCAGGTTGGGGAACCAGAGAAGATAGATAAAACCACACAATGACAAGGGAACACAGACTTAGTGCAATTAACACCTTGTAACTCTACCAGCTTGCACTCACAGTGGGCTCGCTGTCTCAGAAAAAACTTCGTTACATAGCAGTGTAAACCTCACCTAAGTTAGAAAGGAACTCACTAGTATAAGAAGTTGAAAAGAAGTTAGCAAGAAGTCTGCAACGCATTCTCAGTAAGGGAATGGCCATCAGGTGGAAGAGAATACATATGCATGTTAGTTTATTGGATCTGGGGAGAGCTGAAGGTTCAGTAGTATATATAAATGCAGAAGAAACTTCTAAATTCCAATTCAAATCCCATACGAGGCTTCTCCAAGGTTTAAAGGTGTTCACAACCAGGAGAGCACTTCAGGGTTTCATAAAGTCTAAAGTGATCTGATAAAAACATTTAGAATGGAGATGCTGGATTCCAGCACCTCCATCGTAATGCTGAAGAAGGTTTTTGCAGTATAAAGCAGATATAATCAGCATGGAGTTGTTTATCTATGCAACTGCAGAAGAGACTCTCTGGCGTTTTGTCACGACGAGTTTTCATTTGATTTAGAACTTAGTCCAAGCCATTTACTCCCAGTTCCTGCCCAAAGTTTAGGAACATTGGATTCATTGCTTTGGTGCATCTGAGTGTAGCGATAGATTCCTGCAGCTACGGGTCGGACCTCCATCAGCACAACCAGCACTGATATTACAGAGATCTTGGGGTCTGGTGGATGCTATCACCTTCCCTTTCCACATGTGGTTAGAGATATTCCTTAGGTTAGGACCACCCAATGCTCCATTTGCTCCGGTTGGTAGATTCAAACTCATTTTCAACTTCTTTCACCAAACTGCTTGTCATATTTCTTCCCTGACCACAGTTTTGTTTTTTGTCTTCTTTCTGTTTAAGCTGTTAAAATAAGGAGCCAGTTTCATTTCACGGATTATTTCACACAATTGTCCATTCATTCTCCTGCACAATACAGGTTTTACTGGTGCCTCTCCTTATCATGAGGGATATTATTTACTATGCCAGAAGATATCCAGTTGCCAGCCAATGATCACAGCACTGTGCCTTCTCTCCTCTCATCCATGATTTCTGTCCCTCTGAAACTACCCTGATCCTATCTGGCTTGGGGCATTCATGCCTACAGGGCTGTGCAGCCCACCCAAAGCACCCACTGATCACCACAAACCATCATCTTGCACTGAGGAGGCAGATGAGGGGTGACTGCCAGCCATGCCCACGAGTGCCAGTGCTCCATAAAACATCCTCAGGAAAAAGAGAGGAAAACATGCATACCTGAGCATGCTGTTCATGTAACATGCTGCTATTCTGCTCCAGCACATTCTCACTTAAGAGCAATACAAGCCTGCACTGATCTCCCAAGCACAGAGCACCTTAAGCTGGAGCCCAGCTGTCTCTCAGAATTTCCACACTATTTTCCTCTCTGGAGAGCTTCACACTTTGGGTATGGCACCACCTCAACACTGCTCTCACCAGCAATCTGCCCTCTCCTTACTAACATCACTTAGCCCCACAGAGCAGGCACGGGACAACCAACAGGAAATCAACATTCACTGTGAAACTGAAAGAGTGCCCACAGGGTGAGTTTGGTGCTGGACATCTAAACAAAAACTGGCATGTATGAAAAACCTTATGAGAAAAGTTGACAGTCTATTCTGATTTCTGTGATCATACTGTCCTAAAGCTATTGACCTCTGGAAGGAGCACAGAACACTATTTTAACTTCATATTGATGATTGTATGTTGTACTGCTGCACACTTTGAATCCCTAGGGGAACAAAAGACAGCCAGATGGGCTTATGCCACAGAATACCTCTCCAAGTGTTAGGAAAGAAACACCTGACACTTGTCTCACTAATGTTTCTGCAGTTCTGATGCATCACGTAGTTTCATCTCCGAGGCCCATGCTTTAAAACTAAATCTCACCGAAGATACGAGATTCTTGCATGGCCTCGCAGTCCCGGGAGATGGGCTTCTAAGAAGAATCTCTATGTGAAGTCACACGTGAAGTCTAGATGTGCTGCACACAGAGAGGCTGAATATTTGGGGCAGCTATCATCATTGGTGCAGCTTCACTGGATTCACTCGACTCAGTACAGTGGGTCCATATTTTTTTTGCACCACAGCAATAAATATGAAAAAATAAAACCTGTTTCATCAACTAAGTCAGATCAAAGTGGAAAATGGGTAAAAACATCCAATGTCAAGCAGGGCTAACACGAAACAGTCAGCAATACTTAAGAAGACTTATTTTTAATGCTGTATCTCAGAGCAGCAAGAGCATAATTTTTCCTTTTTCTTACTACTAGTGCCTTCCTATTTTAAAGTGATCCCAAATCTTGTCTATTTCAAACTCCTCAGGAATAATATGAAAGTAATGCCTAGCAGAATGTTAATGACACAGATTTGCTGAAGATTAAATTTGATTAAATGCTGCAAAGTAATGGAGCAATTCAGGGGACAACGAAGTAATGAGGGAGTTTCTGAACTCAGTCTTTTGTCTGTAAAACTTTAAGTAATTTATTAATATAGTTCTTATTATAAAGTATTTCATACAGGCAGCCTAAATGAGTGTTAAAAGAAAGTCCGCAGCATAAATATTCTTAGCATTAGAGTGCTGTATGTCAGAGAACATTCACAAAACAAAAACATCTTGGAAACAATAGCAATACAGCTGCTTTCCTTTTCTACAACGTTCAGCAGAAAAAGAAAGCAATTAGTCCTTACAGCATTCCTCTGAAACTCAGCCAGAACTTACTGTTCTCCTTCTTCAGACAGGCAGACTGAGGTAGGACAGCAAAGTTGTTTGGCTAAAGACACAGGGAAAGCCTAAGGGTGAAAAACAGAGGTGTACAGCTCCAAGCCTGTTCCAGTGCTGGTGACTCAAGAGGTTTCTGCAATGTTTTCACTCACTCATTCTCTGTGCAGAGCCTGCCACAGTGCAGATTCCTTCCTACCTGGCTGTAAGACAAATCCTGGTGCAACTAATTTGGTGAAGATCTTCATGTTGTGCAGCATAAATGAAACATGAGGCTATCCACTGTCTCGTCTCCTATACGGTTTGGATATCCACTTAGTGACACAATACTGTACCAAAGGAATTTGGGTGCTATGTGACCTCAAATCACAAGAAGCATAAATTCCATATAGCACATGCACACATGCAATCTTACTTTCTTAACAAATACTTTTGTTATCACATACATCCCTACTTCTTAAATACATAAGTTTTTCCCAACTCCATCCCAATTAGAAAGGCGATAACTCTATACTGAAGGCCAAAAGTTTCTAGGAGAAGAGAAATACCTTTGAATCTATGCAGACTAAGTACACTGTTCAACCACAAATGTGCACTGCATCCTTTGTAACACACAGACAGCTAGATTAGGACAAAAGTACAGACTGATTTGCTTGGCAGTGTATGAGTTTCCCCCATCCAAACAACCAGAATGCTGCAGCCAGGGCCACAACAAAAGCAAGACAATGAAAATGGCTGGTTTTTAGTAACCTTTGAGAGTGGAATGATAAATGGGAGCAAACATAGCTAAGTTCTGTCAACTGCTTTAAGAAGGTAGGCTGTAGGCTCATGAAATACAAGCAGGTAGCATTCAGAAAGAAAGGAAGAAGCAGCAAACATGATCAGTCTCGGCTTCAAGGTCAAATCTAACAGCAATGGCAGAAAAACAACTCAAGTCCTAGGGAGAAATCATTAATGTGCTGATATCTGCACACCTTGGCTACAGATAGTGGCCAGCAACTGGAAACCAAAGCAGCTCACTTGTGGTGCAGTCACTGAATATACTTCTTTAAAAGCTCCACACTGCTTACCTAAGACACTTTGCAATGAGAGGAAATTCAAGAAAATTCCCATTAACCTAACACTGGATCTAAATATAAACAAGACACATATTTTTTCTTTTTTTACTTAAGGTCTGGAACTGCCTATGCAAAATAGAAAGTCTGGGTTAAATACTCTCACCTTAGCCTGCATATTAACCCACTGTATTTGGGTGCTGCCACACTACTAAGTGGTGATAAATACCAAAGCAAGATTACCAAAGCCAGTTCCCAGCTTTAACACTGATATTGGTTACAGGGGTCATTAGAAGCATCTTCATCGCCCATCCTGGTGGCCTTCATAAGGGTACTGGAAGAGGCTTATCCCTCCCATTTTTTCCAGATGTGTATGTATAGAACTTGCTGCAAGTTACACAAAGGAGGTTTTCAGTGGTATCAAGGGTAATGCTGAAGAGAGGTGCTTATGCCTTCAGATAGTGGAAATGAACACCAGTGATAATGATGTACTTCAGAATGCAAAGTTCTGAGAACAGGTGACAGTGGGCAATGGAACGGCCAATACAGCACACAGATAATGACAGAATATCACGCAGGCCCACATCTTCCCTAATACAACTGCAGTGAAGTGCAACAGGGCAAATTCTATGAAGGTAATAACAGAGAGAAGTGAAGAGGAAAGCTTTGTTTGTTAGAGAAAAAGCTTTCTTCTGAGGGCTGAGGAAGCTCAGTCAAAAAAGGACTTCAACTCCGAGTTTTAAGTTCTGTGCTCAGCACAGTATGCAAGCAAACCCTTAATATTTAGTACCTGCATATATCCCATGGCCCTGAGGAGAGTGAAGAACTGCAGCCTGAGTGAGCTGACGAAGAGCTGCAAGCTCTTGAGATGGTCAGTTTTTCACAGAGCTGGGATCAGGTGGGTGCAGCAGCAAAATGCCTTGGAAATGATTATTCTTTTGTATTTCCAAGAACTGAAAGAGACCGAAGGAATAATCTTTTCTGATCCTCCATTTAAGTAGATTAAGCATCAGAAAATGCATGCAGAAAGCACCTCACCCCAATCCCTCTGAGCTTCTACAACAAAGAAAGTACCCAGGAACATCCAGATTGGTGGCTAGACATCCTTGTGCAAATAAAATATCCAAAAGTCAGCAACTATTCTACGGAGAAAAATATGCACTATCTGTGGGGAGATTCTGGAAAACCAGTCTGTGGATTTATCCTGACTTTGGAATACATGTACCCAATGAAAGTGTTACTGAGTGCTGTGCAGGCCAAGTTTATTGTCACAAACAAACCTCAAAGGGCTGAATCTGAGTTCAGTTTCAAGTGATGTGGATTTGACTCATATTTTAATTCCAGAGCTTAGTCTAATCCCAGCTGTGAACCATAAGGAGAAGACTATGTTGGTGGAGTTCTGAAATAAGCCTGCAGGCTCCTCTTCCAGCTTCCTCATCTGGCTTCAATAATTTCAAGCAAAATCCTCCTCCTAGTAGTAGTAATTTACAGCTTATGTCTCTTAAACTCTCAGATATTCAAACTTTCCAGACTGTAGGGACTGCCTAAGAAAACTCAATAAAACACTCATAAGCTCCTCCACTGTATTCAATGTAATATCCAGCAGAAATAGTGACTTTCCATCATAACACTCAAAGGGCCACCACAGAAGACTCATCTATGACATGACACTGCCACTTACAATGAGTTGCACCATAGGAGTTAAGAAGAAAAAGTAGGAAACCAGTAAGACCTCCTTAAATTACTGCAAGGACATCAAAGCTAATAATCATTCAAATGACCTTCATCTATGTGCTATGGGTTGTGAAAAAGATGGAAAGGGTGTGAAAGAATAAAACATGAGAAAAGGTAGACGAGATTATATCAGAAATTGCCAGAACTGAGACTAAAATGAACTGTTTGATCTTTTAGAGGCAAGATCCAAACTGAATCCCAGCTGTGGTTATTTTTAAAAACATCTCTGCTTTCTAACTTTTCAGAGAAATGCTTTTATTCTCTTATTTAACATTTGAGAGAGCACAGATTGCACCACATGTGCAGATGAAAAAAAACATTTGCACGCTTCAAGAAAAACGTTCAGAAGAACTTACACAATTTTTCCCCCAGTAACTTCAAAACCCTGACACAATACCAAGAGCTCATTTAAGACTAATGCAATGCAGATGATGCAATCCATGCTGAAGGAGTCAACTTTAGAAAAAAATGTTTTCCTTGTCCTTTCCATCTCAAGGACACAGGGGAATCTTGTTTTGGGGAAATCCACTGAATTAATGGAGGATGAGGTTCCTCTTTTGTCTTGCTCTAAGATGCTCTGCTTAGGTCTGGAGCCCTTTGAGACATATGGCCTCACTCATGCACCACAGTTCAGGCATTGAAAGCCATCCAAATTTCCTTATCCACTGTGTACAATTAGAGAGAGTACAGTCCACTGCTGGGATTCTTTTGAAAACACTGTGTCAAAAAGTATTTACTGCTCTGAGATCAATGAGAGCAGCACAGCAATTGGGAAAACGTCAAAGCTGGCTAATGTGACTGATACCAGGCTTCAATTTGTCCACAAAGCTACTCTGCAATGCAGTGAGATCATCTTGTCTTCCATACCCTCAAAATCAGCTTTTTTTTTTTTGCTTCTCTGATCTCAAATTTCAAGAAATGATATTCCCACTCCTAAAGAAAGAGACTATTCTCATATGGGTACCACAAAGGTTTTTGGTTTCTTGTATAAACTGAATTCGCCCAAAGAAAAACCACTCTCCTAAATTCAGCTGCGAAGTTATATCTAATATGAACAGATCAATGACTACATGTAAGAACTACTCCCAAGTCATCAATGAAAAAAGGTCACACAGGAGGAGATGTAGGAACCACCCTGCAGACATTTACCCAGCATTCGATTCTACTCTGAACACGAGTTTCACACAATGCAGAACAGTGGCTGCTCCACAGCAGGTTAAAGCTCCTCGTGTGCCAACCTTCCAGGTTCAATCCCAGCCTGTGACCAAAGAAAGGCAGAATCACTAACAACAAGACAAAACAAACACAACAATATCGTGAGTTCTGCAGAACTACTGCTTTAGAAAACTTCACTGAGAAACTTTCTACTTTTCAATAGAAGATTTCCCACAAGTTGCTTGTGAATGGTCAACAATTCCTTGATCAGTTCCTTGATTTCTCCAAATGCCAAACAACAGTGTGGAGAGCATGTTTCCTATTATAACAACCCTCATTTGGTATGTCAGGACAAGTGGAAGTAGTACAATGAATGTCCAGTCTGGAGATCTGTGTATTTATTGCCCTTTGTTTAAAATCTGGCCATGAAAGTTCCTATAGCAAAGAAACGGCATCTCCTAGAGCACCTGTAATGCCTCTGATCATGAGGATAAAGATTGAATATATCATTCAACAGCATCCAGGGAAGGAAAACCGTATACAGAAGAAAAAAAAACCCTAAAACTCTGCATTTTCATTCAGAAAAGGATAAAAAGAAATGGCTACAAAAGCAAATCACATCGAAAATATTTCAGGTTCTGTACCATGCCTCAAAGAAGTACAGGGTTCAGTACAGGGTAGATTGTTCAGCAAAGAAAAAATGGACGTTATGGTACCTCCATAGCAGCAGATGGGGAGCTCACAAAAGCCAATTTCCTCCTGAAATCTCTGTGGCAAGCTGTAGCCTTGCTCTGGGCAAGCCTTCGTGTTCTTTCAGTCAGAACTTCAGAAGGATCATTACTGCTTTATACCTATGCTCATCAACACCTGTATTTCAGGAAAGCCACATTTCATGGCTAGCATGAAACATTTGAGCTATACGCTGAGTTCTTCAAGTTCTTCAGCAGACTGCACTCTTTGACAGCAAATCCCAGACCTTTCCAGCACCGAGCATCTTTCACAGTGAAAGTCTTCCCCCAGCCAACAATTAGCAGAACTGCATCTGAGTGAACATTATTGGAATATCATCCCTGCCTCTTAATTTCAGAGCAGAATTCTGTGGGGGAAAAAAAAGGTAATTTCAATTTATGGAAGTTTCTTACGCTTGTTTTTGTTGTGCCGTGGGAGGAAAAAAACCCCACATATTCTCCCAGAGCTCAATTCTCTAAAAAACAAACAACAAAACAAACTGAAGAAAAAAAAAAAACAACAACAAAACACATTATCAGCGTTACACATTATAAACGCTGGTTACTCAGAAAAAAAGATCATGGACCAGAATTTTGCTCCTTTTCTGCAGACATAGAGGTAAGTGACAGCTCTCTCTTCCCAGCTGCAGGCCCAGGGGTTCCACTCTTCTCCTATGTGCTCTTCATCCCCACTAAGGAGAAGGAAGCTGTTGGCTGAATAAGAGGCACCCTTACGGGAGCAGCCTGCCCAGGAGCAGGGAGTCCTGAAAAGATCCAGAAACCAGGCAAAGGAAACCAGACAGATTTCTAGCAAACATTTGCTTGCTTTCTTGTCGGTCTTTAATTGGTTCCAAAGAACATTATAATTGCAACAAGTCAGCCCTCACAGGTAGAAGAAATAAACCATCCTGATGGAGAGCTTCTTGCTGTTCTGACATGAAGTCATGAACTTGGGATGTTTTCACTTTGCGCTTCTTTTAACAAAAGCCAGTAGAACATTCAGTTCAAGGCAGACTGGCTATTCCACATACAAGGAAAACCCAAAGTGGCTTAGGAGTTGTTTGGGAAAAAAATAAAATTACTCATTCCATTTTATGTGTGCCCTCTGTCTAGGTAGGGAATTGTCTGACAATTTTAGAAGCATCAAGAAGTGGCCCAGCACACCTTTCCCGTATGGAAGACTTACAGTTTTTAGATCTCATACCTCAAGTCCTTTCCACACCTAGAAGCATTCACTATAAATTTTACTGCAATCTTGTGAATCCTAAGACTAGATCAGGCTGTGAGACAGCAAGCCTTAAATCTGTCACTGGCTGGAAAATCTCACCTTGCTCTGAGGATAGCTGGGAACACATTTGTAGCTCTATTACAAATTGAGTCAGGTGACTTCGAGCAAGTCACTTGCCTTTCCCTCAGCAAGCACCTCTCTTCATCTCCTTGTCCATTTGTTTATTTAGATTATAAAATCAAGGCAAGGACTGTACTTGCCCTAGGGCTACTTGAAGGGGCTACAGTTTGCCAACTACTACCTTTCATCACAATGCTGCTACTAATAAGGACTGAAGATAACCACGTCTCTCCAAAGTACTTAAGCGTGGTGATGCTGTCCAATATATAAAGAAAACAGTTCTTGTTCTCTCTTGCAGACAGTGAAACTAATTTGCTATTTTGAATTCAGATAATAATAGTAGAATAATAATAGTTCCTTTTAAAAATTTTAAGCATATTTCCAAATTTCACAGCAGTCCTTTTTCAGGAAAGACATTTCTAGAAATTCATTACACAACTTCATTCTTTATGAAAAAGGTCAAGCAAAGTGATAATCTTAAAAGCATTGAATCAATGCTTATAGAGAAATACATATTTTGCCCATTCAGTTTCAGAAGCAAGCATCTAAAATTACCTCAACTGTCCAATACCTTTTTCTACGTTTGTTAACAGTGTAATATTAACACCAAGAGGTGTGACATGCCCAGTTTGACACTTGGACAGAGGTTATCCTCAGGACTCCAGAACTGCCCAGCGGGATGCTGCACAGCACAGATGAAGAAGACATCTAGTGAAGGAAGTCAGCAGGACTGGAGGAAGTCTGGACTCCATGTCCACACAGTCTAATCTTGGACAGAGAACCTCTTCCAGGTCCTCTGAGTCTCCTGTGGGAGGGTGGCAGGCAACCTCAAGCAGATTCCACGTCCAAATAACAGACTGTGCTCCACTAACTTTACAGCATTAGCCCTGCTGAAACCTATTTAATGCATCGAAGAGTTCACTCCAAACTGGCTGCTTTGGTTGCAAGTGTGCAGCAGCCACATGGCAGCTGTAATTCATACACTTTACTTTCAAGCTAATAAAAAAAATCACAACAGAGCAAGAACCTTTCTCCCTCATTTTCCTTTTTAAATTTATCAAGCTCATTTAATACAACTGGAGTGCGTAAGAGATAAGAATATAAAATCATATCATAGAATCCTAGAATGGCCTGGGTTGAAAAGGACCGCAGTGGTCATCCAGTTCCAACCCCCTGCTATGTGCACGGTCACCAACCACCAGACCAGGCTGCCCAGAGCCACATCCAGCCTGGCCTTGAATGCCTCCAGGGATGGGGCATCCACAGCCTCCTTGGGCAACCTGTTCCAGTGCCTCACCACCCTCTGTGTGAAAAACTTCCTCCTAATATCTAAACTAAACCTCCCCTATCTCAGTTTAAGACCATTCCCTCTTGTCCTATCACTGTCCAGCCTTGTAAACACTGTTGCCCATCATTTCAGGTGTCCCAGGAAGGAACTGCCCCAAGAAAGGGCTGAGAAAGAACTACTGGCCCACAGTTACTCTTATTCAAAAAAGTCATTCAGCAAAATGAAGTTAACTGATATAGGTATATTTCCTTTCTATTTCTTTTCATTTTGCCTGCTATCTTATTATGCACACCTCTTTTGGTTTCTTATCACAGCTATAAATGGAATGAACTCTGGATGCTTTGCAGATGAACCATACCCAATTGAAGTTTTAGCTCTGAAACACGTCTTCTCCTTCATGTAATCTGAGTTTAAGTCCAAAGTTAGACTTCAAGAACAATCCCTTAGTTTTAGCATGTGGTGATGTCAATTAATGGGGTTTGCTCCACACTGCATCTAGGACTCTGAAGTCTCATAAACCAATAATGATATAGAGACCTGAAATAGCCTTCCTAGGAGTGAATGAATGCACAGTACTTGATTAAATATGATGGTTTAAAACTAATCAAACCACTCATCACACCCCCCAGAGCCTCTATCCTGCAAAGAGCTCAATTGGACTACTCGAGTATGTAAAATAACTCGCTTGCTAATGTCTGTACTTTGCCTTTTATAAAATTCATGCTCTTCTAAACGCACACACATTTGTATATTGGTTTTAAAGGAATATGGTAGTGATAAATGTTTTTTAATAAAAGAAACTGAATTATTTCTACCATATTTTTCTTGAATTATTTCCACAGTGAATTTCTTTCCTACTCACAAATGCTGTTTCGCGCTCATAAAATGTATGCTCCCAGTGGGTATACCAACCATCTGCCTGCATGTGAGCATGTCCTAGAAGAAGTACGTGAATTTGCTTTCCCGAATTTCATAAATGAGCAAATTTTACACCAACAATGAGAAATTTGTTTGAAGTTGCTAGACCACATCTGTGAGTTCCTTCTAAGCGAAGTACAATGGAATGCAACACAAACAGAAATGTGTAAAACATTCCATAACTGTACTGCAAACAGCAGAATATAGAATCAATACAGAAGCATAAGATATCCTGAATTGGAATGGACCCACAACGATCGTGGTGTCCAACTCTTGGCCACACAGCACCACCCAAAACCCAAACCCTATGTCTGAGAGCAGTGTTCAAACACTCCTTGAACTCTGAAACTTGGGACCATGCCCACTGCCCTGGGCAGCCTGCTCCAGTGCCCGACTACCCTGTGGAGAAGAACCTTTCCCTAATGTCCAATCTATAATAGAGCTGGCTGAATACCTGTGTATTCTCTTTCAGAGATGCTAATAATGACAGAAGCTTAATTACATCACATAATAAGTATTAACTGCATCTTACCATGAGTGAAGTTTATGCCCAGAAATTCTATATCCTTACTGTATTGCTGTAAAGAGCTTGGCATTATTCACACAGGATTATTTATCAGATGATGCCCCCTAGCAGATATTAGAAATACACAAGATCTGCTTTTCAAGAAATAGCTTTTGCCTTATACAAATCCAGCAGGTTCACAGAGAGTTTAAGCTGCAGCTTACTGAGATTGCTAATACGAAATACAATCCTGTGAACTGTTTCTTCAAAGATCTTAATGCACAGACTCAAGAATAAGGATAAACTATTAACTGTCAGTAACATTTCAGGCAGGGGCCGTTGGAGATGAGACTGTCTCTTGCAGGAATCCACAGTTCTGGTTAAACAGTGAGTAAGATGTATGAAGAGAGCTGGTGGTTTGCGGATCTGTGTGGCTCCATATTCTCAGAGTGGCCAACTTGCAGCACTTTTATGGCTCTCCCAGGAGCTGGCAACTCTCTGAAGTTTCAGCTCATGGAACCAGGTGATCACATCATCACATCTGGTCTTACTGACAAAAAAAGAAAGCGAAGGAAAACTCAGCCCTTAGACCTACACAGATAGCCCTGAAAATGCGACTCCTCACATCTTAAATTCCAGAATGCAAACAAAAAAGCATTGCATATTTCATTGAAAAAATACTTCAGGAAGTGTTAAGAGTGCAATAGGGGATGTCCCATGACTTTAAGCTCTTGCTTTTGGCACTCCTGTTGCAATCCTCCAAGTGGTCTGGTGACAGCCAGCTGTATGCTGAGACTTGTCCTGGAAGCAGTGTAGCAGAAAAGAGGAGAGGGAGAAACCAGGGCAGGAAAGAAAGGAGACGAACCCGTTATCATTTCTGTATCCTAACTAGAAAATGGATTGTCCCTTGTACCATTTCCCAGAGTTACTTTAGAGAATGCTTAACATTTTTATCTGCACATACATTTACTTTTTGTAAATGATTTTGGAAAGATGTCATAGCTGAAAGAAATAGAATGCCTTGAATTTGCATCTCTGTGGGTATTTCCCTCCCCCCCCCAACTTCAACTAACACTTAATGCTTACTACTTGTTTTTTATTGCTATCAGCTTTAATTATTAGCCAATATTTACCATAACAGCATTGATGAGCCCCAAATCTTCCACGGTTGGTTAGTTTTCCAGCATGCTGCCTTTCCATGTGTAAAACACATGGAAACAATACAAGTGTGTGGACTGTGAAAGCTTCCCAGGACTGTAGTGTGCAGGCTGCATTGCCTGTTACCACCAGATGTCAGTGCTACATAACTATAAGGAGCACCAGAACAGCCGCATCTCCAAATCACACGGAACCAGAAAGTTTTTGAAATATCACCATCAAGACAAAAACAGTCAAGCAAACAAAAACAACCATGGATCACACTGCAAGGAGACAACCTTTGTCTTTTTTGCGGAGATGGTGCTATGTTCAGGTTTTTTTTTCCTAAAACTGGCTTACTCTGCTCCTTTGAATTTTCAGTTCAGCTCCCAGCAGTGGTATGAGATGGTGTTAATCCAAGGAAGATTGCTTATCCGATCCACTGATTGTAAGCAAGGCAAGCTACTGTTGCATTCATGGTTGTTTTTGTTGTCGTTGTTGATTATATTTAAATTGCTACAAAATTATGAAGCTTTTTCTTCAGTAATAATCATCCCTCTAATCTAGTAATTATTCCAACTCCACAATAGACAGAGTACTTTATAGCCTGATATTCCTAGATTGCTTTCATGTTCAATTACTTGTAATTATACAAACAAGTCTGAAATTGATGATCTGTGCATATAATTATAGATTCTGCAACTCAGCATAAGCAAATAAAGGAAACAACCCCTATCTTACAACAGTTTCTAATAGTCAGGCACTGTAAATTTAATTGCAGTAAAGGGTAGATGGTATATTAAGTAATTAGCAACAAAACTATTATTTCAGGATAATTAAACCATCACATGGGCATTGGAGCTCACATTCAGAGCAACCTTTTAAGCTATGGTGAAGGAGCCCTAGCAATTTCCAAACCTGAGCACATGAACACCTTTCTTCTCTAAGTATGTTAAAAACATTGTGTCAAAAAGACGTATAGTGGTGATGTGACTGTATTTTCAAACTCACTTAGGACTCTCTCCTATTATATCATTCACTTTACTGAACCGACAGAAAAAGGACAAGTTTGCTCTAACATTCCAAAGAATGAACCAAAGACCAGTGATGGAGACATTACCTCAAACCCACGAGAGAACACTGAAGGGACTTAACATCATGACGAGCTAAGGAACAGAAGAGATTCTGAGAAAGCACATGCAGATTAGAAGGATATAGTCACAAAACACTATGAGGAGATAAATCCAAATTCAATGTCATAGGTATCTTCACAATGACTGCTGCTTTAACAGACTTTATTTTCTTGTACATAAACAGAGTTAGTGGGCGAAGGCTTGCAGACTGCTAAAGACATTATAGAAATATTTAACAATTGTGACTCGATTAATGAGACTTGGTATGAGTGATATACTGAATTCTGACAATGTTAATATCTTCTTATACGGCATCCTTTCACATTTAAGTTTTTAACTTTCACATTTTAAAGTCAGTAACAAATCTCCCATTGACTTTAATGGTACATGATCAGAGCCCATGGATAAGACAAATTGACTTGGTTAAATCTTATTTTCAGGATCATTAAAGCACAAGGAAATTAATCGATCCTTTCTTTGCTACATTATCAAGCTTTCAGATGTGAAAAAAAATTGTTTTTAAACTTGAGCATTCAGTTCCAAATTACTGCCTTACTAGATAGACACTTGGTAGCAGAAATTAGGTTCCCATTAACTCTAACTCATGTGCTAATGGAAAAAATTGTACCTCTCTGCAGCTTTTCCTGGCTACCATGCAAGTACTTCTTTAAAACAAAGGCTCTCAATTCACAAGGTATTTCATTTTTAACTTGTTTCTTCTGCATCATTGAAAAGTAATTTGCTAACTGATACGTCAGTCCTGAAATATTCAAGGGCAGGGCCAGACGTACCCAGGTGAGGGAATGATTGTCTCTGCCCAGAGAAACACTCAAGAAAACTTGCCAGCTTGCAAGGAAGCAGAGAACCGTGCTGGAGGAAAGCAAACTGTACAGTGGTGACCCGAACAGAGCTTTAGCAGAACAGAAGATGCCAAGTAGGTATTTGCCTCTCCCAGCTTGTTAGCTCTGCCCAGTCTGATGCAGATCTGTAGAGCACTACAGAAGGACCTGAATGTTCTGATGGGCAGCAGGTTGGCCATGACCCAGCAGTTCTTGCCTCTAAGCCGAAAAGGCCAATGGTATCCTGGGATGCATTAAAAAGAGCATGGCCAGCAGATTGAGGGAGGTGATCCTCCTCTTCTACTCTGCCCTGGTGGGGCCATGTTAAGTGTGATTTAGGTCACCTCTTTAAACCTACTTAAACTTGGTTCTGCTGTAAATCCACAAAAAAATCTCATTTTCTAATAGCTGAGTAAATCTCAGAGTTTGATTACATTAAAAAGATAATTCCTGGCAGTTAAGGTTTAATAATGAGGGTCTCATCTATGAGCTAAACTAATATAGTGGCTTTCTACTGCCAAAAGGCATCCATCTCTCCTCCCGTCAGGCAGCTCACTCATGCTACCTCCTTTGAGTGGCTTGCTAATCTGGAAAAAGAAAAATAAACAGTAGCTACAATAACAAGAATGAATAGCTTATGAATAGCCAAGGTAGCACACTGCACGAATCCAGGATCTCATTGCTGAGAGATGGCGATAAGGAAAAGGGAATGGCATTATGTGACTGTCAGGCTGGGAGTCAGGAAAAGGTTCTTCTCCAGAGGGTAGTCAAGTCCTGGAACAGGCTCCCTGGGGCTGTGGTCACAGCAACAAGCTGCTGGAGTTCAGGGAGGCTTGGACAGTGCTCTCAAAAATATGGTCTGATTTTCGGATGGTGCTGTGTGGAGCCAGGAATTGGTCTCAATGATCCTTGTTGGCCCCTTCCAACTCAAAACATTCTATGACTCTAAGAGCAGGAACACTGATTTGGTAGAAAAGAGGCATTAAATAATCCATCTACCTCCCTTCCCCCCCCAAAAAAATAAGAATGCACATTTACAACAGATATAGTTGTACTATAATAAGATAATGAGAAAGTCTGAAAAACTGGGACTTAAGAACACCCGAAACAATAAACACTCCATCTCACATGCAGTGTTTCGTGTGACCATAAGATGGAGATGAAACTTAAAAATTAAACTGAAGTCTCACCAGTGTGGAGTCATACTAGAATATAATCATTGCTGATACCGACTAATTGACAACCGAGCGTTACCGGCAGCATGGGGATTTTTTAGCTCCTTGCTCTCTGCTCAGCAGCCTAGGATGCAATCAGTACAAAGTAAATATTGTAGAAACGTGTCACAGTGGGTTTCATTTGGGGTGGAATAAAGAACCCCAGCACTGTGTCAGAAGCAGCCTTTGAGTGTTGCCTTAGGTTCTGGACTGATACAGTGCAACAAGCTGTGATCTGTTATGTTTCTCCCCTCCAGGCTCCAGCGTATTATTATTTTTGAAATAATTAATTGGTTGATAGGGAAAATCTCCTCATCTCTGACTGTTTAAAATCGTGCACTAGAAATGTTGAATCAGTTCAGGAGCAATTAGTCAACTAGTTACCCTCCACAGAATTTGAGCTGAACACAATGAACATTATTACTGTGCTCAACCCTGCAGCGTTGTGAATACTGATGCACTTTTAACAAATAGAAAGGATCTGCAGGAGGAACAGGTTCCCCCTACCTCCCTCCCCTATTTTGTGCTATTTTTGTGTAGGATTAAAGCTTAAGACTGGAGCTATAGAGCAAGAGCAGCCCACAGTGCTGTGAGCAGTTCTTTCATAAACGTTGCAAGATCTTAGATAGAGATAGCGAGGTTCCCTCACGTATATGAAAATGCTGTTCATGCACATGTTGAACAGTTAGGGAAATAGAGGTACAGAAAGATGCATGGAAGTGATTTCCCAAAAACATACCATCCGTGCCTAAAACCACACAACCTGCAAGTACTTCTTTAGCATCACATTATGCACCTGCACATATTCTACCTCCTTGGCTCCCCCAGACTTCCACAAGAAGGAAATCCAGGCATGCAGGCTCTGGTGATATCCAGCCACATCCAGCATGATAAGAGCCAGGAGTCTGGTACAGGCTGGGTGCGACTGGATTCTACCATGCAGTTTGGCACTACCAGCAGTGTTAAAGAATGAAGTGATAATTTCAAGGCCTTTTATAAGCACTAACCCTGTCTTGTAATCACAAAGTGCTCAAATGCTATTATGATACCTGAACCTGAAAATTCTCTACTTTTTTTTTTTTTTTTTTCCCTCTATATTACTCCTCTGTATTCTGCCAAGAGGCCAGATTGAATCATAGACAACATATGCAGTGAAGACTGAAGCTACATAGGCCACAACTGCCCTCAGATAATAGAACCTTACAGAGAGGAGAAAAACACAAAGCATTGAACTGTCATAGGATGCTCAGACAGAAAAAACCATTAGTTGCAGGTTTTTGCAGACTGAAGACAAACTCAACAGCTGAGCAAGAATCACTTTTCAGAGGTATCCTATGTACATTATGTATGTTTTAATGCGTTAACATTCCTGCTAACCATCATGCAGATGTGCAAGAACTAGGATGTGTGAACAGACATGTAGACTCAGTGATGGACAGTGCTCTGAAACCAAGGGGAGATTTCTTACAGGCTAGGGAATTTTGTGTGGAAAAAGACCTTTCTAGTACAGAGAAGCAGAAAACAAAGTGGATCCCTCCTCTCCCAACACATAAAGAGTGTCTTTCACCAGTATGTGTTTGCAGTCACTTTGCTAGACCAAGATTATTCTGGTTTTCTCTGTATAAACATAGAAATCTGGAGACAAAGCAGGGCAGCGATCTGTAAGTTGCCTGCTGCTCATACTTTAAAATCACTATACAAGATAACCAGGTTACATTTATTAAAGCTCAGACAGCAAATACTGCAATATGTTTTGGAAACTGGGCAGAGAATTATTTTCCTCATTGCAGTGAAGCTGAGCGGCACAGCAATCAGATAAAGTTGTTTTTGGACACACAGAGTTTTTCCTCTTGGGACGGCCGAGTTGTAATTTTAACTATTTCTCTAAGCTGGTGATACAGTAAGAATGAAATTATGTGAGGGAATGATTTACCAGCTTTCTCTTGGCATCTATATCTGGAAATAAACATAAAGAGCAAATAGCTGGCAAGCCACAAAGGAGGACAATTCTTTCTTATATTAAATACACAGTCTGCATTTTTTCTGCAATAAACACGGGCTGAGATGACAATCAGCACAAGAAACCGAGCTTATCCAGAATGCCCTGAAATAACACCAGTTCCTGGGTGCAGAGGTGTGGGTGTTGTTTGATGGTACTGTTGATCAAGTAGGCAAGCCCTGAGCAGCTCTAGAAAAGAATATATTCCCAAAATTGGGAGTCAGATACCAAAACTGCACGTCACTGTGAGACATCCAAACCACCACAGTGAACAAATGGTGCTCTTCTTTTTCTGATGAGTGATGGATGCCAAAGGCTCCTCTGGCTCTTTCCAGCACAGCTGGGGCTGGGCTAAGGATCAGCTCTGAGCTCAGATCAGCTGGCCCCAGTTACCTCATCACTCCATGCTGCCTCACCTCCATGCAAAGTCAGCGGTGCTGGCTGTACTGCGCTCTCTGGCATGCAGCACTTACTGCTGGCCTCTCACAGAGCGACACTCAAGGTGCCTGCATGTTGGTTTGTCTTACTGCCTTCCTTGCAATGGAAAAGGTACACCACAGCACTGACATCAGGTGACATGCATGAAGCTGCATTACTCTGTTAAATCACGTTTACTGCAACAGTGCAGGCTCTCCTTTGCTATTTAAAGTAAAATACAAGCTTTTGCTTATAGATGTGGATAATAATATGGGCTGAGACACATCAATCATGCTTCACAATAACCTTATCTGATAAGCTTGAATCAGCCACCACTCACAGCAGGGGGAAAAATGGAAGTCTTTCCCCCTCTTCCCAATCTAATGCTCAATTAATGAATTTCAGCCTGTTGAAAACATAACTCTGCCTGACAGAGGACTAGCTTTAAAGGTGTCTCAGGTAAGGAAGTGCCAAACTCTGAAATGCTCCCTGCTGAGTAAGCCCCTGAAAGTCTGAACTTGCTCTGGATTACCTGAACCTCAAATGGGCGTACAGTAGGACATCAGACTACTTCCTTTTGTTTATTTATAACAAACAATAACAACAACAAAAACAACCCATAGAAGCACAATAAGATACTGACTGTAAAGTTTTGAGATGGGGCTTCTATAATTCGCCATCCCATTCATTTTGCAGGAATAGGGAGTTAATTCATTATTATAGCTGTTAGAATGGTGAGGTGCAATCTTTAATCTGAGCCCTAAAGATGCCTGATGCTCTGCACTTGGGAGCCAAGTGGGAAGACAGTCAAAATGGAGAGTGGGAGGAGAGGAAGGAAGCAGAAGAGATTTTTAATCTTTTTTTAAACAAAAGTGTGAAGATGAAAACCATGACTATGAAAACCATGTTGGATTATATGTGCAAGTTTTATGGTGAGACCTTGATCTACAAGTGTTATGAAAGTCATCAAAAGTCTGTTTGCACAGCTGCTTATTCCTGTGTTTCTCTAAGGTTGAGGACAGTCCACATGTGTGACAGGCAGTAGAGATTTTATAGAAGAAAAAGATGCGGAATTGAGCTGTTATTGAACTGAAGGATTAGAAGAAAAAAAGCACATAAGCATCAGTTGTTACTCAAACAAATCGGGAATAAATTCAGTCTATAAAATTCTGTTATCATCAAAACTTCTATGCATTTACCTATTGATATCTCAAGGCAGGATGTTAGAAAATATAATTGTGGCCCAGGTTTGACAAAAAATACAGAACTTTCTAGAGTATGCTAAATTAACATGAGATCTAACTTAGTGGGCATTTAGCTCTGAATATCTTCAAATTTCCAGAATTTTTCAAACCTGTTTTCTCACTTCAATTTCTTAGAAAAACAGCTTTAGTTTTGAAGGACAGATCATTGCAAGTGAGAAGAACACTTTGTGGAAAAGTACTTAAAGCAAAGGAAAAGCATACAGCACATTTTGATCACATTAAGACATGCAAATTTAAGTCCTATGTTGTGCAAGTTTATGTTCCATTTTTTAATTGCAAGTCTCTCAAAAAAAAATTATGGTAGCAATAATAGGATAAACAGTGTGACATTGTGAAATCAGTGAGCACATATGAATACTAATGAAATGCATATAAAATATGCCTTGAGTATTTAGCCTTGACTGCCTCACTTTCCATTTCCTCCACTGTATAGCTAAATATAGATTGCCTGTTAGATACAGGTGTCACAGCTCATTATATTTAAGCCTAGTGCCCTAAGTCTATTTGTTGGTATGTTGTCTACAGAATTGCAGTATCAGCCTGGCATGAGACCGCGTGTTAGGAAGGGCTGGTATTAGGAAGACGTGTGGAGATAGAATTTCTATAACGAAGATTCAAACCTGAATTCATTAATTTTGACAGAATCTTTTACCTGCCCTTTTTTAATTCTTACACAGTAGGAAAACAACACTGGGAATTGCTGCACATTGCACCCAAAATAAAATAAAAGCCATCCTCAAAACCAATATTAAATATTAACAAGCTAATGAAGATTTATGCACCAAGAATAGACAAGCTTGATCACCTGGATGTCTTGCTTCTTTTTGCTTGTTTAAGAACACATTCTAATTGATGGTGTCACTATTTGTTGCTTTCTCTCATGAATTGGGCCACATACTGTGAAAGCATCAGAATCATGGTGATATAAAATTGCGTGACTCTATATATAGCATTCTGGTGAGAAACCCAAACCTCAATATTTCATCTACTTAAAAAACAAACAAACGTTGCTTTTATGCAATTGAACAACAGAGAACTCAGTTACATACACAGATTGCAATATCTACTGCCCACGCATTTTGTGAAATTCCCCTGTCTCGTCACTGCATGTGTGATGCTGAAGCAAGTGTTCCCGCATTGCATTTGTCCCCCTTCCTTGTTTGTTTGGCCTAATCGTGCTTGCTGGTGATGCTGATCTTGCCAAGGTTTAAACAAAAAGATGTTGTTAATAATATCATTCACATTATAGGTGCTTCTAAACAAGTATTCACGAGAGTTCTCTAAGAAAGACTGCTGACTCTCCAGAATTGCAAGCTACAGTACTGTCATTAATAGAAGGCTCTGAGCCCTGCTCTGTACTTGCAGAATGCAGGATTCTGTTGACCAAGACAGCAGAGGGGCACAACAAATACTGTGAAGGCTGCAGAGCTCAGCAGTTACAGATGATGCTGCCATTCAACAGGAGCAAAATCAGAGGAGAACCAGCACTGGGAAAATTTCTGAGTAATCACTGATTTTCCTCGCTTCTTGCTAAAAGCAGGGGTACTCATTTACTTTATCTCTGCGAGTGATTATTGCACAGACCAAGACAGATTTATAGACTCAATAGTTCCACAGGTAAAAACGTGATTTAAAACAAGATTTCACATAATGCAGGCTCTTCCACCATGAAAAGATGCATGGCTAATTCTAAAGAAAGCATTTAGCTAAAATGAAAATAGCCCAAGATGATGGCAGATACATTCATTAGCAATTGAGGAATTTGGAAGAGATTTTCATAGACGGGAAAAAACATAGGGGAATTTTCATATAAAGCCTTTAAAACCCAACACACACACATCCCTGAAAGGACTTAGTGGTGAGGGATGAACGGATTAATCTGTTCTCCTCCTCCTCCTCTGGGTGTGATGGACAGCATGAATGAGAACCATTAGAGCTTTAATGAGTGCAAGCCATAGAAGAGAGATGCACGTAAATGCACGTAAATGGTTTCTCTGACACAGCTGCAATCACTGAGATGGTGGGACTGCTAAAATCATCCTTGATGGAGCCTTGTGAACCCGGAGGCAGGGGTTGGTGTGAATGAAAGAGTAGAGGAGCTGAGGGGAGGCCTCATGGCAGAGCAGAAGGTCAGCGCTGAGCTCTGTTCTCTGGTGACAGCAACAGGACCTGAGGGAATGGCACGGGGCTGCGTCAGGGGAGGGTTGGGTGTTAGGAAAAGGTTCCTTATGGACAGGGTGGTTGGGCCCTGGAACAGGATGCCAGGGCAGCGGTCAGAGCCCCAGGTGCCAGAGTTCAGGGAGTGTTTGGACAAGACTGTCAGACACTGGGTTTGAATTTTGTGTGGTTCTGTGTGGAGACAGGAGTTGAACTCAAAGATCCTTGTGAGTCCCTTCCAATTTAGGCTATTTTATGATTCTGAAGAATCTCTTCTTCTTCCTCACTGTGAGTGAGAAGCGCTGGATGGTCAAGACAGCATTCTAAAATATGAAGGTACAGTATGAGACAAGACAGACACGAAGTGCCTGCAGGAAAAGAGGAGATGAGGGTATGAATGCAAGTACTGGGAAATGCTTCAGCCATGTACACAAGTATTGCATAAACTGTCAGATGAGATGTCATAATTTCTGACTACATCATTTAGACATGGGATATAAAAAAAAGAGGAGTTCTGTAGCATCTTTGCTCAAAGTTCGCAATGAGTGACAGTAGATCCTCCCCTGAATAATCCAAAGGCATACAAAAACCAACAAATCCTTGATCCATAGGAAAAAAAACAAACACCCAGAAGACACCACCTTCTGAATTCCCATTTTTTTGCAGCTAGCTTAAGAAATTTTGCAAATAAGTGGTTTAGCCTATTCTAGTGCATGTATAGGAAGTCAGGTCAACTCATAGAGGGCCGAGAAAGGCTTCACAGAGTGATGCAAAGCAATAATATTCTTCATGATATTGATATGCATGTTTGTAATGTAATGCATCTTGTGCATCTCTGGAAAAAAAGAAGTTGTATTTCCCTGTGATTCATTTTTTAAGTGGACAAATTTTGTGTTGTCCTCTTCTCATTCAAGAAAAAGAAAGAATAAATTGTAAAGTTCTAATCATTTAAAACTTGTGGCATAAAACATTGGTAATCTGTGAGAACTTGCTGAAGTCAGAGCTTGGCAAGCTCTCCTGGCCCAGAAGAGCCCATTACAGCTTAATCCTTTCGGATACCACAAACCAAAGCAAAACACACAACTATCATTCATTAAAAAGGTGGCACATACAAAAATGTACGATTATCTCAGTTTGGTCTGGGCTGGATCTATTTCTACTAAACCTGTTCTGCCAAGCCTAATGAATTAGCAGTTAGAAAAAAAAAAGGGGGAAAAACATTTGATTCAATTAGCCAGAAAAAAAACCTAGTGTCTATCTTCTGAGCCACAGTAACAGCATTATGAAAAGACAGCAGGAAAACTAAGACTTCTGCAATTGGTTCTACATTTGGCTTTAAGTCAGACACCATGTTTCATTCTGCAAACTGCTGTTCCTAAAAATCAGTAGTGTTTACACAGAAAAAGATACAAACAGCTTTTTGTTTAAGCCCAAAATGCTTATGCCAACATCCAGAATGTCCTAGCATCACCCTGAAGAAGGATGACCCTGCTGGCATGGCAGGGAGGAAAACCAAGCAGGCTCTGAATCACAAACACGGGAAGTAAATATAGCAGCAGCCTTTCACACTTGGAAATACATCCCATTTTTACTCAGTTCCAACTCCCATGAACAATCATCCTGAAATACAGGCTTCCTAACTCAACAAACAACATCTGATCATAACGTTCAGTTCTGTCACCAAATTTTTCACAGACAAAAACCCTGATAATCTTCATAGACATAAAACTTGGTGTTTGAAAAGATGTTATTTTAAACAAAGCTTATAAGATGCTTCCATCTTACAAATGATCACACTCCAAACTACAGTAACACAGACAATGTGGTTATGGGCTTCAACATCAGTTTGAACTATGCTTTACCTCTTTCCTTTGCCTGCAATGCAGAATTCGCTCTTTATTCAACATCAGTATTTTGCCTATGGATTGCAGATCATCCTTATTAGTAAATGTAAACATATCCTTATCTAAATCACTCGTGTACCTGCTGCACAAGTTTCAAAGTCTCTCTTCTATTCCTGAGAGTCAAAAAAAAAAAACAAACCTCCATCACAACAGGCAATTTTATTATATTTTAGCAGCAGTTCCAGTAGGAATGTTAGGACAAGCATGAAGAATCAGTATTCCTTTTAACTTCAGAAAATTCTGTATTTGAGCACCTCAGAAAACAGCTAACACACTTTGTGCTGTTTCCCAGAGAACCTCTTTCCAGACCTGGGAAGCCATTATATCTTTTCTGTATGTCATCTTAATCATTTTTGAGTGAATATGGTGAACGCTTTTGATAAAAGCATTTTCCTTTGTTAATATAAGGCAAATTTCCACAGGCTTCAGTACATACTGAAGACAATCTAGAAGGAGATATGTACAAATCTCCTGTGAATGCGTGTGTGTATGTACGTATGTCTATAAAAATCTAATTTGTTCAGGGCAGGTCCACTGCATTCATTACTCTTATTTAATCAGGTATCCTTAAATTGCCCACCACATTTGACAGTAAGCTACGGAACAGTTATTGAACACCCTGTGAATGAAGAGTGGGTGTAACAACAGAGATGAAATGAGCTGTGAGATGGTACAGGTATCACACAAATTAGACTTCCTACTGAAAAAAACAGGAATATGTAGGAGAGAAAAACAAACACTTCTACAGTGCCTTTTAAAGCTGGAAGGCCACAGCAGTAACACAATATTTTCTGTGAAAATAGTACCTTCTAAGCTGCTTATGTATTTTCAGACTGCTCATTCATATTTCCTTAGCTGGCACCAGAACTGATTGCTAAATGCAGAGTCGATTTCATTCTCTAGCAACTATACGGAGGTACCTGAGACTGATGGAAAAACACACTGAGGGTAAGCAGCGAGCCCCTGATGTGACAGCACAGAGAACAGCTGCACAAAATGGAAGGAAGCAGCAGCATCTCTATTAGGAGGCTGAAAAAAGGTGGTTTTACTTCCATTGCTCAAAGACTAATTGTGAGAAAAATAAATCTGGTGACATACCTGTGCACTTGCTTATGATCTATCATCTCCAGCCACAAGCCAAGACTGGAGTAGATGAAGAGCGTGGGACTGTTGGGAATGAAGGAAAACATTTAGCACATGCATGTGCTATCACCAAGGAGTACTTACAAGTTTTGCAAAACTTGTAATGCAAAACTTACAAGTTTTGCAAAAGCAGCTGATTCTGGCAGTTGCCCTCGGTCCTCACAAAGGCACTGAAGAGATCTCAAGCCCTAAGGTCATGTCCTACGTGGATGGTCTTACCTAAGTCCTTATTATTAAGTGCCAAAACATTCTGATAACTTGCTCACCCTTGTCTTGCTGTATACCAAACTTTAATACAACTGCAAAGCCTGCATTACCCAAGAACTAACATTTTAACCAAAGACAGAAGATCTCCATACTTCAGCAACTTTAAGAGGAATTTGAGAGGTTTCATCATGCAAAGAAAACACACCAAAAGAAAGACTGTTTTTGTTTAGAAGCAGATAAAGCGTGGTCATTTTATGTAACCATCTCGAAACAAGCAGTTTGGAAAGGACTCAAGTGTACATGATTCTCAACTGCAGCATAGACATCAGCAGGGACAGGAAATCTTGAAAGATTTCTCTCTTTAGTCCAGATGAGCATCATGCAGTTCATTTCAGTCCACCCACTCTCCTTAGTGCAAGAGCATTACGCAAGAAGGAAGGAGAAGTGTGCACACAGGGATGGGAGGGAAAGAGTGGATGTGGGTGTGTATGTGTGAGAAGGATTGCTTGTTCTTTCTAGCTTTACTTGGGTGTGAAATAACAAAAATAGTTACTCTTGACATGTTCATGTATTTGCACTTTAGCTAAAAAACTTACAAGAAAATGGAGGAAATGAAGTACTTCAAGAAGTCTGCCAAACACTGGTTGAGAGCTGGACTCCTGTTGCATGGCTAACAGGAAAGCAGCTTTGCAATAAAATGCAGCTCAGAGATCTGTATGCAGAACATAGAAATAGCAAGGGAAATAATGAATGCAGCATCTGGCAATGCTCACAACAGCCCAGAGTCCTGGCAGAACGTGGATTAGCTATGCACAAGTATAATGTGTGCTTATATGCACCATATCATTCAAAAGCGAATGTTTGTCCAGCTTGCTTATGTCTTAACTTGAAATTTAAAGCTGTCATATCAAAACCCAAGTAAATGTTCCCACAAGGAGAGGACAGTTTCCCTCTACGTTCATTTAGGCTTCTCTGGTAGAACTGCCAACAAAAGCAACAACTAAAATGCAAAACCTAACGAGATAGCACAGGTCTCCTGAGCAAGACCATCAATTAACTTTGAGAGCAACCATTCTGACAGACTGTCAAATGGCAGTAACTATCATCCCCTTGTACTCAGCACTGGTGAGGCCGCACCTCGAGTATTGTGTTCAGTTTTGGGCCCCTCACTACAAAAAAGACATTGAGGCCCTGGAATGTGTCCAGAGAAGGGCAACGAAACTGGTGAGAGGTCTGGAGCACAAGTCTTATGAGGAGCGGTTGAGGGAGCTGGGAATGTTCAGTCTGGAGAAGAGGAGGCTCAGGGGAGACCTCATTGCACTGTACAACTTCCTGAAGGGAGGTTGTGGTGCAAAAGGGTCTGGCCTCTTCTCCCAGGCAACAAACAGGACCCGAGGAAACGGCCAGAAGTTGTACCAGAGGAGGTTTAGGTTGGATATTAGGAGAAACTTTTTCTCCTAAGGGTGGTCAGGCACTGGAATGGCTGCCCAGGGAGGTGCTGGAGTCGCCGTCCCTGGTGGTGTTCAAGAGGCGCCTGGATGAGGAGCTACGAGAGATGGTTTAGTAGCTTGTGGCACTGATAGGAATGGGAGGGTGGCTGGACTGGATGATCTTGCAGGTCGTTTCCAACCTTGTGATTCTGTGATTCTGTGATTCACCTTCAATTGCTGGTGACAGACTTTCCCAGGAATATTCTGCAATTTGCTTGATTTGCCGGGTTCTGCTATACACATACTTTGCATTTTACAGTTGCTTTATTTTCCTCCTTAGCTGTATGAGAAATTAATGCCTTAGAAAGAAAGACGCACACACACACACACAAAAAAAAAAAAAACAAAAAACAAAAAACAAAAAACAAAAAAACCTCAAAAAACAAATATTAAGCTTTGTGCTTTTTCAGGATGTGCCAAGTTGTACATAGATTTTGGCTTTAGCCTGCAAGTCTATTACATCCTCGTGGTACTGTTTTAGCAAGACTGTGAAGGACCCAGAATGGGTGCAGCTAACTGAAATAAGTAAACATGTATACATAACCTCATAACTATTTCACTACTCCTCTCTTATAGGAAACTGGCTGCTATCTGGTTACTTGTATCCAAAGACCTAGCCCTCTTGCAGCTTCTTTCCTCCATGTACTTCCATGAAGGATACCTGTGAAAATACACTTGAATCAAATCCCTGAGCCCCTGCTAAACTGACATTGCTTACTGTCTGCTATAGATAAATACTGCTCAGATGGACAAAATAAAACAAACTTAACTCTAAAATAGGGCACCGTGTGCAACAGGAAATAGACTTTATGTATATAAAGAATATGCTTGCAATGAGATGAGCAGACTGTTTTCCTAGCTGATACAATCAGTATGAAGTCACCTGGATCATGTTACCACTTTCTTAATTATATGAAAAAAGCAGGAAAAGTAAGTATAAATTTAACTGTATACACTACTACGTTGTTGTTGTTTGTTTTGAAAATGGCAATGAAATTAAGAAACAGATGAAAGGAACATATAGCAGATGGAAATGCAGGAAATAATGTGCAATCCACCTTGGAAAAAGAGTAGGCTACAGAAAATTCCATAACAGCATTACTGAACCAAACAACTGTTCCACTCCAATGGCCTCACTGGACATGGAGGTGGAAATTTTTTCCAACGTGGAAATGGAAGAAAAAGAACATCAGCCAGAAGCCATAGCACTTAGGTAGCAGGAACATAGGTTCCAATACCTCCTGAAAACTAATTTTTAAGTATTTTATGTGAAAAGTTAAGCAAAACAAGAACTCTGGTGTATCTAACGTTCAGATGCCAAAAGTTCCTCATAGATAGCAGATGGAAAAAAGACACCTAAGTCAGGGCTGTGATTTCTGCCTGGCAGCACAGTGTACACAGGCTGCCTTAGTCCAAATCCCCACTACATATCTTTCCCAAAGAGCTTGACTGAGAAGGAGCTCCATCTGTAAAGACCTGCATCCACACTGAGACCTGCTCCATCAACATAACTGATTTATATTCTACACTTAAACACTTGACACAATTTTTCTACATCCCTTTAATTGTATCTAATGACAGTCTCTCATTTATCATCATCATGTTTTCAGTCTTGAAGGTGCTAACCAAAATTATAAATCCTTAGCATCCACCTTTCTAATAACAGTAATCATTCAGGTAGTTAATATATTCCTTCCCTCTCATTTCTCTTTTCACCTTCAATGCACAGCTTGTTAATTATTGACATCCTTTGTGTGGGCAAGAGCATTGGGCTGTCTCTTTAGTACTTGCCAATAATTCTTTGACTGATGTCAGGGGAAGAAAATACAACTGAAACAACTAGGATTGGAGACACTGGCAGCCATTCTGCAGCAGCTGATGCCTTGACATGACAAGGGCTGAATTCATTCTCTCTGTACCCAGAGGAGTAACAGGGATAAACATGGCCCACAGAGCAACTTGAAGAACGTCACTGCCAGTTTCCCATATGCATAACACATGAGTTAATCTGACAGGAAAGAACAACATTTGAACATGGGGCAGGACCTCAATGCAGCCAGGATGGGTCACTCTGCTTGGGGAACAGTGCTCAAATTGTGAGTGGGAAGGAATAGCACAGGTATTCAGGAAAGAAAACAGCCCAACTCAGGTCCTAAAGACATAGTTGTCCTCTCTACCACCCTGCTGCCTATGTTCCCAAGGCTGGAGCAGAACAAAAACGAGAGGAAAACTAAGGAAGAAGGACAGATTTAGAGACACGAGATATTGTATTTCTAGCATTTCTGGGTAACACTGTAAGCCAAGTTTGCTCACACCAATAGGCTTCATGTCAGTCTTCTATGTGATCAGACCCTTGTTACAACAGCAGGCTCTCCCTGAATTGTGGTTCATTACTTAGCATGTGTGACAATCCAGAGATGCTTCTGCAGGTACTTAAAGCAAGTGCCTTCAGATTTCAGAAGCAAGTAGTGTCTTCTTCACAGCCTTTGCTTACTAGTCATTTCTGACAAGTATAAACAGTAATAACAATATCTAGCTCAGTTTTGAAACCAAGCTCTTATTCCAAGTTTCTCTAATATGCTTAAAAGGATGCATCAGCTTGTTTTGAAAACAGGCAGGTTCTCTACATGATGCCCAGGGATCTAATTATATAGATCAACAATGAGAAAGGACTGAAAGAAAGTCAGATATTTCACTTATTATACTGTATAGCAGCATCAGAATATAAAACACTGCATGCTCCTAACATCACGCTTTTTAAGAACATAAATGCAAAACATTTGATATTTATTTGCAGTCTGATCCAAGAGATTACTGAAGTCTTTTTCCATTGTTTCCCTTGTTTACTCTCTCTCTAGCTGATGCCCTCATTAAACATGGTGACCCAGAGTCCACGAAATGGAGATCCCAGTTCACGCCACAATTACAGTCAAAGCTTGACCACCCAGAAAACAAAGAAACAAAAAACAATGAAAAACCAAATATTTTAATTATCAAATACCAGAATATTGATCTCCACTTGTAATACATTTTACTGGATGACATTTTTGAAATACCAAGTTCTTATATTGATAAAATGTGAGGGCAGGCTTGTGGGCCAGAATAAGCTTTCCTGTTTCTCCCAACTATTTCTGTCTATCTAAGAAAAATATATTTTCTTTCCAAGCAAATCTTATCTTACTTAAACTTAAAGATAGAATTTAGTGTTGATTTTATGCTTTCTACTGTCTGGTTATACCAAATTTAAATGTGTGCTGTTGTGTTTAGGGAAACAGATGTACTCCTAAGAAACCAGGCAGTTGGGCTGTTTGCTGCATATGATGCACAACAACAACACACAAAACAACAGAGAAATACTATGCATTATTACAGTTCCACAGAAGTCACAGAATCATTAAGGTTAGAAAAGACCACTAAGATCATCAAGTCCATCCATCAACCCATTGTCACCATGCACACTATAGCACATCCCTCAGTGCACATCTACACATTTCTTGAACACCTCCAGGGACAGCGACTCTACCACTACCCTGGGCAGCCTGTTCCAATGCTGGACAACACCTTTGAAGAAGAACTTTTTCCTAGCATCCAGCCTGAATCTCCCCTGGTGCAACTTAAGTCCATTCCTTCTTGTCCTGTAACTGTTACTCAGGATAAGAGGAAGATCCCCACCTACAGGAGGCTACAGCCTCCTTTTAAGACACTGTAGTGAGCGATGAAGGCTCCCCTGAGCCTCCTCTTCTTCAGACTGAACAATCCCAGCTCCCTCAGCCTTTCCTCATAAGACTTGTGCTCCAGACCCTACACAGCTCTGCTGCCCTTCTTTGGACATGCTCCAGGACCTCAATGTTTTCCTTGTAGTGTGGGGGCCTAAACCTTTGACTACCACTACTTGAGATGAGGCCTAAATAAACTATTACATCTAGGATCGAGCTGCCTATCAACTGCCAGTGGCACACCATCACTGAAATGTTATGGTACAATAAAATCAAAATCTAGTAGCTTTGACGTGGTTATCACTAATTAACTACTCTGCCAATTAACAGTCCTATGAAAATGAATGGCACTACTTCTGAAAAAAAAAGGTATCACTGATTATCAAGAAGCTTAAGAAAACAAGATAGATGAACCTATCCTGAAGTTTTGCGAAACATTTCATTGCATCAAAGGGGAACAACAGATTATGCCACCATTTCTTTTTCATAAGACAAAACATTCATGTGTCTACTATTAAAATATATTGAAACTGAATCCAGGTAATGATGACTAAGTGTTGAAAGTTGAATAACGGCACACAACGTTTTATGAATATTGACACGCGTCAAGTGAATGACAAATAGAATGAACAGCAAATTAAAAAGATGAAAATAAAGATACGTTAAGTGAGATTACCATGCAGGGCCATCAGGGTTGAGCTAGAAGAACTTCTCATAACGTTAGCCTTTAAACACAGGCCTGCAGGAAATTATGTACTTGGCATCATTTGTTTCACAGAAAGAGTAGGTAAAAGAATTCATCTTGACACAAATCCCAATAATAAGAACACAACCATCTTTTCTGGTGTCAAGCTGACTTTCTGTTTTGAAAAAAATCAGGATTTGAGGAAACAAGTATTAAAAGAGCACAGTAGAAGTTTCTTTTCTAAATCTTTAAATTCTAAAAATGAAAGTGGTACATGACTGGAAACTGATAGTTCAATCTATTGACTCTAATTAAATGTTTCATGAACGAGTAAGCTAGTTGTGAACACAAAAATGTTTTGGCAAGCTTATTTTTTCCTGTCTGCAAAAAAAACACTTTTAATCCTAGCATTTTAATATTAAATAAAGCCATTATTAAAGAAGAGCAAAGTAGATTTCTTTCCCCCTGTATAAATGCATGATATACCCACAGCCTGAATGCTTATCAAAACCAGTCCCCATATAGGATAACATGAGAAAAGGTCCAGAGAAAGACAAACAGATAATCAGGCACATATCAAATATATATTCCATGTAAAGAATAATAAAGCAGACCACATCCAATCAGCATCAAGAGATAGCTGAGGGAAAGATGACAGGCATTCATAAAGCTTGCAGGAGATAAATAAGAAACAATCATTCACTGTGCCTTCTAATGAAATAAAAATTAGAACAATAAGTCCAGCGTGTGTCAGGACAAAAACAGCAAAAGGAGGCTTTTTTTTCCATGCACAATTCAGGAACTGCCTGCTATAGGAAGAAATGCTAAAAACCTCACTGAGTTCATAAAGCACTTAGACAAATAAATGGCAAAAAAAGAAAAAAAAAAATATCCGTCAGGGGATATTAAACATAGAAAATCTTATTTGGCTGATATAGTCCATAAGTGACAAATCTCCAGAGAGCAATATAGTGCACTGGGGAAGAATTAATGCATGCTTACCTCATTATTATGTTCTTTCCTAGGCACGAAGTATTAGCTGGTAAAAGAGACAAGGCTAAATAAACCTTCTGTCTGCGGCATGTGAAGTTTATCAAATAAAAAAACCCCTCAAAATACTAACATGAATATCAACTGCACCTTCATCAGTTCCCATTCTTATATTGCCTGGCATGGCATAGAAGTTTAAAAAAAAAAATAAATAAAATCAACAGCAGAAAAATCACATCCAATAAAGCTGACCAACTTTAAAAATAAAATGCTAGAAATTGAGAATGCTTAATGTGCATCCATTGGAATGAAATTATGCAGGCAATTATGCAGGCACATAATGTGCATTTGCCAGTTTAACCAAGCAGCCCTAGCTTTTAGTTCATAAGTGTCATTTAGTTGTAGATCAACATGGTTTAGATGGTCATACACACTCTAAGAATGAGCATTTCTCTGGGAAAACAACAAATGAGTCCAAATGAAACAGAAAATGAATATGAACCATTTACGTAACGGATTTCTGCTGGCTGATTATTTAATCTGTTTTAATCGCAATTTCAAATCCATCAACTCTGCCCGTAAAAATACAGTTCCTTCTGTTTCAAAGCTATTTGCAAGAAATATCAGTCCACAAACTTCCGTGGGCTGTCAAGAAATAACATACTGTACTGAGGCACTAATTAATTATAGACACACACACACAAAAAACAACACAACATCAATTGTCAGCACATTTTCTCCCGCAGATGTTATCAGAGTTTGCAAGAGATAAATCTGCAGCATGAACTTTGCTCTCTAATAATAATAGTAATAGTGGCCTGAGGAAACTAAGTTGACTTGACACACGCTGCATTTCCATCTCTCTGCCCTTCCCAGTAGCTTCAAAATCTGGTGGCCAAAGCTGAGCCACTAGGTAGCAATCTTAGTAGTGACAGTAGTCCTACAGGGGAGGGAAAAAAACCCTGGATGATTTGTTGGCCTCAGCTTTTGACAGGCCTTGAGGCATCACCATGAGAAGCTGTCAAGCCTGCGCTACCGGAAAATCTGATGCCAAGTGGCTGAGCTTCATCTAACCCAGCCAGACACCCTCCTACAAGGCTGCTGCAGCTAGCAAGGCTTTGGCTCTGGTGCAGAGCAAGGCAGCAGTCTCACCTCCACAGGTACCACTTAAACCCACCAAGGGCTTAAGTGCCAGACTGCTTAGAAAGACATCCTGGTGCTAGTTAACTTGATGGAACAGATCCAGTCAGAGAGCCTGAGGAGAGGGAGAGCTGCAGGGAGAGGACCTGCTTTATACAGTGCCTTTCTTCAACAGCAAAGATTTTGAAGGCAGGATGAAAGCCTATAAAAAATTTGGCTTCGTTCTTTTTTGTGCTGTAGAACCACATGCAGTGCCTTACTTTGGAACCATTCTTTTTCCATCTCCTCTCAACTGCTACATCAGCAGCAAAATCCAGTAAAAATGACAGCTTTCTGAAAATCATGAGATCATTTAGCATGAGGGAATATTTACAAGGACAAAAGAAGCAGCTGGATGCTCAACTCCCCCTGTTCAGTTAAAGCTGAGAATCTAAATCACAATTAAGACTGAGTTAGCTAGCAGCCTCCAAGCTGCTGCACCCCAAAGCAGGCAGCAGCAAACTCCCCTGTGGAGACCACCTGTTGAAGAGTAGGTGCTGGTGCACTTGCTAAATGAGCAGTCAATGACAAACCACTTCTGCTTTCTCAAAGCAAAAGGATTTAAGCTCTCCTCTGAGACAATAGCATAAAAATGAGAATGACACAATAAGACCATTTCACCCAGAGAGTGGTGAAGCACTGGAACAGGTTGCCCAAGGAGGTTGTGGATGCCCTTCCCTGCAGCCATTCAAGGCCAGGCTGGATGTGGCTCTGGGCAGCCTGGTCTGCTGGTTGGTGACCTGCACATAGCAGGGGGTTGGAACTGGATGATCACTGCGGTCCTTTTCAACCCAGGCCATTCTAGGATTCTGTGGTTTGCAAACAGTATTACCCTGGGGAGCACACAAGGGACTGGCCTGGTATCTCCAGTCATTATTCTTCTGCTAGTCTCATTATTACCATTACTTGAAACAGCAAATGCACATGATCACAAAAATATGGTCAGGTGTGCCATCTTCTTTTCCCATGTATGCTGCTAAACACAATTTTTCAAACTGGTATTGTGTGCTCATAGTTCCACCAGCATGAAGAAACTTCTTTTAGGATTGCTCTATACATTGGGTACAAACAGCAAGGCAGCAGTTCATGCACTTGCAGGCAGCAACAATTGCACTAATGGGGGGCACAGCTGAGCATGCAAAAATACTTGCAGAGATTTATAGCACAAGAAAATAAATAAAAAGAAAGAAAAAAGTCACTCATCTTCCACTGTGAGTGTTTTTCCAGTCGGAGAGAGGTGAGAAAGAAGGTTCAGTACGGTGTCAGTCAGGTGTTAAGTATGTAGGTCACCCCAAAAGTAATGCCTCCTATCTATTTTCATGGAAACTACAACAAATACAAAGAGCACAACCACACTATTTGACAGAGCAAATTTCACCTACAAAACACTTTTTCAACATAGTCATCACCATTAGCTACGCAGCTTCGCTAGCTGTGAACAAGAGCCTGCATGGTCTGAACTCTGAAAGTTTATTTCAGCTGGCTACATTGCAGACTTGCACCATTTATGCTGGCTTTTATTCTCAGCAGGGCGCCAGTCAGCCAGTCAAAATCCAGTCAGTATGATGCCCTGAGCAAGTCTATTTCAGCTATTTAAAAGCACTGAAATTAATGGGCTCTTAGAATAGCAAAACTCAGAAGAAATACCTGCCTCTCAATAGTAAGCAACATTTAGTGACAATAAACAAATCCTCAGCATTCCCTTCATCTTCAGATTTCCTAGTATAATACCATCATAAGAATGTTAGTCCTAAGCTAGCACAGTACAAGTTTACTGATTTTATATTTGTCCCTGCTGACCCTCAAGGATGCCAGCAAGTGTTGATTTCTAATGCAGTATACAAAGCTCATGGAAGGAGAGTGCTGGAGGCAAAGGGGAAGAAATAAGCCATGTTACAGTTAATCAGTAACTGCCCATTTAATTTTATATTTAAAGCAAGCTGTCAGTCTGACATCAGCTGTGCTTATGGTCACCACACAAATTCCTACAGGACAAGCCATTTATCTCTGGCAGCAGGACTTCAGGCCAAGACATCTCTACAGCTCTTCAGAAGACGATCAGTTAGTGAGTAATGCCTACTCATGTCTTCACTCTGATCATTATTATTGATAGTATAGTTCTGGGCCTTTCCAGTCACTCACTTTTAGTTTCAGTTTGAACAGAATACAGATGAACATGTCATGTTTATTTGCAACTGAAAAATGTTTAAAAGGAACTTCTTTTTTCAAAACACACACAAACCAGTTGGCAATGTTCCTATTGGATTTCCAGCTTGTGCAGACTGAGACAAATACAGCTGTGCTGATCAGTGATGCATTTGACTACTTTTCTTCAGCAGATAACAATGCAACCAGATGCACACTAGCCAGCATCAGCACTCTTCTAATTGCATAAGAGGAAAACATCAGATCATGTATATTTAAATAACATTCATCACAAAAAATCCCAAATTACTTTCCCCAGTTAGTACAGGTTATTCAGACTGAGTCCAACCAAAGAAGCAGTTCTGCTGGAAGAGTTTGCCTTAAGCTGGTATAAGATTTCTCACCAAGCAGATCAAAGGTTACTTCATAATTGAAAAACTTCTGACTGACTCCTACATTTATTTTGTGCTTGATCTCCGCTCACGTATGCAGACTGGCGTTAATCTTAATACTAAAGCCTTTTACTGTCAGGGCAAAATACAGAATGCACTAGAAAACGCAACACATCATGAGGCTGGCCATCAGCACATGCTCCTGTCCCTGCTCGTCAGAGTGTCTTCCCACTTCTTCCCTATCTCTATTTTAGAAATCAGAAACTTTGCCTGCTCTAAGTGACAGAGCTGAAGCTCGGAAAGCTCTGTAGAGTCTTCTGATAAGGAAGGATCACGAACTCATCAGTGCCTCCCACGGTATAAGCAATAGTTTCACATTCTTCCCTATGTGAGGAAAGTAGGAAAATAAACCAAGTTACTTCTGAGTTACAGCAGAGTAATGAACACACACTCTTCATCATCATTTGTAAAGACATCATGCTCTCAGTGCTGTTGAGAACCACAGAAGCTAATCACTTTCCATTCAAAATTAGAAATTACAGCAGCTTTCCAGATTATGAACTAGGATTCATAATCTCTCTGAAATTTATTTCAGAAGAAAGAATTCTGACTGAGGCAACAAGTTATTCTAGTCATTTTTTTCTTTAACTATTTCATTAACTTCTGTGAGAGGCTTTTTTGGTTGGGCTAGAGAACTAGGAAATCTTAAGATCAGGTGTTTAAATGTCACTGTTGTCACATACAAAAAAAAAAAAAGTGTTTTTAGAACATCCAAGGGTACGAAACTGATCCTAAATAAGTTAGAAGTTGAAATAAAGGGAAAAACAACGTGTCTAGAAACACACACAAAATCTCAGGGTAGGACTGCACATTCAACATCAGCATCACGAGAAAAAGCTGTGAATTATTTGATCATCACAGATGAACACTGAGGATTGACTTCTGGAAGGGATCCCTCACCCCACCGAGTCACATGTGAAAAGATATCTCTAAGCAAAGGTCGAGCAGGCTTTTGCAGCATTAAACAGAAGTAGCGTAAAATCATCCTCCGAGGCAGTACTTTGCTTATAAGAACAGTACTTAACTACAACTTCCTTACACTGAAATGGAACAAGTGACAGGCACCCTGTTACTTAATAAGGCAAGTGAAACACTCCCTTTAGATGGAAATGTAGTAAGTCATTAGATTTTTGTATGCAGGATTTTGAACCCAAGCATGCTCAACAGGATGAGATGCTGAAGAAGTGATTACTTGAGGTATCATTACTGGAGTGTATTGATGAAGTAGAAAACAGAGCATGAGGAGGAGATGCATGGGAGGTATAACTACCATTTACAGTGTCTGACTTTAACGGTACACTACAGCAATGTGAATAAATCCACAGCTTAAGTGCCAAGGTAGCTATGCTGAAGAGGCTCTCCTGAAACCATTCTGCACATAAACAACACGTACGACTATAAGGATCTACCTACGCACAACTGAATCCACTGATTATCAGATGATTGTAGCACCTCTTCTGTGCCAACCCACGTAGCTTAAAGATGATTATAGACTGGAACAATGCTCATCTACTTACAAGCATCAGCGTCTGTTCACTTCACTGAGACACTAGGCTCAACTTGTGTATAAAACAACCCCAAACAAATCCTTATTCAGTATAATCTACAAGTGGGCAAAATCATCTTCGATTAGAAACAGCAATTAGTTAAACAGTGTTTAACTAATGAAGTTCACCTATGATGTACATATTTCTCTCTAACACACACAGCTGGGAATGCATTTCTCTGTTTACACCTGTGAAGTCACATCTTCATATATACACAATAGCTGTAGGTCTGTGCGTTAGCATCTACTGCTTTACTGTTGCTAAAAATGTCTGTTGTCATTGCATGAAGCTGTTGCCCCCAGTTATGACACAGACCTTTCTTCAAATTGTCAGAACAAAACATGCTGCCACTTAATGTGCTTAGCCACTAAAAATTTGGAGTTCTTTCCACCCTGCAGCTATTAAGGATCTTAAAACTGTTTACCTGTTTACTCAGAAAAGCTCTGACTTGGAAGAACTGCAGTGTCATTTCAAAGGCTTCCATGTTGGAGGATCAACAGTGTGGGCTTAGTGACCGTCAAAGCAAGAGAACACTTTGTTCTGGAAAACATATTTTGAAGAATGCAGTGAAACAGTAGTGTTTCCTCCATTATATTTTAAAACAATTGTCTATCTCAAGGTCCAACACTTTTTAGTTATGTAAAGCCTGCTACAAGGCAGTATCGATTGAAGAGCAGAAGAAAAATAGCGCATAGCAACTCCTTCTGTCCTTACTCTCACTGAAGAGCCACTCTAAAGCACAGGACAAAGACAAAGCCACCAGAAAAACTCTCTTCGTTATACGTCTTCTGAGTTTGAAGGTTGTGGGATGGAGAAGAAGCACTCTATGAAAGCCAGCTGATTGCCAGCAGTCTTTCTTCAGCACAGGAACGTATGCAACGTGTGGGAGTCGGACTGAAGACAACATGGTGCTTTGATCAAGTTCTGCATAGAAGCACGAACTCTGATCACCACACTTCTGCCTTTTTATTTTATTGCTTTTTATTTCAAAGGTTACAATTTGCTTCAAAGCAAATAGTTAAGAAAAAAAAAAAGTTAAATTTCCCTGGAAGTCGTTAGCTTTAACTGAAAAAGAGAAAGTACACAGTTGTTTGTGTTTTTTTTAATCCAAGTGTTATCTAAAATATACTTGTGGCTAAGTTTGCTTCTAAAGAGAAAAACATTGAAGATGCCTCATTTAAAACCAGTCCAGTGTGAGTGGTTGCCACAGTCCCATTTTTGGAGGGCTAGTTACCACTGCCAGGTGCTCCAGTCACAGGTAAGGACTCATGTACCAGGTTTGCTAAGGGGCAAAGCATTCTTAAACTTCAGCTCAACCAGATTACGCTCTCCTTCACAATATCATGAATCCTAAACTTTCAGTAGCAGGTTCCAAGGCAGAGTTAAAAATATTTCTTGCATGTATTCATTTCACCACATTAACGCAGTGCAGCATTGACATTTGCAGAGGCAGACTTTGTAAGTTCTCTTTAAAGTCAGTGGGGAACAAGTCAGCAGCAACTGATCTCCCCATAAAGTAAGCCATCACAATATGGAAAATGAACTGCTCCTTTAAAGCTTTAAGCATCTCATACATTCTTTTGTCTGTAAATGAGGGCTAAAAGGATTAGCTCAGATTTAGACACTTCCCTTCAATAGGAATCCTGTCCAAACTGTCCTTATATCATGCATCCAGAGACCTGTTGGGCCTTCCCATTATCCTGGGAGCCACTGCAAAACAAATGCAAATTCTAACAAACAGAAGAAACAGTCTGCATCTCTGCCAGGCTATTTGAAGGAGATTCTTCATCCTGAAGATATCATTCTGTCCTTTGCTACAGAATATTAATCAGAACTAACCCCTGAGTTAATGGCATTGTGCATTAAGAGGATGGGGAGGGAAAGAAAGAAAGGGTTCAGGACTGGGGATGTTCAAGGAAAGGCTGGATGTTGTGTTGAGGGACATGGAATAGGTGAACGGTTGGACTGGGTGATCTTTTAGGTCTTTTCCAACCTTGGTGATTCTGTGATTCTATGATTCTATGATTCAAGGAAAAAGTCTATACTAAAACAATCTTACCTGGAATTCATGCTGCTGCGTGGTTGTTTGAGAGGAATGGGAGCCTTTTCCATCTTCTCAGCAGCAAACAGCCTTTCTATATGTATAATTTGGTACCCACACAGTTGGGCCCTTTATGGCCAGGCACCAGGCGCCTGGAGCATTCAAGATCCTGTTACAGAGGCCCTGCACCTGCAGCAGCCCAAGGGGTAGAGCTCCACCCTTCAAAGAAGGCAAAATGCCTTGCAGTGATCAAAAACCAGGTTGGTTAGGTTTCCTTTACTGAAAAGGTAAGGCCTATAGGCTTTGTGTCAGTAAGTAACCAGCAAATACTTTCAGAGTGGGGGAAAAAACTTTTTTCCTATTGACTTCCTTTGCTTTTGCTCAGAACAGAAAGACAGCCAAGCATCCTGACTACTGATAGGGTATTTCTGTGACAGCCCCTCTCATTCACAATAGAGGCAAAAATAAGAAAGTTCTCAAATGTGAGCTCAGCCCCTTGTTGCTGAAACCCTCTCTTCCACCTCCCCATACATAAGTCAAGCACCACGCAAAGCAAAATGGCAACCACATGTCAAGTATGAAAAGAGCTGCACAAATCTACAGCATTCACTCAAACACTGCTTCTCCACAGCATGACTGTCTACCTTTTTTAAATTAAAGAAACATAGCATTATCTAAAGCATCATCAGCCAAGCTTACTTCTGCACTGAAGTGGGAATATCTTCTCACTGACCATTTCCTGTCAGCTTTCCCCAGTCTTCAAGTAATTTCTAATATGTTCTAATACTTTTGTTTCCTCTTTCAACTAAAGACACATAAAACATCCTTACCTTATGTTACCTCTAAGAGCCATTACATTACTTTTTTTTTTTGTAGAAATGGAGAGACACTAGCCAGCATACTGAGCCTCTGGATATATCAGAAGTGGAAAGGAAGCTCACAAAATTCATATCCTTACTCACAATAAAATTAACATCCTTCTTACAAATAGGAATACTAAAAGATTATTTCATATTGAGATTCAGAAAAGAATAGCGAGCCTAGCAGAGCAGCCTTGACTTAACACAGACTTGAGACATTCTTTAACATTTGGTTAACTTGAAAATTTTATAGTAGAGTGGCTTGAGTTGGAATGGACCTTTTGGTACTTCATCCAAGTGAGCAAATTCTATCACCTGATCAAGCTGCAAATGTGAATCCATATGTTAGGAGGCACATCCAGTAGATGTAGTCCTGGTAAAATGTGAGCAAGCAAAACCTGCAATGAAGCTTTCATCAACTACAGCTAGAGAGGTCTAGAGAGGCTGGGCAGCAGAAAAAGCCTCTATAATCCCTAGCATGGGCATTCTACCCATGGAGGGCTAAGAGGGGGGTTATGTGTTTCATCCATACTTATGCATGAGATGTTTAATTGCAGACATGCTTGTTTTACTGACGTGCATTTCTCCAAAGCAATATTAAAATTTTAGCTGTGTTAGCACAGCATAACCTGACACCACACACAGCAGTGTTTTCTTAGCTAATTTGAAAGAAAGCTGAAACCTTTTCTTAATCTCATGGGTTTTATGCCAGATTCTACAAGGACCACAAAAACAACTCCAGGTTCCCAGCTCACAGTCATGTGGACATTTGCAGGACACATGCAAAGCAGTGTAGAAGGCAGAATCGAGTTTTGGACCACATACCACACTCATGAAATTAGGCAAATATGTATGTAAAACTAGGTGCAATTTTGCAAACTCGTACAGAATCTTATCTCAGGTTTCGGATAGCACAGTGTGATCAAATTATCCATCTGACCATTCTGATGAGAGCTCTGCAGTTCAAAACTTCCAGAAAGCAGCTCAGAAGATACAGCTTTTAAATACCTAACTTCAGGCAAGTTGTACAAAGACACAAATTGGCTAAGATTCACCCCACCCTGTGTTTTAAAATTTATGTTTAAGAAAACCACTGATTAATTTATAAAGACAGATTTCACGCTGCGGGCTATTTAAATGCCTTTCTCTTCCCGAGTTACTTTATAATCCATATTTTATGATGTATTTCTTCTACTCCATATTTGAGAGTTCACAAATAGGCATGGACAGAAACCTCAGCATTGGAAATACACTTGTTCCAGATCACTTGATAGCTTCCTTCAAACTCTTACATACCCATTCAAGATTCAAGATGTACTGTCATCAGAGTTCAGCTTCACACACATCCAGTGAGTAAAAAAAAACAAAACACCACCGAAGACCCTGTTTGCATGATAAACGTTTGTGCTGTTAGCTTTAGTAAGACTATTTAGATTTATTGATAGCTAAGAAATCTCCCAAATGGCTAGAATTCAGTGCAATAGATTGTGATGTATTTTATATTTCATTGCAATTCTACATCTACAGAATTTTTCTACAGAACTACAGCTGTGTTGTTGCATCTGTTCTATAGCTGCATAGGCTTACCTTCCAGAGTAATTAGGCACTTCTCTTAATGCTTAAAAGGTAAAAATCCACTCCCACATTCAGGCTCTGCAGTACCATGAGTACTGGATTACAGTGACTGAAGTCAATGAGGTGTTTTACGAAATACTCAGGAAAAGTGTGCCTCCAGTAATGTCTTGCTAAGATGGAGCAGCAAAACTGTAACGTTGCTTTTTCAATTTAATAATTACTTTCTTTATTTCATATGCAACTATTTTTGAATTATAGGAACCATCGGAAACTAGGCAGTATCACCCTGCTGTTAGATTATGCAGTGAAGATAAGGCAGTACTGAACCTGGATATTTCTGTTCTCCAGCTAGATTTTCTGGAGGAAGGGAAAGTAACTGACATTTTCTATCCTGTAAATAAATGCTTTAAATGAATCTCTGCCCCCAAAAACAAAATCAAACTCTTGAGACTTACAGCAGTCATTACACAGAATTACTGTCCTCTGACTAACTTCATTGGAAAGAACTCTGGTGAAGGCTTAAAAAGACTTAAAAATAGTTACTATCTTTGTCATTAGCATCAAAAGAAGCATTTTTAACCCTTTGAATTGATAAACTCTATGTTTTAAGTCCAAGAATTTTACATCTTAATGAAATAGCATCTATTTATAAAGACATTTTGTTGATCTTGGAAAGAAGCTGACTTCATCTGACTGCTGGCTATGCTAGGATCCCCTTTAGAAAACAAAAGGCAGCATCAGCAAAAACAGCTGAGATTGTATAAAACCTTTGCCTTTAGAGACCTGGATCATCCTGCACAATCAGAGAGGAAAAAAGGGGGAAAAAGGATTCAAGAAGTCTTGGTTTTAAACTTAGTGTAGTCGCAAACTTATTCTGTCATCTAGATGATAATGGTAAGATTTTTTTTTAATATATATATATATTTAGGCAGAGCTCATTCATTTTCTAGACTTAACTGGAAGAAAGCATGATCATGCTGCAATTTGGTTTGCACTTAGCACAGCGGCAGACAAATGACTCCTCATAGTAGTGCCAGCTGAAACTGTGGAGGCAGAATTCTAGACTGACACCATGTTGCAAAGTTTATTATGACAAGATTATACATAAATGACCTTTACAATCCTGTTCTGTGCCTGCACTTCTTAAATGCTAAAGCACAAGACTATGTGCTTATGAAGAACATAAATGCATATGCTATTTAAAACTTCAGCTGGATTATAGAGCAAGTTATCATTATTAAAGAGCACTCTGAATTTGACTAAAGAAATTAAATGCCCTAAATGAGAATAATCTCCTGAGATATTCACGAAGGGTTTTAAACTCAATGTATAAAAAGATTTATCCCATTTGTCAACTGCCATGTAGAAAGCCAACTCCTGCAAGAGAAATGCTTCAAATTTCACTCCTCTGACATTTTCTAAAATTGAAGTATTTCTTCATGGCAGGAAGTTCCAGGTTATTAATGAACAGTAGAATAGCTGGCAATAAAATAATAATTTGAAGCAACTCTAATAGTCTCTCTAATTTGTCATAAAGAACAATGTAAAATGGTGGTTTGCTAACGTTAATTCCATCACCAGAGATTGATTTTAAGCAGATACCCTTTATGCCAATGTGTTTTTAATAGTCTGTGATTCAGATTTAATTTATGGAGAAACATTTTCTTGCTCTTTTCCTCTCCATATTTAGCTCTCCTTCGCCTATTAGGTTTGCAGGACAGTCACTAATATTGAAAAATACAGCACCATACAAAACTGAAAAGTCATACTCTGAACCTAAGTAGAAAACATGTACATTGCCATCAGATTCCAAGTAGTCTCACAAACACTGCAAAACTGCTGTAATACTACAACTATTCTGTGACGTATGCATGTCCATTCAGGTGAAATGGAGTTAGGAGAAGTTAGCAGCTAGATAAAACTAAATCACAGAATCGGAGGAGTCAGAAGGGACCTCAAGAGATCATCAAGTCCAACCCCCTGCTAAAGCAGGTATCCTCCAACAGACTGCACGGGTAAGCATCCAAACAAGTCTTGAATATCTCCATAGGAGGCTCCACAACCTCTCTAGGCAACCTGTGCCAATGCTCTCTCACCCTTACTGTAACAAAGTTTTCCACGTTAGTACAGAACTTCCTATGTTCAAGTTTAGGCCATTGCTCCCTGTCCTATCGCTACACACCACGGAGAAGAGCCTGGCCTCATCCATTTGCCTCCTACCTCCCTTTAGATATTATAAACGTTTATCATATCCTACCTCTGGCTTCTTCTCCCCAAGCTGAACAGACCCAGGTTACTCAGCTTTCTTCATAGGGGAGATGCTCCAGACCCTTAGTCATCTTTGTTGTCCTCTGCTGGACTCCTTCCAGGAGATTCCAGTCTTTTGTGAACTGGGAAGACCAGAACTGGACAGCAGACTAAATGTGGCCTCACCACAGCAGAGCAGAGGGAGAGAATCACCTCCCTCAACCTGCTGGCCATGCTGTTTTTAATGCACCCCAGGATAGATAGAGACCTACTATTTACATAAAAAGATATGAAGAAAATAACTGTGAGTAGATTCAACTTGTACTTGAATCATAAATTATAGGATTTGTTTCTAATCTTAGCTTTCTAGTGTGCTAGAACTGCACTTCCAGACACTCTTGACAATTTCTTTACTCTTACTGATCAAATAACATTTTCCCACCAAAGTCTCCAATCTCAGGTTCTCACTGAATAAGCTACTGAAATACTGTAATACTTGACCACTTAAAAAAATGGGGTGATGCTGCCCACCTTACACAAAGTACAGAAATGAGAAGACTTGAGAAGTTTGAATTTACTCCCCCCTTATCAGTCTGAAGGATTCAACCCCATAACTCCTCCAGTCTTCCACTGAAAATTTACACTTTTAGCATCAGCACCCTGTATTGAGGAATTTCATAGCTTAATAGCATGCTTTGATGAACAACATCCTTTCATTGGTTTTAAATCTCCACCATTTCAACTTCACTTGACAACCCTTAGCTCTCATACTGAAGGAGTGCTGACTAGATAATTTCTATTCCCCTTTTCCACTCTCCCACCTGATTAAATATATCTGTGTTGTACCTTCTCACACCTGTACCTTTTTTTTTTTTTCACCTTACTTAACTAATCAGTTATTCCCACAAAGTTATTTCCACAGCTCTCATCATCCTCACCACCTCTATGCTGTCTCCATTCTGCTATATTTCTTCTGATACAGGCCAACCAGAACCACAAAAAGCATTCAAAATGCATCTGCAACTGATGTTCTTGGTACCTACACAATGAAGGCTTGGCTGCAGAAGGTCTTCAGCAAAAGATTCAGAGAGAGGAACAGAACAGTACCAGAAGTTCACTCTGAAAAGCAGCCACACAATTTGTAAGGTGAAAATCAACAAAGCAAATAGTCCAGTATAGTAATAAAAACAAACATAGAGACCTCTCTGCTAGGCTTTATGTCTAGGCTTATGCTAAAACTACTCTTTTTTTTTTTGTCAAAACCGGAACTGACAGTACAACTCCTAGATTGATAAAAACTGATCCTGTGCAGAAGTATAATTACTTCATAGTTGGGTGAATTTTACTCCATGGCTTTAGGACTTGTAAAGAATATATTCCTTTTCCTAAGAGGGGGGGATCTTCTGATTTGGGACTGCAGCTCCTTTAAAACTCAGTAAAAACTGTTTACTAACAAAATATCAGAATGATAGAATTAACAATAATCATATTTTGCTTTGCCACTCCAGAAATGAGAAGTGCACAGATGCCCGGAGCAGGCTGAGGGCTCCCAAGAGCAAGTGGGATGCTGAAGCAGATTGGAAATGAGCCAGAACAAGCAAAAAACACAGCAGCAGATGTCCTGTCTGATGGGGATAGGCCTCTCCTCAGACTTCAGAGGTCTCAGTTCAGAGCAGGTAAATCTTGAGAGAAAAGAGAGCATCCAACAACAGAAGCAAGAAAGTTCCTTCCTCTTGTGCCCCATTTATAAAGAATACTGCCAACAAAAGACTTTAAACTAAAGGCCATTATGGTGGAGTTTTTTTTTGCAACAGTATTTATCATCTTTATTTTGTGCTGTTCCACGATAAAGTACAAAGATAAGCTGAGTGAAATATTCTGCTATTGACAGAAGAAAAACAACACACAATTTTATAGACTGGTATGAAAATAGAAGAGATGGAAGTGGTAGAACAAAGGATAATCTGTCTCTGGATAAAGATGCTTTTGATAAGCATGTTTAAAGCTAACTTAAAATCAAATCATGAACTTAAAATCGAACTTAAAATCAACTTAAAATCAAATCATGAATTCAGCGCTCTCTTGAAAGAGTGACCACCACTCATATCTGCTCGCTTTTCATGGCATTACTGAGCAGGTTTAAGGAGGAAAAGCAAGAAGTAAACTGGGAAAACAACAGCACTGCCATTTGTGAGGTCAAACACTCGTTATTATATCGTTGCCATTTCAGCAAGTCACCAGATAGTCCAAGACCCAAAGCTTTACACTGCAAAATGTACTGGGTGAGTTACACATTTCAGATAGTTCCATTCATTAAAATGACAGGAGATCCAAGTGATACATTTAAGTGAAAGGAAAATAAAGTATGAAATACTAATTAATTTTCACTATGTCAGGAAACATATTCCATCTGGCTCTGCAGAATATATTGATTCTCTTACTGGAATAAAAAACTGATTAGTCTTCCATTGTTTCAGTTTACTCACAAGGGAACCGAAGTGTTTCTCTCAGGGAAACTTCTTTCCCATTATGTATTAAGTATTGAGAGCAAAATCAATTTTACATGGTTATGTAGCTGCTACAGATTTTCTTATACTGCAAGCATTTCCTTCTCTCCCCTGGCAAGTAATAGCCCTGTAGAAGTTAAGAGTTCAGCTCCATCCTTGTGCCAAGTCAAACCTTCAGGCAGGAAAACTTTCACTAGAGCAAAGAATTGTGTCAAATCAAGTTAACTTTTATTTTCGGTAGGAGCTTTGAACATGCACAAGTAAAGGTTTTGCCTTACAATCTTCTCTTCCTTATGCTGATCAAGCAGAATTCAAGTTCTTTAAGAGACAATTGATCAGTGACCTAAAATTTCATGACGTGGTAGAAAAATATTGCCTCTTGCAGAACTGGGAGGAAGAATGCTGCCAAGAAACATTTTAGCCAAAATGTTGATCATTTTTCCTTCAGGTATCTTTATGGGTAAGATGCATAGGGGAAAAATTAAAAAGAACAGACTTTAATCACTGCAGACAAATTGACAGAAGTTACTCTGCAAAGTCACTGGACTAAATGCTAAGAGATGGTCAACTGATGTAGTTGAATATAAATTCAGTGTTACTTTTTTTCCAATATTCATATGTATATGCACACTTCTGCACACAGAAACACACTTCTATATGTATTATGTAAATAAAAAAGCAACAAAACAACCAGTCTTCTACCTGTACAACTTGACACGGATTCATTCTGTTCTGAACTTCTTACAATTACTAGAAGATTTACCATTCTCTACTTGGCTGTATAGATAGCTTAAAAACAAAAACCAGAACAGCGTAGCACAATAGAAGTGTTCTCACTCTACATGATTCTCCAGGACTTCTCAACAAATATCAAACACTTCCATTCTCACGAAGTGCTCTTGCTTTTACTGCTTATCCAGATGGTCGTAGGTTCATTTTGCTTTCGCACAGCACTGAAGTACTGATAGCTCACAATTATTTATCCCCAGGAGCTCCATGTCCAAAATGAGTTCATATCCAGAGATGAACTCAGTATGTAAAGACATGTGGCCCATATTACCAACATAAAAATAAAACTACATAGGCCAATTGTGAAAAGAGGTGACAATTTCAACTCTAATTCAAGGAAAGCATTAAATCTCTGTCCAGCAAGTACAGCTAAATAAACTTCTGCCCATGTCTTTGCTACACTACCATCATATCTTGTGGTTGTTGTCAAGCCACCCTGTCACTGCCAGCCCACTCAGTGCACTGCCATTGGAGCTGTTTAGTTAAGCAACTACAGCCTACAGCTCCCTCTTTGTACAGATAATTCTAGCTCTGAATAAACTGTCAATCTCAAGAGGCAATTTTTATTTTTCATAAGGAGAAGAAAATTACTGGCTGCTGACTCAAGAGAGGTGAATAACGTTAATTGATATGTGTGAAGTACTAATGCTGAAAAGCATTGTTTAGGTGCTCAGTATTGTTACTGCTGGTGGTGACTTATTAATACCCTGATGACATCATTAATAGGGAAGAAGGGCTTTTTCCCTGTACAATCTTGAAGCATAAGAATATAGATTCCCCAGACGCCACCACCACACACATTTCTGGCTAAATGCATTTTCACCTGTGAGCTGACATATCCTTACTGAGTTTAGGGAGGCTGCAGTGGGATACCTTTCTTAAAAATGCTTATGCTTAGTCAACAAGCAGCTGCCGGTTATCTTCTGGCTTCTAAATCCACAGACCCAGCAATAAACAGATTTAGAAATGTCTCAGCAGTGAGCGTTCTTGTTCAGCAGCCCTTCTGCTAAGGGTATCAAGCTGGATCAGCCACTGAATGGAGGATTTATTTCACATGAATGAAAAAATCCCCTTACAGCCTTTCTTCCCCGATATTAATTCTCAGTTTAACAACTTTAAGTCTAGAGCTGGATTTGCATTTGCAGCTTCCACATGGGGGATTAAGTGCATTAAAACAGCCCGTAAAGGAATGAAAAACTTCCCCTCTGACTGAAGTGTGGTCTGACCAAAGCAACCATCCATGTTTTTCATTATCTTGCCTTATGCCCCTAAGTGGCTACGACCTCCAGCTGAACGGGGAAATCCAGTTCTTTCAATAGAGCTCCGAAGCCTCAGATAGACAGTACTAACAATTCAGCACTTGGGTTTTTTTTATCATCCACAAAGGAAATCTAGTGCCGAGTAGCCCCCTAAAAGAATGCTTGGGGAAATTGGAATTTCTCATTTATATACTCATGAGATATAAAAACATGTTCAACATGTTTGTGAATGAAGAAAGATATCCTTACAGCGTTTGGATTACTGGATTCAGTAAGTAAATACACTGCTTTGAATTACATAGCACTTGGAAATTATCATTTTCATTGTGGATACCTAAAAACATGTTATTAAGTGTTATTAGGAAACATATGTCTGCCATAGAAGTTCTATTATACAAACTGACAGCCACTTTTGAAAGGATGTGGAAGCTTAAATATTTAGTCCTTCCGAAACAAATATTCGCAGGAGGAAAACCTGCACTGAGAACCTAGTAGACAAGTTATTAAAGATCCACACAGTGACTGGCACAGCATTTTCACCTGCCTCTTCCATTCTTCAGTACCATCATTTGATTTATTCAGGTAATCAGAAATATAGGGGATTAGCACTGATATTACAAAAGACAATATTTTCCATTTCCATTTGTTCTAGTAAGTTGCAATGTTTTCCTAAGTAGAATTACTACATGTGCCCTGCTTGCAAAAACCTACTCACAATTAAACCCACAGATCAATCTTCAGGTTAGTCAATACCAAGTCTGATTTTTTGGTTTGGCACTATGGAACTTAATGTGCCTTGTTTATGAAGAAGTTTGAGCTGAAACGATAGAAAAAGGAAGAAATAAGAGGAATAAATCTTGTATCAGCTAGAGAGGGGAAACTCAATTAAATGAGAATGCAGCACTATACAGTAGGCAGAAGCTCCATCCATTTGAAAAGGGAAGGAAATTTAATATTAATGTAAAGAATAGGCAGGTAGACAATATAAGTAGCAACAGGACTAATATGACTAGGATATAAGTTGTAATTCATCAGCATTGAATGCAAGGTATTCATTATATTGCTATTCTATCACATTTAAGAACTTTACTGGGTTCTTGGGAGCAGTCCCATCTTACATCCTTTCCCTTTCCCTGACTGATGTGGAGTGTCAGCCTCAAGGTCCCATAGGAGACCGTAACAGTTGCCCAAATCTTGTGTTCAGGCCTGCTGAACTCAACAGCTGCAGTTCAGCACAATTACAGAAGTGTAACAGTACAACCTGGGAAAAGCAGATACCTGAAAAACGTTCCTAAAGCCTTTAATATGAACATGAAAGTACAGAAAATTAGAAAACATATCTATAGCTGAAGAGACTATTAGTTCTGAAGTGAGCAGGAGAAAACGTCATCTCTGTAGTAGAAGTAAGATGTCAGAAAAGAAGATATGTGTGGCACGTCAAAAGCTTGTTTCTGCTTTGTCAATCCAGTATTTGTTCTGTTGTGCTACTGAATGTGGCTCCTGTAAAGAAAGACTGACACTTGCTCACAAGTATGCAGTCTATAGATACATAATATCTTGTTAGGAAATAACCACCAAGTCCACTGTAATCAGTAGAAGCATTATCCGATGATGATTTGTAAACTCTTGAGGACTGAAGTGGGAGTTTCCACTGATCCCTACTTCCAGGCATAGGGAGCCACTGTCTGTTTCACTGTCAGAAGCAGCTCCAACTACATCCCAACAACAGCAGAGCTCTACTCTTCTTGTAGATTGCAGGATAGACTGAGGTATAGTGGGAATCAGACTCAAATTCAGCGGCACTGTAAGACCAAACCACATTTTCACTGATCTAGAATACCTCTACAGCTTTTTCCTTCATGGCTGAGCCCATACTCTGCCAGCTGAGACACTTACTATAGAACCATTATGTTCTCCCTTCTCCTAAAGGATCTTCAGCATCTCCCAAAATACAAAATGCTGAAGGGCCATAAAAAGATGAAAACGTGAACATGAATAAAACCTTATGCATTAACTGAGACCGTTGACATAATTATTCGAGAGTAACTACGTGGCCCAAGTACAAATGCTATTTTGTGGGTGTGTGCAATACGCATCTTTTGCTGGCATCGAATAGTTCTTACTGTGCTAACATGCTGAGAAACCTTCAAAGAGCATTTCTATATGCTGCAAATTGGTGGTATTTTAAGAATTACTTCTGAGCTAACAAAAAAGCACATATATTTATTTGAATATTGTATGTACATGTGCATGCAGAGCACTCTATGGTAAGTCCATGGATACATTTTGAGTAGACTTCCTACACCCTATGAAATTGTTTGTAACTTCACCCAACTGCATTTCTGATTAAACAGTTCTGCAGGTCTGAAAATGGAACTTCAATAACACAAGCTAAATTTAGAACTTGCATTAACTTGCATTATCTGTTCCACAATTCACACTGCAAAAAAATCATCTTCTGCTCATTAATTCTTCTGAGAAAGGTTCTGGGTGTTTGGTTTTTTTGTTGTTGTTGTTGTTTTTTTTGTCTAAATAGCAAATTAAAAGACAGAAACTCCTTGTTTCCTCACTCTTCCAATTTGTAATTCACTCAGTGTCTGCATTTTAGGCCCTTCAGATCTAGGAAAGCCATTTGTACGGAGAACCATAATAAAATTTGGGACAACTGTAAAAATAAATGAGAACAAGATACTGGGCCATTAAGGTGCTGTTAAGCAGTTCCCACCATTACAGGAGATACTAAAATCCGATGGCCAATAATCAGTTGGACTGCGTGTGCTCAGATTCAGAATTGCTTCTTGTTATTTCTTAATTGCAGCTATTTTTAAATCAGAAAAAAAGGAACAGCTGGCAGATAGTTTTAATTGGGCGTCCTTCCTGCGGCAGTTTAATTTCCTTTCTTGAAGCTCTGTGAAGAGCAAAAGCTCTTTCTTTTCATGATTGGATTAATCATTTATCAGATTAAATAACTCACTGCCACCGGACAAATGTCTGAGCTTTGCAAGTTACCTTCAGTCCCTGAAAATGTAAAAATCTAGGTTCTCCCTCAGGGAGAGAGAAAATACGTCACCAAACTACAGCTACAAACACCAGAAAGCAGGGCTTTATCTACTACACCATGCCAGCATTGCTAATCCTTGCATGGCTACAAACTGCAGGACAGCTCTGTGCAGAAGCAAGTTCTAAGCAAGTTCTAGGGCCTACCAGGGGAAACTGGTGTGCTACAAGCTTTGGCTGGCTGCTCATGAGGACAGCTCTTCCTGGACCAACTCAGTTGTACTTCACTAAAAAAATAATCAGAAAAGTATACAGACACTTATAATAAAACATTTAGGAATACTAAGTCTTCAGGTAGCAATGAAGTACATTTTTCATATCTTTATTCAAATCACTTATTTGCCAAGAAAGCCTTAGTGGTTGTCTTGAACTTGTTTTCATCAGAGTAAATGTGTTTAACAGACAGGGACAGTTCCACTGTTACCAAGCTAAGAAAGATGTAAATGGATACATTTTCAACAGAAGTCATCTTTTCAACATCTTTTTACTAGGATGATGTGAACGGTCTGGGATGCTAACAGTTTAACACATGAATAATGATTTTTATTCCATCATAAACCTCAGGAACCAAAGAACAAAGTGAATTCTGCTCATATTGGTCACAAATAAGAACCTGAATACTGTCAAGGCGCCAATAAAACCAAAGCATTAATTCTGCTGTTCCAGAGATGGAACCACTTTGTGTTGTAATTGAATACTACAGGACTGGATCTACATCAATTTTATAAAACACCAAATTCATTTCCTATTATAAGAAAAAAGCAAAGGTTCCTTTTTTCTTTTTTCTTTTCTTTTTTTTTTTTTTGCTTCATGCTACAACTCCACCATGACACACACATACATATAGGCACATCCTATATATATTTCTTTGGGTTGATGAACTCAGATGCTGTGTCAAGATTAAAGCATAAAAAAACTTCCTTTATAAACCTGAAGAAATCATCTTCCATTACACAGACTAGCTTGCTAATAGATCTAGATTTGTGACTTGCAACCTTTCCACAGTTTTTATAAGAAAGAAAAACAAGGCAATTTCTACTCTAATGATTTTTTTGTAATCTCTTGTCAGAAACATAGCTGACCAAGCAGATGATTCAAGGAAAAGATTAAGTCTCACTGTCTCATTAGAAACAGTTGAAAACAAATGAGATGATAGAATAAGAGGGTAAGAAAACACTCCTAAGGAAATGATCTTAAGAATATGCATCAATGGGAACTATTTATTCCTCTGCAAAATACTTCCTCAATGGCCTCCAAGCAGTAACTCAAGACAATAGGGTTCAAAGTAGCACATAACCAGGATGTGAGTCAGAGACTTGCTTCTACTCCTTGCTCTGCTATTAACCTACTGCGTGATCTTGGCAAGTCATGTTGCTCTCTAGACCTCTGATGCCTCACCACTGAAACTATGGGAGTGATATTTTTACCATGAGTATTTAGATAAAAAGTTAATCCTTTTCTTAAAGTTGAATGTCCTCTACTGACTTTGATTGAAGTCTCACCCAGATTTTGTGCCAGCATTACTCTCTCCAATGAAGACAGTGTCATTTGGCCATTATACCAGTTGAGAGAATACTTTAAGTCCGTTGCATATAAATCCCCCAGAATGAGGAAATGGGAGAGGCAAAGTGGGACTATAGAGGTGATATGTTACGATTCAATCAATGGCTTCCTGAAACACCAATTCATAAATAATAAAGCCTGCTCCAAAAAAAAACTCCTGCTCCAGTGTGGATGATCTGATTTTTCAACTGAGGTAGAAATCTTAAGACAAAAAATTGTAAATATCCTGTTATTTTCCTGAAAATTATTAAAGAATAGAAGACTAAACTTTTCAGGATAGATGGCTGAGAAATACGAAGATTCAGACTTGATTGCTCATCAGTCAATCTTCAAGTGGTACCTATATAGCTCAGGCTAATGTGGTACACCAGTGGCCTACAATACGTACCATGAAGATCCATGTCTGTGGTTTATCTATGTAACAGCTAGAGAAACAGATCATCTTAGTCAAGCTCTGAAAGTAAGAATACCTTTAGATACAGATTATAAACCAAAATGACCTCTTTCTAAGCAAGAAAGATCCCTAAAACTTTACTGCAATGTAATACTGGAAGTCTCCAGATGGGTTAAGATTCCACATGCTAAGGACTGTCTGCAAAAGTAACTCAACAAATATACCACGGTGGAAAAAGAAATGTAATCATTCACCCTCCAAATATGAAAACCTACTTCTAAAATAAGCCAACAAGTCTGTACATTTGTGCAATCCATTGGGCAGCCCTGGAGCCAGACCTGGCAAGCAGCTTGCTTCCACCCACCATGTCTGATGAGGAAGCCTAGCCTAAGCAGCTGAGTGCCTGGTTACTACTGAGATTTAGCATGTGCAGATAAGCTGAAAATACTCCTGTCTCTATGATAGGAAAGAAGATTCTTCCTCACCCCTCTGCTGCAGAAACCTGGATCTTCTTCCAAGCTGCAGCGGATGAGCCAGTGGCATCCGTCCAGCTCTGTGTCAAGACAGCACCAAGCTACTTCAGTAGCACATGCACTGACGGAAAGAAGAGAAGGAATTATCTCCTGCTTCAGGGCAGTAGTAGAAACTGTCCCTCCTAAAAAATGGTGATGTGGAGCTTGTCATGTTGTTTTCAAGCCACAGTTACTCATGTTTTAACATACTGGACATATAATATAACAGCAGCACATGCATACAATTAATACAGAGCACAAGAAAGACAAATACATTGTTCAAACTAGTAATTTGATTAAAACCTATGCAAGCTGGTGCTATCTTTCTCTACCTTTCTTTCCTTTTTCTCCCCCTTCATTACACTATTGTGGGGTGAAAAACAGCAGCAAGATAATGTCTCCTCAGTATCTTCCTCTTCATCAAATGTATTCTCCCAGGTCTATTCTAAGATCATTGAAATGTTTGACATATACAGACTTCCCCTCCTCCCAAATGTGTGTTATTTCCTTTAAAAAATGTTGTTTATGTATTCTTTATTTTAAAATAAAGGAACGTAACAGACATACTTCAATATTTTTTGGAGTATGACGGACATTCTACTCTGAACTCTCTTCAACAGAAACCAGAATAAGCATTTCTATGTTAGCTCTTAGTTGTCAGAACTGGAGCTTTCAAAGGACATAGAACAAAGCTGCTTTGATTGACTGTCAATTGGAGGAACCAAAAACAAAAAGAAGAAAAAAAGGATTCTGTGATAAACTAAATGTATTCCCAGGATTTTCCAAGACAGAAGATGGACACTTACTTGATACAAGTGGTATCAGCATGAAGTATCATTACATACCGGGATGCCACATCTAGCAAATAACAGAGGAAAGAAAATAGGTCTTTGAATGGTAATACGCAAAGCAGTACGGAGGGAGGAGAACTGCTAGTGAGAAGAGACATTTAATGTGATGTCTATGATAGCAGTCGAACTCGATGACAAAAGTATCCTCTCAGGCTTGTTCTTGAAAGATGTACGACTGGGCCAGCTAAGCTCAAACTCAAACCAACCATGGAGATATTTTGACATTTCCAAACAAACAAACAAAAACCAAAATTCTCTAAAGACAGAAACAGGAAAACTGTCATAACCAGATGAATGTCACTGCTCCCTGTCATGTTAACATAGAACCATAGAATGTCCTGAGTTGGAAGGGATCCACAAGGATCATCGAGTCCAACTCCTGCCTCTGCACAGGATCGTACAAATTCAGACCATATGTCTGAGAGCACTGTTCAAATACTCCTTGGACTTTAGCAGCTTGGGGCTGTGACCACTACTCTGAGCAGCCTGTTTCAGGGTCTGAACTCTCTCTGCTGAGGAACCTCTTCCTAACCCCCAACTTGACTCTCCCCCCACAGCCCCATGCCATTCCCTCGAGCCCAGTTGCTGTCACAGAGAGCAGAGCTCAGCACTGCCCCTTCATGAGGTTTTGCATCCACCATCAGGCTTCCCCTCAGCTCCCCCTCTCCGGGCTGAACAAACCCAGGGACCTCTGCCCTGTGTTCAGAAAGGCTACCTTCAGCAACTGCATAAGATGCAAAAAGGTTCCATAGCAAATAGCAGTTCAAGTGCCAAAAATACAACGCAGCACAGGTTTGTCAGCTTGGGCTCTGAAAGCAGTCAAGCAGCAATGTGCTCAGACAAGAAAACCTTCTTTAGCTGAGCTACTGACACTGGGTGTTGCAGCACACTGACATAGCTCTGCAGATTTTGGAGTGAGCTGTGCTACAATAAACAGTGGTACCCTTTTGCCACATCATCACAAAGACCATGGATGTTATCCTCGATTCCTGTGAATCTCCAAAGCTGCTGTAGTTCCTAATTAGTCTCCAAAGTATTATGTTAAGCCACGGTACTTCTGAAGTGTTTTCAATGACTAATAATCACCAGCACAGCAACACAAGAATGTTCCACAGTTCTGACGTGTCATATAATCACAAAACAGAATGGCTGAGGTGCCACTGACCTCTGGTTGTTATCTGGTCCCTGCTCAAGCAGGATTACCTACAGCCACATGTCCAGGACCAGGAGGCTTCTAAACACCTCCAAGGAGGGAGACTTCACAACTGTCCTTGGAACACGTGCCAGTTATCCATCTGTTGTCCAGTTTAAAAAAAAAAAAAGTGTCTCCAAATGTTCAGATAAAACTATGTTTGTTTGTCCCCATACCTATAGTTAAGTCACTGGGCAGCTATGAAAAGAGCCTGGCTCTGTTCGCCCTGCACTGTTCCTTCACCTACTTATAGAAGTTGATGAGAGCCCCCTCCAAACCCCCTCCAGGCTGAAGAGTCCCAGCTCTAGATTCCTCAGACAGGTGCTCCAGCTCCTTCATCCTTGTACCCCTTTGCTGCATGCCTATCTTGTACTGCAGAGACAATAATCAGACTCCAGATGCAGCCTCATCTGTGCTGAACAGAGGGAAATCTCTCTAAACATGCCAGTAACCCTTTTCTCAGTGAAGCCAAGTTATCCTTAGTCTTCACTGCAGCAAGGGTACAGCGCTGGCTCACACTGTCAGTGGATCGATCGCCAATCATGCCTTTAATGTATTGTCCAGTAGAAAAATGTCTGGAAATCTAGACACTGAATATAATCTTAACAGAACACTTGAGCAGATGCTCTGGGGTTTGTGGGTATGAATAAATACAAAGTAAGGACAATCAAGTTTTGTTAAAAAATAAAAAATGTAGCAAAATTAGAAACCATGGAAGGAACTCAGAATGGCAGTTATTGGGTGTGAGCATAACAAAAGTATGGCAAACAACTGCCATAATAAGAAGCAGTGAGACACTTTAAATACATAAAAAACAGAAGCAAATAATATAAAACATCTAAGCAAAACCACAACTTTTTGAAATCATATGTAGAAAAAACCAGAAAATTAGACAGGTAGAGAGGCAAAAAACTGACAATTCTCTAAATACATCAGGATCAAGAGGAAGAACATTATTTCAGTTACTTAACAGGTAAATTTCTCAAGGCAGAGTAGAGTCTACAAAAGTGTTCAAAATCCAATTTATATTAAAAAAAAAAAAAAAGCAGTTGTAATCAAGAACTTAAGTTAGATTTAACAATAGAGAATTTCAGGTCAAGATACAGAAAGAAAAGGTCAAGACATATTTAGTGAAGTTATTTTTACTCAAGTCAACAGGACAATTATATCTACCTACAATTCCATAGAAAGAAGCTGGAAAAATTGTTAATCAGCAAGTGTTACCTCTGGGGGACAAAAACAGTGTCTAATCTGTAAGAGTGTGAAGAAAAAGACACACAGACAAGACTACTTGATTGTCTGGAACCGTACTAAATAAATTCTTAAACAATCAGCTGTCTACCACCTTTTCTCCTCATCTTATCTTGAATCCCAAATTATCGCACAGACGTGTTGAGAACAAGTTTAAGTCCAATCAACTTAGTTTCCTACTTGACCTCATGTGTTAGAAGGAAGGGCAGGGGAAAAAAATAGGAGAAATATTACAAGAGGTGATGTAAAGCATTGTGTTTTCTTAAGCCTGTTTGTACTATTCCTTCAAATGACTCAGATTCATCAACGGGTTGAGAGCACATATCTAAAAGAGTATCTATGAATCATCCAACACAAAGCAAAGAGTGTTTTAAGTAAGATCTCTGGGGAGAAGTCGTTCCTTGGCATGGGCACATTCAGTATCTCCAGCAGTTACCCTAATAGTATCACAGGGGGTGGGTTTTGACTGATGGAGTAGCACAGCAGTTCAGAGAAGACAATTAGAAATAAAAATGAGCTTGATCAATTTATGAAATAGTCCCATATAAATAATACAAAATGAAGCCAAGCAAAAATGCTACAGTGAGAATGCTACAATGCTACAGTGGGAAAACCAGAAGCAGAACATGAATGCTGGAATAACTGGCTAAAGCGTGCAAAACAAATCTTTAACACACATCCAAAACAAGCCTTGTGTGTAAGCACAAGCCAGACAATAATAGATCAGGAACAGTATTTTCTACGATACTTTTTAATGAAAGGAATTACCTTCTGATTAAAAAAAAATCTCACTTTCACCATTATTTTGGTAAGGCTTCACTAAAATCTAACAAGCTTTGACTCATAAAGAATATGTAAGTATTGAATATAGCTTTATCTTGAAAATATTTAAAGACACATATTCAAGAGACAAATCTCAGTGGCTGTTTTCATCTTTATGTTCTCAATGTTCTTGCACCATCAAGACTTTGCATTACTGAAATGAGAAACTTTTACAATATATTAGGGACATAAATAATTCCAGTGCATGAATTATTAAATATGTCTCTGCTGCAACCCTCACCAATATTCATGAATATTACAAAGAGTTTTTCACCAATACTCTTCATGGAGGAAAGGAAAAAAGAGCTTAAGAGTTTTCACTACAGTAAATAAGAGAAGTCCCGTTTTTATTTTCTTGTTTTATGTAAATATCTACTGCACTGCCCTGTAGAACAAGTTGTAGTGCCTGTTAAAGTGAAACATTCACTTTGCAACGATTACAAAAATATAAAGTTTTGCAAGCTTCTCATTAAATCAAATCAGTTTGCTTAATCTAAGTTCCGTAGACTTTTGTCTTAAACAGTAACGATTGAATTATGGTATTTTTAACTGCAAAAGCAGTCTTTGAACATTAATGCTGACATTAAAAGATTGTCAATTATGTAGGAAGGTATCACCTATTTCACTTCAATTTCATAAAATGTATCAGTATTTCCTATCAGCTGGTATACAGGCTTATGTCATTGTAGTTATCTTTGGACAAATCCTGTATTACACCAGATAAAGCAGTCTTGTTTATTAACAGAACACATAACTGAGATAAATCAGCATATATGATTAAACATCCAAATGATGAGTTTGATGTACATTCAACAACTAAATCATAATCACAAGAGGAAGTGTGTTGACATCCACTTCTTAGTGTGCAACACTATTTCCAGGTGCTAACAATGCTACTTTAGTTAAACTGTAAGAATTCTGAAACAAGCCAAAAGAGCCAAGTTTCCCAACCAACCATTCCTCACAGGGAACTCAATCTAAAATCTGGTAAAATTCAGCAGAAATTTATGAACCATTTCAGTGGAAGCTGGCAGGAAACAAGCTGGTGTTCCACAAATACAGAGGTGGTGAAAGCTACATTTGAAATTTCCTTATTCCACGTGGAAACAAATTTAGGACTTGAAGTCAAGAGGAAAAAAAAAGAAAAAAAGAATTTGACTTATAGCTTACAATTTAACTTGTAAAAGACAAATTGTCACTCTTGCCTCAATGTGAATGAAGTACTGTGCCTCAACTTCAGGTGTTTTCTTCCCTTCTGATTTCAGTGTAGCTAATCCTGACACAGTGAAAAGTCAATTAAGCACTCTAATAACATTAGCTAAAGCCACTGCATAAGAAATTGCTCACAATTTATTTAAAGTATTTGTATGGCAATTACTCACAAAATGCTGCACTTCGTTGGGATTTCCTGTTCATCTTGATCTGATTACAAGAAGTGTTTTGTAATCAGAGCAATTTGAAAGTATTTCACAGAAGTAATGATGTGCACACATTAAATCTAATTTGGGAACCTGAAAAATCTACATTTTTTATGGTCTTGTGGACTGGAAATCTTGCATATACAGCAGCCATTTTGAAAAAAGCAAGGCTCCTACCATGCTCCTCCCATGGAATATATGCAGTGCTGCTTTGCTGAAAAAATAGTTTACGTTGCACTAATTCTGATCTCCCATTAATAGCAGTAATTCATTTCTTTAGTCTTTCAGTATTTATCTACTCCAAAGAATGTTGGAGTGTGGATAAATTGAAAACAACTCCCCCCAGCCTCTCCCTTCATCCCCAAAGAACTATTTGTACTTGGAAGGGAATGGAAAGGCACAACACTGGAAATTCACTTCTGTGATACTCAGGTCAAGCCTGACAATACAAGATGAGATACCAAAGAGACTGGAAGCTCATGTGACTTGTGCTAAATGTCACACAGCAGTCAGAGCATGCTTTGCAGAGATGCTCTGCACTCCAAGTCGTCACAGTGTGACTCCAAAGGATACCAAGGCAGAATTACTAACATAAAAATCGCAGAAATTAGTATCCACAGGAATACAGATCCTAGTGCTTTCTATAACTGGCCAGACTAAATCCTGGACAGGAGCATGACAGATGCAGCACGTGCCTCTGCACGCAGAGAGCCGTTAAGGGGACTATGTGGACCCAGATGGGAAAGGTTAGCTAAATCAGCAGTAAATGTGCTTTAGTCCTGAAGAACTGCTTGATGAGAAAGACTTGTATATCTGTTTCCCTTCAAGAAACAGAGATCATATACAATTATTTTTCTCAATTACGAGACATGTGAACAACATAACTGAGTGAGTGTGGGAAGGAAAGTGGTAAAAGAACAGCTTTTGGTTTTATTAAGCTATGTCTCAAAACAATTGCTCAATTTAGCAGCCTAGTGTGTCCTGAGGATCAGGATGCATCACACAGCACAAAACATACATGCACCTTCGTTGTGTTACTCTTCAATAGTCTCCACATCAGTCTTTTACAAACAGGTCAGCATTCTCTCCTATTCTATAGGTCAGTATTCCCTCCTATACGCAGAAATACTTTCTATCTTACATTACATTCACACTCATCTGATCTCTTCCAAATATCCTCTGAAGACACATGCACAAACAGCTCTTAATGTATGGAGCATGATAGATACTCCTTCAGCATGCCTTCCTGCTTAGTTTAACCTGAGGGAAGCCCAGCACCCAGAATCACAGACCTGAATGCTCACAGTTTTGGCCAGAGACTGCCCAGTTTTGTGGGCTAACTGGTCCAGGCATTGACTGCATTAATAGTTTTATTTCCCTTCCCCTGCTTCAATTTGCCAGTTGCCTCCCGTCCTCTTTCTGTGTACCTCCACACATGGCCTGCCTCAGGAATATGAAAACTGTCCCCTTTCCAAGGCTGCTGGATAATGCAAGCCAAAACTGCATTCTGATGAACACCAATATTGATATACCTGACAATTATGGCCCAATTACGGGTTTGAATTTACATCTGGATAGATACTGCATTGGAAAAGCAAAGTGTTAGTTCTATACCAGAATATTAAGCTAGTTTAAAAGCCTGAAAGGACATCCAGCTGAGCTTAGAGGAGTATTCTTCTGACAGGATATAGTCCATTTTAAACTAAGCTGATACATTCACATAGGGAGTTTTAAACAGGATTAAATATTGCAAATTTTCTACATAACTTGAAGAATACTCTAGCAAAAAGATGCTGCACTGGGCTAAAGAACACTTTTGCTGTGACCCAAAAATGAAATATCCTTCATGTTAAAAAAGTGCCTTTTCTGTTCTACTGGGTCATTTTTGCACTAGTTTCTCCTGCAGATGAACATACCTTCTTTTAATGAAGTACAGCTTGTTCTGAACTTTGTGGGAGTTGAACAAATTCACAGACAGATTTATGTTAAACACTTCTTCCCCAGCATTACTTCCAGCAGAGGCAACTCTGCGTGAGCTATTGACAGACAAGGTTTCAGGCTCTTGCTGACATTTCAGCTCATGTTTAATTCCTTCTTTAACAGGCCTCAATAGCACAGTGGTTAAAATATCATGTTCTAGAATTAGAGAATATTCTGAGCTGGAAGGGACCCACAAGGACCATGGTGTCCACCTCCTGCCTCCACGCAGGACTGCGCAATGACCGTATTTCTGAGAGTTGTCCAAACACTGCCTGAAGTCTGGCAGCCTGGGGCCATGCCCACTGCCCTGGGGAGCCTGTTCCAGAGCCTGAACACGCCCTGGTGAAGAACCTTTTTCTAACCCTCACCTTGACCCTCCCCTGACGCAGCCCCATGCCGTTCCCTCGGGTCCTGTCGCTGTCACAGAGAGCAGAGCTCAGCGCTCCTTGTGAGGAGCTGCAGCTGCCATGATGCCTCCTCTCTGCTCTGGGCTGAACACACCAAGGGACCTCAGCTGCTTCTCATACACACTGCCCTCCAGGTCCTTCAGTATCTTCATAGCCCTTTGTAGCTTTCTTGTATAGTCATGCTAACATTTCCATATGCATCACTGCTTCCCAGCAACAACAGGACTCAGAACCTCGCAAACCCTATACTGCATTGCCAAGGGAGAAGACTGCAAGCACAGCCAAAGCAGCCCTGGTTTCTGGAAGAACTGCTGGCCCTCAGACTCAAACCACCACCAGCTCAGGAGCGGTCATGGGAACAACCACAGAGTGCCATGAGGCCTTCTCCTGCGCTTGCTAGAACATAGCAGTCAATAGAAAGGAATGTATGAATTTAGGTGAGACTTGTTCCACTGGGTCTCCAAGAAGCAACTGTCATCTTCTTCACATGGTCTGCACTCAAGCATGGGAGAAAAGAATAGGAGACATCAGTTGATTTACAAGAGGTGAAAAATCTAAGATGGATAGGTGCCACAAAATAGAAGCTGAAGTATAACAGTAAAAGCCTCATGCTTAAAAGTCCACAGACCTGTATGCCCTCATTTCACTGAGTTCATTCCTTTGCTTCACATACTATTTCAAAATATTTCTATAATTAAATTTAGCAGAATTTAAGCAATGCAGCTTCCAGAAGCTATTTATTTTGTGTTTTATAGGGTTTAGCTGGAAAAAAAAAAAAAAAAAAAAAAAAAGTTTTCCTTGTTTTTAGATGAATGCTGGAGATCCAACACAGGCCCAGGAAGTCCTGTTATTTTCTTATTTCCAAGGGACTACTCTAAAATGAGACAAGAAACAAAAGCCTGATACCTTTGCACCACTTTCCACTGCCCATTTGCACCACTTAACTACTTCTGATTCCTGGAAAGTTTCCAGTGCTCACTGTCACCTCTCTGATCTAAAACATTTCATATGATATGATTTATTACTATGCAGACTAAATGCATAGTGCTGCAATTTCTTGTTTTTCCAGTTTAAAGGAAATTGCTTTATATCTTAGGTTATATTTATTTTTCTTAAAGTCTTATTTTTTTTCTTAAAGTCCTCCCACAGTTCAATTTACCAAATGAACCATAGAAATACTTACACGATTAGATTACACAGGACTGTATTAGATTGAATTCAGTATTTGCCACTAATTTCTATGGCACGTTCTATAATGGTATCTAAGAACCAGAAAGCCTTTTTTTCCCCCTTTTTTGCTCAGTTATGCTATGCTTTCTCCTTATTAAATAAAATACATGTGCACGTTTGAATTAGCAACACTTTGGGAAATGCATCTCATTCAGTTTGTTTTATTACCACAAATGTAAGGCACAAAGCAGGTGCAGGTTATCACAGAATCTGATCATGGTCTATTTGCTTCTGGTCAGATGATGCAGCAGTACCCATGTACACGTGAAGGTCTCTCTACTCCTTTTAAACTTGGCTTGCATGCTCTACTAAATCCAACTTCTGTAAAGTAACAACAGGGCAGAGCATCTACAGCTACATGAAACTTCTACCCAAGTATTCAGGTCTCAGCACACAGGAACAGGGATACAGTAATCAGTAGTAAGCTGCTCAGGTTACAACTCTTACTGCTATTTTATCTACAGAATATCAAGTAGGTATGCTATTTTAAGTTTATTTGCTCAAAGCTGTTTTGCAGTTTACAGCAGTACTTCTTGAGCTACAGAGTAAATGCTTTGCTCTTGTGTACCAAGCCTCTTTCCTCAGGCAATGCTGATTGTGAGAACCCTGCAAAGAAGACTGTTGTAATGGTGCTGTATTAATCTAAAAGCATTTGTAACTGAATGCTGAAAAACAGGCTTGTAAATCTGCATGCTCAGAATCTGCACATGTGAGGTTACACATGAGTTGAAAGAAGAGTTGTGGGATGGGGTAGGATTTTGAAGCACAGAAATGTTATCTACTTGTTTAAAAAATAAAATAAAAAATTTAAGCCACTGTCATTGAGTAAAATAAGGCTTTCAGAAGTGAAAATCCAGAGCAGTCAGCTTTTATGTACTGCTAACACAACCCTGACCACATTTAAAGCCTTGTTCTACAACTGAACTAATGACTCTCTATCCCTTCCCACTTAGGTGGACAGCCTACTAAGAGGAATTTGCAACCACTGCAAATTAAATGTAGTACTTCTGGTCATATCTACTGGCAAAAAAAGAATTTAGAAAAAAAAAAGAAGAAAAAAAAAGGAAAGAAACAAAAAAGCCCAACAAAATAGAGCATAAAAATGTGCTCCCAAAGAAGGGATAAATAGACTTCTGTGTTTTTAAAATGTAATGTGATGTTCATTAAGGTTCTCTTGGGCCTTGGCTGATGATGAAACCTAATCATTAGTCATTCAGAAAAACACTAGAACCAAAACATAAGAAAATCTTCCCAGAAGCAAAGCATGTTGATTTTTACTTTTTCTCTATTAGGAAACAAAACAAGGACAAAAAAGACTAATGGATTGGCAAAGTGTAACGTAGCTCCCAGGTACCAATTGTACTGAACCTGCCTACCTGATGACCACAGGCAACTGAGCTAGAAGAAACTATACAAAGAAGCACAGTAAGAAGCACAATACAGAAATTAGTACTTTTCAGCCCATCAGGAACTTTATTGCTGCAGTGTGAAGTCACAGAGCTAAATGATACTCCATCTTCTTATTTTTGACTGGAAAATGAGGAGGCCAGCACATGTCACCTGTGTAGGAGCAAGGAGACGAGCTCAAAGCAAGCTAAGAGAATTGTTTCCTCACACTTTGTGTAAAGCACCAGAGAGGACACATACTTTTTCAGGCACAAAGTATGTTCCATGCTCAATGTGACAATTCCTCCACTAGTCTTCATTTGGCTGCACTCTAGCCAGGCCTGCAATGGATGCCCTCAAGCAAAAGAAAGATAAGCACCATCACTTTGGCTTTTCTTTCCAGAAGGTACAGAGAAACTACATCTCTTCTTGCTCTATAGACTACATAAGAATGTTTCTGAGGCTTGATCTTGAGCTCAAGACAAACTTGTTCCTTGCTATGCATCACCTCAGGAATTAGCAGGGAAATAAACTCAAGGGTAAAATCACTTCCCATTGTCCTACACACAGAAATTGTGGTTAAATTTGCAATATAATCTTGGAAAACTAGGTAGACATACTGAAGTCTTAAAATAAGTACTGTGTTTCAGTAAAAAAAAAAAATGATTCTATGAATTCTGCATGAAGTGATTTCAACTGAGATCACCAATCACGGTACTTGAGTTCAATCAGGCTTATATGCAACAACAGCTACTGCTCCCGAAAGGGCTATTGTGCAGCTGACAATCATGCATCTACAACAGCAAAGATAACACCACTGCTATCAAGAAACTGACAGTTCCTCAGATTGTTTAAGAATGGATCTTATAAGGATGCGTACAGCTTTTCTAATACTAGTGAAAGAATGAATTAACATTTAAATAAGGATTTAAGTATGGTCACCCATGCATCACAGAATCATAGGGGATGGAAGGGACCTCTGAGGGTCATCAAGACCAAACTTGGAACCAATGTGCTGAAATCCTGACCTAAAAGATCTACAGCGAATTGAGATGCCACTGTAATCAACTGAATGTTCAAATTAAAAGCTATTCAAATTTTCATTTCGTACATTTGCCTGAAGTGAAATCATTAATTTGAACAAAATACTTAAAAACTGTAATGCTAGTAAGAATCTCTTAAAGCCTCATCTGAAACATTTCCTTTCTCATCCTTTCCAGTTCATAAAACACAGGAGGTTATCCTAGACTTCCAAATGTTCCTGAAGGCAAAGGAAACTAATATGGAAGAACATTAGCCATACCAGACAAAAGATCATCAGGAAAGTGATTTTCAAGAGTGGCCAGAGATGAAAGTCATTCTAGGCAGTGGCTCACAGAGCCCTTGAGCACATTGAAGAAAACCCATCAGCCAAGTCATCTGCTTCTTGATTTGAAGGAAAGACAGATAATTACTAGTGCCTTTCTTTGTACATGATTCTGGGAGGAACATCTCTTTCCTTCACATCTGTTCCAGCTTATGTTACCTTTCTTAATTTTTTAACTGAGGAAAGGTCAGAGAAGAAGTTCTGCAGCTCTCCCTAGGACAGTCTTTCTCTGCCAGCTTTAGTCTTTAGCAAGCAACTGGACACACAAAGTAGAAAGCTTCAGCAGCCACAGTAAGTGAGACACGTTCCAATAGAGTTAGTCAGCAGCCCCGGGCTTAAAACTTTCAGTTATGGGAATGGGAACTGAAAACCAAGTCTTCATCTCACTAGGTGAATCCAGTGAGATTGTTCCTCTTACAATTGCAGCAGATGAGAAACACTGTAAATCAGACATCAGAGAAAACTAATTATGAGACCCCAACCTCTTACTCAGCACCTCCTCCTGTCTTGCTTACATTGCCTTCAGATCAGTTTTTGGCTTCTTTCCTTGGTGCCTCAGCTATACAAGGGGTCCAAGCATCAAGATTAAGGTACTGGGACTCCTGTTCAAAGCAAGCTCTGTAAAAAGTCCCTTTGTAAAAGCACCAACAAAGGCTCTAATATCTATGCAGTACTAAGTTAAATATTAATAAAATGTATTTCTATTCTTGTACTTCTATAAGCTTTTATGATACAAGGGCTGCTCTGAAAGTAATGCCTCCTATTTCACTGTGATAGCCCATGACATCAGAGGTGGATGCTGGTGGGATGGCAGTAGGGGTTGAGTCTTCCCATTAATATCCCATTACATTTTGTTGCTGTGCAACAGATGGCAGTAGAGGGGCAGTCTGACAAAATGGTGCCTGACATGGAAGTGTGGATGAAGCAGAGTTGTGTCACTGAATTCAACCATGTGGAAAAATGGAATGCACCGACATTCATCAACACTTGCTCAGTATTTCTGGAGATCAAACAGTGAATGTGAGCACAGTGATGCAGAGGGTCATGAGTTTCAGCAGTGGTGACAGGGGTGTGAAAGACAAGCCATGTTCCAGGTGGCCATGCAGATTTTTACAAGAATGGCATGCAGGCTCTTGTTCGTTGCTGGTGAAAATGTTCATGATGGAGACTGTGTTGAAAAACAGTGTTTTGTAGCTGAGAATTTATCATGTAGTGTTACTGTTCTTTTTGTATCTGTTGTAGTTTCCATGGAAAAAGATAGGAGGCATTACTTTCAGAGTAACCGTGTTGAAACCTCTGAAACTCCACTTTTTGTACCAAAGGTCCCAGTGTTGTTACTCATCAGCATGTTGTAGCTCTTGGCAGACCTCAAATAAGTGTTGTTTTAATCTGAATTAAAAACACCTACAAGTTTATCACTGGACTTGAAATAATTTGTGATCTACTTCAGCAGTTGAGCCAGTTGTCTCTCCTCCTCCACGCTCCAAAACAGTAGCAAGATATTTAAGATTACTGCTGGTGCAGGAGGATATGCTTACATTAGTAATACAGTTATTGAAAAATTAGTTCTCAGTATGTTGAAAGATACTTGGAAAAACATCATCTAATCCTGTAACCAAGCAATTTGTCAAAGAGGTCATTCTAAATACATTTTAAAGTTTCTCAACAAACAACGTTTTCAAAACAACTTCACAGCATTCAGCACAGTTTCTTTCACTTGTTTTATGAGGAGCTTGTACCTATAGCATTTAGTCCCTCCATTCTTGCAAAATACATGCAGGTTAATGACACCAGGAATATACAGCCCCTCCTGGGTTGGACCCTCAGTATCAGCTCCTGGAAGCACAGCCTGGTAACACAGCCATCTTACACTCTTTTTCCTTACAGAAAGTCAGCTTAGAGGTAAGAAAAAAAAAAAAAAGTCATTTAAAGACAAGGAAAAAGCCTGAACAACTTGACACAGTAATGGGAATAAATGAAGACAGCTTGCCTGCAAGAGAAAGAGTCTGTCAAAAGACTGCATTTAAGCCTTAGAGCAGTTGTGCAGTACTGCTGAAGGCTCAGTATGCCACCGTGTCTCTATAGAAGCTGTCAGGTGCCAGAGCAGGAACTACATAGCTTGTAGCTCTCTCTTTCTTTCCCCCTCCCTGAATAACAGGGGGAAGAGGCCAAATTAGGAATCAGGCCTCAGAGGTGCATCTTAAAGACAAATGAAACTAAGCCAGTGGGCATTCAGTCACATCTCCATCCCTCAGTGGCTGGCTGCATTAGCAGTAATGCCCTACACCTCTTGAGGATTGCTTCCTATGCAGATAAGTTAAAAGAAAGGCGTTTGTGTTTTGTGTTTTTTTTTTCTCCCTGTGCTTCTGCAACCTGAGTGACTTGTTATTTGGCCTTTCTCTTGGCTTGAGCAGCTCCATCCTCTTCACCTCTGCTTCCAACACCTACACCTTCTGCGTAGTGTTACACAAAACAAAGAAAATGAGATCGTCTCGCTGTATGAAAAAAAGACAGGGAACAATATTCACTATTTTAAAGCTATTGTATCTTTAAGAACATTTGAAAAGAAAGTTAATTTAGGGGAAGACTGTTTTTCACTTTCACTTCAAAGCATTCATAAAATTCAAGCACCTACTCAGAAAAAGAAAAAAAAATAGCAATTGGTTCAGATTGTGAGACTTCAAATGAAGTTTTCGATATGTTTAACTATAAATGGCATAAGTTAAAAGTCTTCATAAGTCAAGTTTCATCCTCAGAGATGTACCCTACCAATTTTACATGTAATTAAGCAGCATTTTTTTCATATGCCAGAGAGAAATTAAAACTTGGCACAAAATTACAACACTCCAGAGGAAAAAAAAAACTGACAGCAGTGAAAAGCTGTGTGTTACATCATCTTTAAATCTAGACAATTATGTATTTGTTTCCCTGGCATTTTTCACGTCATTCATAAGATGTTTTGAGGCAGGGGTTAGCCTCTTCTCCCACATAACAGGATTAGAGGCAATGGCCTCAAGTTGTGCCAGGGGAGTTTCAGGTTCAGTGTTATGAAAAATTTCTTCTCTAAAGAATGGTTGTGTGCTGGAACAGGCTGCCCAGAGAGGTGGTTGCATCACCAACCTTGGAGGTGTTCAAGAAATGTTCAGATGTTCTACTAAAGGACAAGGTTTATTGGGAAACATTGGTGGTAGGTGGATGGTTGGACTAGATAATCTTGAAGGTCTTTTCTAACCTTGATGATTCTGTGATTCTATGTCAGGCATGTAGGGAATCCTTCAGCCTCTTGGGAGATTCAGACTAGCACTTCTCCTCCGAACGACTGCTTACCTATCAACAGTTATTACCTACCAGATGTAAACTATTCCCTTCACACATGCAGCAGGCCTGGATAGCCCCAGCAGAGATCTACTGGTGTCTAAATGTGATTTGTTTGTTTTTAAAAAGAAACTTCTACCTCCTGCTGCAAGGAGAGCAGTTGGGGCACTTCTTGAGGCCTTCAAACAAGGCACTACAAATATTTGCCACAGTATTCAGAGAAGACAGCCCAACTAACAGACAACGGGTGCTCGGAAATTCTTCTCCTATGCAACACACATCTAAGAATGTCACAACCAACAATATTTGTGAAGTGATCATGGGGACAGGTAGAGAGACTCTGAGTGAGAGTTCCCCTTTGTAATCAGGCTCCAAAAAGTAAGCCATCTTCTTCGGGCAATTACTGTGTACCAAAAAGCAGTGTCGCTATCTATCAGTAGAAACAATAGCTATGCTAGGAGATATCCTGCTAGAGGGCAGTACATACACGTACTCCTAAAAGCCAGCTAGAAAATGCCATGGAAAAGGTAAAACCTGTTTATTAAAAATCACCCGAGCTTTATTTAGTTTTTAATCACCTTTGCTAGAGATTGCACCAGGAATATAAACTGTTTCTTTACCATATGCCATATGTTGCTGGTCTGCACTAAGATGGAAATGTGGTGGATATGGCGTAAGAATCCAAGATGAGCACTGAAAGGAGGATTACAGAAATCAGTTCTCAGAACACAACATTATGAAGAGCAAGCAATTTTTGTCTCAGGTAGCAAAAATGTGAACTCTTAGGGGGAAGGGAACAGAAGACAAGAATAAACTCAGCATAAAAAAAATCAAAGATGTATTGCCAGAAATTATCAAGCTTCTTTTTCATTACAATTCTTCCTAATTTGCTTACATTTCTCAAATAGCTTGAGCAAAGAGTTTTCATTGTAACAGCTGTCCGAGAGCTGCTTCGCTATGTGATTTGATTTTGCTTCTTTTTTCAAACATCCCCTAGTTGAAACTTTTTCTAAAATCTCAGGAAAATCTTACTGGTATTATAAATTGTTACTACATTGAAAAGACTCCTGAAGAATCACCAGTGAGACAGAGTTCTGCAGACATTCTTGCAGAAAAAATTGTCACTTCTATCACTGCTCATGAAAAATGAATGAAAGTGTTCATGAATACCATCAAAGTGTTCTGATTTCTGTCTTCAAGATGATTTTGTACTTGTTCAGTTCTAGATTTAACCTTTTCTTCTTGAAATCTTTTCTGATTGATAGGGGTCCACACAGTTCAACTGCAATATATTTTTTTTCTCAACAAAATTGAGTAAGTATAGAGCCAACTCTGCTGGGAAACAAATATTATATTTCCAGAAACTCTGGGCTATTTTAGCCAATAATCGATCTTTGTCATTTTATGTAATAACATTATTCACTTATTTACTTCAAGTAAGTACAATTATTGCTGTAGCCTGGTGGTGGGGCTTTTCTGTTCTCTGTTGTTTCTTTTTTAGAATGGTTACAGAATTGACATTATGAAGCTTTAAAATACCAAGAAATAAAGATTCTGAAATAATTTGTATCTCTATTTTTTTATGCAATAAGCATGAATAATTAGAACAAGACAAACAGTTGCCACTTCAAGATTAAGTACGGATTATGAAAAGAAAAATGTAAAGGACATGAGAGCCCATGTGATGATCTTGATCCTTCAGGTGAAGGGTTAAAGTCTGGACAGGAGTGGATACACGTTCTGAGTTAACAGCCCACCTGGCATCTGGTGTTGCAAGTACTGCTTTGGGTTTTATCGCCAAGGATCCCTCTTTCAGGAACAGGAGCACAGAGAACCACTTGAGTAAGCAGGATAAAAGCACCTTTGCCAAAAGACTTGCCAACCTGGTGCAGAGGATTTTAAACCAGGCACATTTGGGGACAGCAAAAACAGCTCATGATTAAATGGGAGAATGGAGACAGGGGAGAGTCAAGTTACTGAGAGTTCTGAAAAAGAATAAAGCAGGTTTAGAGAAGGCTCTCTCGTGTTCCACACAGGCGTACAGCCTGGGATTCAAATAGGAGCTACCAGAGCCCCATGTGTAGGTGCACAATGACAATTTGTTGGAAGTACCTGTAACACAGTGGGATCGTCCACAGAGACAAAGCTGGATGGATGGGTGGATGGGTGGATGGGTGGATGGGTGGATGGATGGGTGGATGGATGGATGGATGGATGGATGGATGGATGGATGG
>NW_024884253.1:82905381-82955351 GCF_019232065.1 Centrocercus urophasianus | reverse complement strand
TGGATGGATGGATGGATGGATGGATGGAAGGATGGATGGATGGACGCATGGAGACAGGCAAATGAAAAGAGCAAATGAAACCCAGTTTTAAAGTAACTGAGAGAAAACCCAGTTTTAAAGTAACATAATGAATACATTGGAAAGTTGCCTTTGCAATACATTCAGCTCTGCACTCAGGTACCTAATACCAGCTCTCTTAATGTACAGATCTTTGCAGCCAAATTTTTCTTCTTCTTCCAATATTTCCCGATATCTAGTTCACCTTAGCCATCAAGAAAGCCCATCCTTAAACTTATCTTCATGCTGAATGGTTATATTTTCACTAGATTTTCACCTTCAGAATAGCTAATATTCATGAATTTGCAAATGCGTATTATTGACAACTTTTGATTCAGAATAAGGATTGTTATTTCTGTGATCATTAATCACATTTTTTTTAATTTTATTAATTGTAATTAACATACATATGGCTTTGGAATTGAAATTTTACAATATAAAATGTATCAAAATTTTGATACAAATGATACTGGTAATGAAACACAAACAATCTAATGCCATATGAAAAAAGATGCCTGACATTTTGCCCTGAAGGAATCCAAGCAAAGCAAGATCAATGAGAGTACTCTCTGCTGATTGTATTCTGTCATCTTCCTGGAGAAAACAATTCTCAGCACATTTGGGTGAATGAGAGTTCATGCATTCTGAAGGTACAGAGATGATTTGGGAACTGGAATCCTTTATTAATCCTCTGCTAAGGGATGGTGAGACATCCTGAGAGCTTTACCACGTCAGTCAGGGAGGAATCATGGTATCACATTATACAGATAATTCACAAGCTTTTTGCTCAAACCCATATTGTCAGTTGCACTGAAATTTTTACAGAACTGAAAATTAGCAACTAAGTAGGCTTTCCTGGCAGGTATTGTCCGAGCTCTGAGATTCCACCTCATGCTCTCTGGGGGTCCTTTGTTCACCTGAACAGAACTGCAAGTACCACCTTGTTAGCACAAAGGAATAGTGGAAGCAGAAAGGAGAGGATCACTCAGAACTAGCACAGGAGATAACTGCAAAGCATTAGGAAACACTTAACTTTTACAGGCTTGCTTTTAAAGAGCATGAGGGATGCAGCAGGGGAAGAAAGGGGAAGAGGAACATGCTTATGTTTCAAGCTTAAAAGATACTGATTCAATGGAATATCTAAATCTGGGGATTCTGAAGCATACTGTACAGACATATGAGCTGTCAGCTGCAAACTACTCCTACGGCTCTAAGAGTTGAATGTAGCACCATATGTTATGCCATGATTATTGATTTTCAATAGATGTCAAAGAATACTTCCAATTTTAATCTTCATTTTCAATCATTATTTTATTTGGCAGTCTAAACACAATGATGACATATTGTCTTGATCCAATCTCTGAGCACCTGCTGTAGGTATGTTCTTTCCCCACTCCTCCCTCTTCCTTTAAAGTTTGAAGGGACAAAAAAAAAGAGAAACCTTGAGACTGAACAAGTCTGAGGAATTTTGCTGGGTGAGAACACCAGGCTCATTAATCACACTGTTTCCTTATAAGAAAGCTATGATGGACAGAGAACCTGCTTTAGCTGGAGGGTTGGACTTGACGACCTCTAAAAGTCCCTTCCAACTCCTACAATCCTGAGATTCTGGGTGATAGCAGCCTATGACTTGTGGCCTTTAAAGAAAGAAGTCACACTGTATTGTAAAGCTGAAACTGTGTAAGTACAGATCATTTCCCATACAGAACAAGGCAATCCTATGAGGAAGCTGGCATTCCTGTCCCTTCTCACCTTCTGACTCTAGCAACAGGATGAGAGAGGAATGTCAAAACTGAGCATTCATCGCCCTCCTTTTATTTACACAGGGATGTGTGAACAGGCTGGAGAACATTTAGAGATGAGTGCAATGTCCCAGCTCCATGTCCTTGTTGATTAACCAAAGTAAAACCGCATGTGCTGGTCCCATGACATTTATCAAAAGTCATTTAATCCCATCTTTGAACAAATGGCAGAGGAAGTGACACAATGGTCAGAGGAGTTTACTCTTCTGATGCTGTGCAGTGGAATGCCATCCTTGGCCACACTGAGCTGTATAAAGAAGGATAGCATTCTCCAGGGATAGCTGCACAGCAGCTTCATGAACACTGTGACTCCTCCCACAACAAAATGCCAGTCTATACATTACTGTCTGCAAGTATGCATTCCATACTTGCACAAAAGCTTTTGCACCTGTTTCCATATCTGTGAGTGTATCATTGCTTTTTGAGTAAGAGAAAGAGCCCCACACTTTTCAGTTGGAGTTAGTGCTAATAGTTCACAGGTGCACGTAAAGCAGTTGGAAATGACTTTTGGATGCACAGCAGCTGGCAGCACAGGTCACAGAATGCCATAGACGGCAATGGTCTCAGAGGCACTGGCCCTGATAAAGCTATTCCCTGTCCTTGCTGCAGTAACTGCTCTGTTCTCCCTGTTTTCTCTATCTCTGATGTTTAAAGTAACCTCAAGCAGTGAACCATACCTAATTGCATTTTGGTTTGTCACCAGCCCAGATAATTCATGTAGTCTTCTAATGCTACCAGATCAATGGCTTTCACTTTCCCATCTCTTCACACTTCAATGAGGTGAATAGTTTCTGTAGCTGGATAATGTCTCCCTAGTATCATTTTTCCTTCATTTTATGCAAGATTTAATACATTCTCCATCTACAAATTCTAATAAAAATGTTATTTGAATTTACACAAAATAGTTTGCATTTTAAGAATGCTGAGAACAGCAGCAAAAGATTACATTTCCTTATGGAAATCATTCATTCAATACCTGCTAGTCACAGTGAAAGCAACAGAATCCATGCCTACAGCCTTCTTATTTCTTGTTTTTCTTTTCAACTCCTCCAGGTGCCTCAGGTAACAATATTCTGACAGAGCAGTATCAAGTTACAAAATATAACTGTATAGCTCAGTTTACCTTGCAAATCAAAATTCACTTGGTAATGTGGTAGGGACATGACTGTTCAAGCTGGAGTCACTGTCAGGTTTGGGTTTATGGTACAGAAAGCGTACTGTTTGCCAACATGCAATAGCTGGCAGTGCAAGGTCAAACACAGAGAGCATCGGGCTGTGAAGAGGCATTTATTCCATTTACTAACACCATGCTGAGTTTCTGGTACCTACTGTAAAGCGGCATCCCCTTCTCAGTACAGCTTGTGCTAGCTCTACCACTGTGCAACTTAATTAGAGAGTAATTTTGCATGAAATAGCTCATGAGGTTTGAGCAGGACGGCAGCACAGGTAGGTCAGTAGCTGCTGTTACATTTGGAGCACCAATGATGATGACACAGCTATCGACAACCCAAAAATAACACTGCTTGAGCAGCGCTACGCTTTCTAGTGGGAGCCGAATTATTCTGCACTTGCCATCAAGATAGGCAGGGCAAATATTTCTAGTCAGCATGTCTCCAACTGTTAGATCATTAAGGTGCCTGCATATGCTTGACATCTCGGATAGATGCTATTTGCAAGAAAAGTACTACTGTACCGAAATACGCACAAAAGATGTGTGTGTGTATGTATGCACACAGACAAAATGCAACACAAGACACAGCCAACATACTACAGCTCCTCCTGTTTTCTCAGTGCAGTGAGGGGAAACTCAAAGCCTGACCAGTCAAGAACAAAAAGCCAGGAGGTTGGTCACTTTTAAAACAAACAGAAAGGAATTATATTGCCACTTCTCTGGTCTGCTGTGTGAGACTCCATTCTCCACAACTGCTTTTGAACAGCCATTCTGGTTTTGCTTTGCTTTAAATACAGCACACACTGCATGCTGCTTCCTGATTTTTTCCAAGCATAAAAGACATCCAGTGGGATCTGATGCAGTAATTCTAAGTATGTTAAATTCTTCTGGGAAGTACATGACTGGAATATTTATTTGAAGTAACAATTCATTTTCTAGCAGAGTTTTCTGTTTGAGCAGACAACAGAAGCATTCCTGATCCTCTCAGCAGTGTCTATTTGTTGAGTCATACACAGAGGGGAAAGACTCTCAAGTGAGTTTTTAGGTAAACTTTCATTGTATTATTTCACATGAGGAACATTAAAAATATAATATCGATAGAATTAACAACAAAAACAAGACTGGATGACCCACACGTTTTATACTGGCCCAGAGTCATAGAGGCTTGAGCTCTGAAGGACTTGGTGAGTGATATGCTAAATATTTGTGCAGTAAGGATGTGATCACTTGGTTTCTATACCAAAGCACTGACTGCTTTGATTTTAGCAGCTAGAGACAAATCACTAAACACACCAACACCCACTGTACCTTTGTAGTAAGATCTTCAAAGGACTCCAGCAAGTTAGGTCTGCTTTTTCTCTGTTCAGCCTAATTCTAACACTCTTTAATCAGTTTACATTTTTCTGCATGGCTTCCCAGCACATCAGTTGAAGTCTTATGCAAAGATGCTTTTCAGAAAGGCTGGCCTACATGCAAAATATAGGACATGGCTCTTCATAGAGCTCCTGGGACTGGTGCTCTGCTGTGTCCAGGCCTTCAGCTCTGCACTTCCCAGGACCCTCACACCTATGTTTTCTATTCCTTTATCTTCCTTGACAGAATTGATTTTCTGGTTCTGACCCGCTTTTTGGCTCCTTGTCCAGGCTTCTGATTGATTTTAAAAGAATGGAGCCCTATGACAAACTTTTAATAATCCTTCCAGACAAGAGCAGTAACCTGAATAAATCCAAAGCCTAAAACTACTCTCTTCCGACCTCTGCATTTTTATTGTTTCCTACAGACAGTCACAGATTGTGGTTGTCCAGTCCAAAGGCTTCTGCTCCCTACACAACTGAAGATTCCTATCTATTGTCCTACCAGTACTGTCCTACCAGTTTGTTTTTGCTGCTGCCCTGTAGCATCAGGTGGATGATGCCCATGTTTCTGCATCCCAATTGTTAGTCATATTTTCTGCTATTTAAAGGTAAAACAGTAACCTAGAAAGAAGCGCGTGCGTAGTCGGGATAACAGCAGAATGACAGATGTTATGTTTGTATCTGATGTGCTCTGCATGCTGCTTTGCAAAACGTCAAGATTTTTGGAACTAATTTGTTTCATAGCTTCTCATCCATCATCACAATCTGTTGGTGTTCTTGGATTATTATTTTTTAATTAAACAAAGCGACTCTCACCTTCTCCTTGACCTTGAATTCCATGATGATGGTTCCTCACTCAGGTCAAGCAAGAGCAGTCTCAGAACTTCCCTGACTTCTTTTGTATGGAGTCATGTCTGATCAAGGATGCACCCTCTATCTGGAAGGCATTGTAGCAAGTCTCTGCTCCTGCAGAGAAGGAACCCGCATACATGCCTCTAAAACATGCACTAAATGGGACCTAGCACAGCAAAACTATGCTTTCAAGCTCTAATTGAGCCATTGCAAGCAAAAGATTGACTGCTTTTCTGCACTATCCCAGTGGCATACAAGTAAGCATATATTTATAAACAGATCCTTTAATACATATATACAGTTGCAACATTGTTTGCTAGAAGGAGGAAGGGAGACATGAAGAATCAAGAGAAAGAGCCAGAAAAAAAGACAGAGAGAGTGACTATATGTCTTTTGAAAACAGTTTGCTCCCTACCATCTAGGAGGTATTCAACAACCATGATTTATACACTTATCCAAAAATTCCCTTCTGATTTGTCTGCCTCAGTAACCATCAGTCCTCCACAGGAGTTAAAAAAATGGTCTGCTGCTACAACAAATAAAACACACAAAAAAAGAATCATAAGACTCTATGGTGTACTGGGGCTACTATTCAAATCACAGGTTCTTTATATCTTGTTTAGTAACAACCATAAACTAAGCAATAATAAATGTCATTGTTAGCTCTTCAGACCTGTTCTGGATGCTCAGGAAAGGGAATCTGGCAGCCAGCAGCACTGCTATCATTCAGGCAGGATCACATTCCCTAGGGTTGCCTTGTCCAATTTGTTTGTTTTTCCATCTTATGTTCATGTATGCAGTCCTTTTTCCTGTGCTACACAGGATCATTCTGTGCTACTATTTCTCATGAGGATGATCATGAGTTATAAGAAAAACAAGCAGTATTTATTAAATGAGCAAAGTTCATTTCTTATGCTGCGTGTTTCTTATTCTGCAATCTGCTGTGTTTATTCACTTGTTCATTGATGCATATTCATTAATTTGAAGCAGGTTTCCTAGTCTTGTTTCAGACCAAGCTCCAGGCAAGTAAAACATTTAAGCAAGTGCAGGAAAGAATTTTAGGAGTGTAGATAATCCTACTCAGAGAACTGAAGTAGAATCAGCTATACAGCAACATCTGCCCCTGGTGTGGAGTAAGAATAAACTAGGAAAACGTTCATCCTCTACCCTCAAACATTTGTGAAACACAATCTGTTTTTACAGTACTTCACAATCACACTTTTCTCCAGGAAGGGAGGTTTTGCATTAATTGCCAGAAACGGCATGTCTAAAAATAAAAGATGCAAAAAAGGAATCTTACGATACTGATGAAGTGAGAAGAATCTCAAAGCTTTGAGCTCGATTTTTGACGGCAATAGAATGCGCTAAGAATAGCAGATGAGTGGGAGTAGTCAAGGCTGAAAAGTTTCTGGAGTGCTTTGCTGATTTCTCTGCAGTCTCTCATTCAGGCTACCTGTGATGTGAGAACATTAAATATTTTGCGTCTTGCAAGGTAGTTGGGAAATGTCTATTTTTGACTTGTACACAATTCAGTGGCGTAGCCACAATATTAATAAGAGCAGAATTTGTCTCAGATTTGTTGACAGGGAAGTCAACAAAAAAATGTAGTGACACGTTAGGCCAAAAGACACCCAGCAAGTGTCTGCCTCCACATTCACTGTAATGCAGTTGGGAAGGTGTGTCACAATAGGATTTAAAAAGAAAATCCAAAAAAATTCACCTGCTAGGCAGGTGAAAGATGGATCTTGATTGGATGAGTCAAAATCTACTCTGTGTTTCATTGCACTCTAGCACAGCTCAACCTGAATCTCTGCTCTCCCAAATAATTATTCTAGAATCAAAATTAGTACAGTTAACCAAATCCTCAAGAAAGTCACCAGTAAATTTCTTCACGAAAATCACTATGGAGCAACTGAGCTTCATGCTCCTGGCTTTTTCAAAGAGAAGCCAACACTGACACTGCGGGCAGCAGGACTCTAGCAATACCTGAAGATCAGTAGGTCACTGTCTCTCAAGAAGGCACACTTTCACCTGACCTGTATAAGATTGTTGTTGTTGTTGTTGTTGGCAAGGCATTGACACAAGCTGTCCAGAGAAGCTTGGAGACCCCATCCCTGGAGACACTCAAGGTCAGGTTGAATGGGGCGCTGAGCAGTCTGATCGAGTTGTTGGCAACCTTGTCCACGGCAGGGGGTTGGAACTGGATGGTCTTTAAAGTCCCTTACAACCTATGCCACTCTGTGATCCTATGATTGGATTTATCAAAGGAAACAGGCATTCCACATTGACAAGAGGTTTGATAGGAAAACAAAGAAGTAAAACAATGGAGTTGAAATAAAAACACATGGCAATTGCATAAATAAGAATACAAACACTTTGTGAGAAACAGGCTGCTAAAACAGGTGTGCAAGTGCAATTTACACAGCTATATTAACACTGGGGTCTCAGACAGCTCTTAGGACAGTGAGACTAATCACTCAATAGTCAGTAACTTTAGAAAAGCCATAAAATAGCTTTCTTTTAAAACAAGTACCCTTGCTTTAAACACCACTAATTTTTAATATGAAATATGAATATCCTTTTCTGCAGCTGAAATTTGCAGTTGAAGTTAAATATGTCATAACACTATGGCTATTACATGAAAACCTTTGTGAAGCTCTGTCACCTTAGGTTATCACACAACAACATGCACTCTCTTTGAAGGCAAGCGAGTACATTTGCTGTGTTATCTTATTTCACACAGTCAAGGAATAAAGATCTGTTGGGGGATCCAGATCCGGCATGCCATATAGCTAACTGCTGAACTCACCTAGTTCAGACATTTCAGTAGAAGACAAAAAATGTGCACTAATTGTCTTCTCTTAGCAGAGGCAGCAAAAGTTGGTGTAGGTGGGGATTTCACTTTCCTTTCATTCTGCCTGCGTCACTAGTTTAGGGCTTTCTGCAGTCTTGCATTCATTCAATAGTCCAATTTGCCTTCTGATTTCTTATTGAAGAAGGGCTGTTTTCCTTGCCTTCCATGACCTCACTTCTACTTCATTTCAACAGCTGATTCCCCTAACCATAAGAAAGGAAATACTGCAAGAACTCAATAGGTCTGTGGACCTTCCACTGTACTTTTGCTCTGTGGTTACCTGGAAGCATGACAGAATCCCTGATAACACTCAGACCTTCTGCTACAAAACAGAAATCAACCTTTGTCTGTGGGAACCATGATGCTCCACTGAGCAGCTCTCACTGGATGCCAGACATACCCTGGTTACTAGTTCTCCAGTATATTCATTAAAGTTTTCAACAGAGCCAGGTGGACACCCGGCCCCGTGTTTAAGGAGAGTTACATCATTACATAAAACAAATGAGGGCAATCAGAAGTACTACAATAAACATCACTCTCCTTATGTTCATCCTTACTGAGAGCGTTACCTGAGATGATTTAGTAACATACGCATATATGTCTTCCAAGCCTGTGAAATTGGGCAACTTGCAAAAGTCTCAGCTCTTGTCCAGATTGTAACCTAATGTAATTTCATCATACTGCTAATATTTAAGCTCCTTCATTGTCACCTAGAGAGTTGCAGCATTGCCACTGCAGGAGCTCATCATCATCCAACATTTCTTGCCGAATTCATAGCAACAACTTGAGTCATCCCTGTTCGGGTGAGTCACTCATGCCACATTCTCTTTAAGTCACACAAAATAGCTAAGTGACAGCCACCAGCAGCCCTATGATTTTCAAACTTCTGCATCATTATATCTCTCATTAGAACTTCTTAGTGCTAAGAAGTCTTCACTATGAGACAAATGTAATTAACAAATTTGTTCCTGTTAACATTATAAAAAAAAAAAACAAACCAGATGTTTTACACACATGCAAATAAAAGCCCTTACACCTGCTGATGTCAAAGCCCCGCATAAGAAATCATAAAAAGTTATCGTGGTCATTATAAGGAATCAAACATGCAGGAAATTTCTAAAGCTGATGTTTGAGACCAGTTTTCAGAGACTGACAGCAACCCAACCTCTGCAGGGACACTGTAGAAGAGTGTTCTAATTTCTCTACTTACAAGCCCTACCAACTCCTTTCTGTTATCTTCCGAACGAAAAAGTGGTAGTAGTACAAATGTGCAACTGCCATTACAAGTAGTAATGCAGTAGTGACCTGCTCCTCAGGCATTAACATAATAGTTAAACAAAAGACCTTGAGTATCAGCCCACGGATCAGGAAAGTATGAGACTGTATCTGAAACGCAGTGTCCAGTTCTAGGGTTCCCATGTTCTGTCCTTCCCAAGAAAGACAAAGATATATTGGAGTGAGACCAGCAAAGGGTGATAAAAGACGATTAAGGGCTTACAGTATCTTTTCTATGTAGAGAAGCTGAAATAGGTGGTACTATTCAAGCTGTAGAAGAGAAGGCTCAGGAAGATATTATCGACACGTATAGATATCTGATGGCAGGCTGTAGAAAAGATGGAGTCAGGCCCTTCTCAATAGTATCCAGTGACAGGACAAAAGGCAAGGGGCACAAACTGAAATAAAAGAAATTAGATTAAAGCATATGAAAAAATGATTGCAGTCAGGACAGTCAAAACGTTGCCACAGGTTGCCCAGAGAGGCTGTGAAGTCTCCATCCATGGAAATACTCAAAACCCAACTAAAAATATCCCTGAGCAACCTGTTGTATTTGTTCCTGCTTTGAGCAAGGTAGACAATCTTCAAAGCACTCTTCCAGCCTCAACTATTCAGCATACATAGCTTCTTCAGTTCACAGAAATAGATCATATCTCCTGTGTAGCAATGACTGGAGAATGTCACACAAGTAACTGCAGAGGAGTCAGAAGTGGTATTATCTGTCAAAGATATCAGCAACAAATGTTACTTCTTCAGCAGGCTTCTGGATCATGACAAATAGCCAGTGTCATACCCACAGCTGGACAGCCCCCAGTAAAATGTAATTTCTAATTGGGTACACTCTTACACAAGCACAGATGCTTAAATGAAGCACCAAGGAATCATTCGATTTTTGGTCTGGAATTATCTGGAACGATATTGGGCAATATTTGTGATATACTTCAAAATAGGCTGGCAAGAGGAGACTTCCTGTGCAGAGAGGATGCGTCTGCCCTTGGTTCCCTGTCTTTGTGTTTGGGCAAAAATGAATAATCAATCATTTCAACTGTTTATCCTTTCCAGGGATTTTTCACTGAAGTTTGTCACAAGAACACATGAGCCTTTCCTTACTCTTACTTACTCCTCAAATAGATTGTGAAGGTGCTACCTGGGGACTACAAGGCTTTCATTTTAAAATTACTAACCTCATGACCACGTGAGAACTTCCAAAAGTTCCCCACAACCCTCTCATGGCATGGTTTCAACTACGGTGTTTAAGACAAATTTAGCAAAGAGCAACACAAGCAACGATGTAAGACTAAAGTTTGCTGCTACAAGCAATCAAGAATGTGCAATCACACACTGGCAAGACTAAGTTCAAAACCTGGCTTTGTGATCCAATCTCCCTCCAAGTCTGTTTTCATCACCTTCCAATGCTGGTAAGCCATTGTATCTGTGCATGTGTGGGAAGTAAAAAACGTGCTCAGAGAAAGAAAAAGCAAATGGGTGAGAAACAAAGAGAAAAGAATGGCTTACAGCTGCAGTTTTAAAACTGCATATCCCATATCATTAGCAGAGCACTAATTACTTCACAAGCCGACTCCAATGGCTCTGAACCAGCAGAATACTGCTGTGTGTGTGTGAAGCCAGAGGCCACTGCTCCCCTCATTGACAATATCTGGCGAAGCTGAGTTATTGGACCTCTGCCTACAGCAAATGCATGGATGCCTCTGATCCTTTCTTTTCTTGTCCTCAACTGAGAGGAAGAGGAGCAGATGATACACAGAGTTGCAGGAGGCTCCTCTGCACACATGTGCACAAGCTTCGGGCTGCTGCTCGATGTCCAGACAGCACTTGCCACAAAAACCCCATAACATCTTTCAAGTACTGAAGCTTTATAACTGAAGTTCTCTCTGCCAATTCATCTGGGAATACCAAGTAGCAAACACCTGTTCCATTCAGCTACCTGAAGCTTGTGGAGAAAAAAATAAAGAAAAAAGCTGAGTAATATCTAGCTTCCTAATAATTATTAAGCATGTGTTAGTACAGTTTACATAACACATTTTTCTACAGTATTTTGGGTTACTGCAAACTGGAGTTTAACATTTGCCATTTTAACAGTTTGGTGGTCTTTACTAAAGCAGAGATTTGTATGCCTGAGATAAACATCTAAGTCACAAACTTTTGCTTCCTGCTAGAAAAATACCATCTTTAATCCCAGAAGTCTACTGGTTTCTGTCTCTGAGCAAGTTTTCAGGTTTCTGTATCACCCTAGGGAATCACCATGTTGGGACTAAGCTGCCCACCAGCTTTTAATTAGATGGACTGAGGCACTAATTGTTGACGAAGCTACTACCGAAGCCAATAACAGTACTGTAAGGTAAGCTCACACATGCTGTTGAAAATAATGACTTTTGAAAACTTATCCATTAAGTAATAAAAAGAAAATAATGGTATACCTTCAACAGCACATTGCTACAATACAGAATACTGGGGAGCCAAAATTAAGGTTGGATGGATACTGTAAAATGTTTGAAAGTGACAGTCCAATGAGCAAATCAAAAGATGAATGCTCTAAGAGGTGATTTTCTGAATTTCCATTGCATGCTTCCTGTTGTACTTATGCAAAATTGTTACAACAGTTGATATCCTGCTGCTGAAATCCTTAACCAAGTTGCTTTTTACAGGCAAGAACATGCACAATTAGCTGGAGCAAGGACTGCAGCAGGAGCACTCCTAGGTTTCAGTTCATTGATACACTTAAGGCCAGGCAAGTGTTTAAGCTCACAACTCAGTGTTTTACTGCTTTAACTAGGACAGTCACAGTCCATAGTTAAGAGCAGAAAAAAGAAATGGCTCTACTGCTCACAGAAGGACAACTTGTTTAAGTTTGGGAAACTATGTTTTTACAGCAATAACAGTGCCCCAGCATATGATTCATGCTTTTACATATGTTTGGCTAAACAAATGCATGCAAACAAAGAAAAACATACACCTTTATTCAATGTAATGCTGTTTGTAGCACTTTCAAAGTATGAAAAGCTCAAAGCTCTTCATCAGGCAGAGAGGGTATGGGTCAGCCCTGAGACAAGCTGCACAAGCAGGGAGTTGGACTCAGCCGTTGCTTTGAAGCTCTTCCCAGCCCTGCATTTTAATGATGCTTTATTGATGCATAGGAGTAAGCTGACAATGTTTTGAAATAAGATGTGAGAGCCGCCATCCTCATGTTGATCCTTCCTGCATGGTAGGAAGGCAGAGTGCGCAAGGCCACTTCCCTTATCTGTTTAACAATAAGCAAGCCATCACATCCAAGAAACCATGAAGATGTAAGAAAAGATGACAACCTGTGCTAGGAAATGAAGAAATGTTGCGTTATTCCTCAAGAATAGGAAAGGAATGAGGGGCTTAACAATCCCTCTTTTTGCTTCCACGCTACAACTGCTTAATGTGTTGCTAATTCTACTGCATGCCTCCCACATCATCCTTCCATTCCCAAAAGCCAGAATCTTGTCTTGTTTCTTTCCTATAGGAAGGTATATAAACAACAAAAAACTGATGCTACGAGGACAGAACAGGGAAGTTTTGCCTGCAACTGCTGCCCTTGTTGTGGCTTTAGATACAGTTCCAAGGTATTGTAATCGGCTCTAAATCCAAACTGATACGGGATTTTTCTTTCCTAGCTGTGAATGCCTGTACCCTCCCATAAGGAGGCAGCTACTTGGTAGCTATACAGAGAGCTGGTCCAGGCAGTGGATTTGGCTGAAAACTCCTTTTTAGGAAGGGCTATTCTTTCACTGGATTATTCATTCTGGACAGATGATAGTGCCAGCTGAAGACATAAGACATGGCCAGGGATAGGTCAGATCCTGGCAACTGACACACAGATTAACTTAAACTACCACAATACTATTTCTTTATAGATCAGAGTAGATCCCAAGTTTTCAAGCATGAAATAATGGAATGGTGTTCAAGGAATAGTGGCTAGTGCCCCCTTCCATTCTCTGCAAGGCTCTGCTCCACAGTGATGTGGAGCTCAAATACAAGTATTTGTCAAATATGTGCTTTTAGTCTTAAATCTCAAATCACAAACAACTGTCATTTTCAGTTAAGTGATACTATAAGGCTATTTGCACTTTTCTTTCCATGTACTTGTGGAAGGTTTTATGATGCTAAAGAGTTCAGAAATTTTAATCAAGCTGTGAAAAAGCAAAATAATATTTTCCCAGATTTACAAGCAGTATAGGAAAAAAAAATAATTTCCCAGAAATTAGTTTTCTGGAAGCATGGGAAATCATGTTTAAAGCTAGCCAACTTTGAGCCACCCGTGTCAGCTGAAAATCCACAAGAGTTATTATTCATTCACTGATGTGTAGCTGCAGTTGTCACAGATGGCTCAGGCCCCGTGACACAGTGCAGCCAAATACTTATGCAGTGCTGCAATGAAAAGAACACACTGCAAGAGCAGCCACTCCATTACCAAGAAGCTTTCAAAATCTCTGACAGTCAGAGAGCCTGCAGAGGGAGAAGAGAGAAATCAAGTCCGGGGATTGCGAACGTTGAACTGCTAAGCATGTTGGTTTTGATGAATCCAGATCTGCCGAAGGCCTGCAAAAAAAGTTGACTGAAAAGATTTAACAGTTTCAACTGTCCAAGTAAAGTTCTTTGATCAAGTATATTTTGAAAGCACAAAATCCCTGCTATCTCAGCAGAAGATTAAAGAATTTCTCTGCACAAAAGCTGTGATTCTGCAGGAAGAAATCCAATGAACCACTTAGGAAATGGTGACCTCTCCATGAACCTCAGAGGCAGCCTTGGAGTTATTTTTCACTTTCCATTGCTGAATCTCCCCTTTAACATCAGGAACAGGGGTTTATTCACATTTATCCATTGAAAAGCATCTTTTAACTTCTGTATCTAGATTTACGCTTACAATGCTAGTTGAGTAACTACACTGAGTAAAGCTTCTTAGAAGCATTAGGGGTACATCAATAGCTGAGGACATTTCCTCTCCTTCTCCCTCCCAAAGTTTTTTTTCTCACAGATAAGACATGAATGCACTGAGGAATAGTTCTAAATTTGTTTGAATTTAAAAAATGGGGAAAAAAAAAATAAAAAGGAGCAGAAAATGAAGCAGTTCAAGTTTTGTACTAACAGCAGGTCCACCTTTCCCATTAAATCTTGTTCAAATGTAGCTTCTGTTGCTTATACCTGGAAATATGCAGAAATTACAGCTGTGTGTCACTGCTATCTTATTCATAACAGTATTTAGTATTTTTGAAAAAGTGATGGGGTTGTTCACAAAGGAAAATCGCAGTTAAAAACCCAATCTGGTTAAGCAAGGACTTTCAGCACCACGTATTGTATGCTTTTAAAACATACTCGTATAGGAAGAAAGCAACTGATTTAAGTGTGTTCTCACAAATAAAAAAGGGAACCAATTTAATATAAGGAGATTAAAGAAGAACTGATTTGTAGCAATTAAAATAACAGGGTAAACATTGGAAACATCTGCACAGAATGTGAAGAAGACAACTGAGTCCTCTTCATCTGAGCTTCCACAGGAAAATAAGGAAATTGAAAGGGTGGTGATGTTCTGTGCGGTGAGAGTGGGGCTTTTTGTTTGCTAGACTGACTGATTTCTTGTTGAGCCATTTGTTTTTGTTTTTTTTTTTTGAGATTTCCAGTAACCAAACAAAGAAACTCCTAGGAAATATGATGGGTTGCTTTACTGAAAAGGTATAAGACATGCAATTGCATTCATCACTACCCAGTAACTGGAGAAGAACAAAGACAACAGGGAAAGAACACTCCAGTTAATTGGTCAAATAAAGAATAAAAACTCTTCTAAAAGAAAAAAAGTGAGTACTGAACAAATGAGAGCAAGGATAACATGGAATGGCTCACTCGAAACCACTCTGAAATAGAAATGTTTCTTAAAAACAGGACAACAGTAAACTAACATGCATCTGTGGAAGGGTCAGAAAAAGCATCTCAGCTGAAATTCAGAATAATGAACCAGAGCTACAAGCAGTGTCACTGGTTACTTAGAAAACAGAGTAAGATTTGGCAAAAAGGGCAAAGGATACCTAGGGAATATTTTCATTATCTCTTTTCCTTTCATCAGCCTGTGAACAAAGTTAGGATTATCTACAGACTGAATTGCCTTGAAAACTGAACAATAAAATTCATCAGAAAGGATGGAAGTGAGGAATGCCCAGAAGATCCCTGTAGTTTGTAATCTTCTACGTTAAGAAAAAAACAGGAAGTGACCCAAAGATATCCTTAGAGGTCTGAGAAGTGTGAAAAAGTAAAAATAAAGAAATATACATTTATCTAAGGCACCCAACCATTCATTTCAAAAGAGATGCATCTGTTTTTTCTTTAGGTGACTGGCTCACAACATAGCAGAATGCTTCAGGAAGCCACATGAGGACATCACATCCATTTTTAAACAACTACAGCAAATTTAGAGTTTGTCACATGGAAAGTTTTATCACAAAATATTCACACTGATATTTTCAGAGTGTACTGTCAGTACAAATTATCAGTAATACACATTACCACAAACGTTCAATCACACTGACTATATGACTGGTTTCTTATTCATTGAATGGCCACAGAGGCATTCCTTAATACTGGATGTGCTACATCTACAACAGCTGGTGGTACCTCAACTGTTTGCATTTGATAACCTACCAATAAAAGAATTCCTTTTATAAAAAAAGAAGTTTCAAAAAGGGAGGAACGTTTCCCCTTCATATCTCCACAATAGGTCTCCAAAAATGATGCTCTGTTCCATTGCAATTCATTCTAAATTGAGGTCTGATTAATTCTACGCAATTGAAGTTATGAAACAGAAGGCACCTGGCTTTAGTACCAACTTCCAGAAACAGACATGCAGAAAGAAAAAGAATTTCCTGGAAGGCCAAGTCCTTATGGCACTCCAAGTAAAAACATGCTAAAAAGACCAACAAACCACAATAACAATAAGGGAGGAAAACCCTCCACAAGAGTAACTTAAGCCCCATTTCCTACATGAGGCTCAACCATTCTGAAGTGTGGCAAGCTGTCAGTGAGCCTTGTCTAGCATGGGCATTAGGAAGAATCCCTAAACAGCCTGAGCAATGTAGCAGGCATGTCTCAGTGATGCTCTCATAAGTACTACAATTAAGGCTAGAAAAGGTCTTTCACAATTAGGATCACAGATTGCCTGTTGGATGTATGAATGAGTGTCTTTTTCACATATGAATGTGTATGAATGATGATATACATATGTATATGTATGAATGGATGTCTTTTTCACATAGTATAAACTTGTACAGCAGAACAGCAGACTAAAATCCCAAATTTAAAGAGATTGTGTCTGTGTTTCTTTTGACTGGTCGAGTACTAATTTCCCAGGTATCATATGAATCAGCATCAAAATAAAAGCATGAAATTAATAAACTACAAGGATGCAAGGATGGACAGACAAAAGACAAAATTGATTTGAAACTTCAATTTTACCTTCTCATTACTGATTATGGTACGATCAAAACCTACATCTATGTAAGCACACTGAGGCTCTTTAAAAGAACACCGATTTCAGTGGTAAAATTGAATCAAGACGTTATTCCAGTACTAAGTGACCTCTTCCAGCAGAACAGCATCTGAATGGCTGAGACTGGCCATTCTTGCCTTCATGACTTCAGTTTTCATGCGTTAGTCTCCAGGCAAAGGAGATGAAAGGTGGCAGAACATGCAACTGCATATGCACTGAGATCTAACAAGTATGAAGAACAGTACAGGGCCTGGCCAGAGACGAGGTGTTCAAATGCCATCTGGAGAATTTAAATGGTGCTCATAAAGATCGCTTACCGGACTTTTAGTTATTCTACTTGCTTAGAGGAAAAACAACTCCCTTGGGACTCCTTAAGAGCTGGATGCAGAAGAAAGCCAGAGAAGGATCCTGCTGATGCCAAAGTCTGTGGAGCCTCAGCGTTTTCTGATACGCATCGAGCAGCATTTCCTCCAAGTTGCAGAACGTGTGACCTTCATCCTCCTTCAGTGGCAAGCACAACCAATGCAATGCTAGCCCTGAGTTTGGATCACTCAGCAAAAGCCCAACAAAATCCAATGAACATCTCCTGTACTAAAAATCTTGCCTACAGACCAGCAAGGCAGAGAGGGGAAAAAATTAAATAATTTTAGCAAGAAGGCTTATATTATTTACATCTTCTTCTTGCTGGGTTTATAATAGCTTAACTCAGAGGATTTTCACTGACACAGACCTAATCTGAAAAGGAAGCACTGACACTTTTCAAGCAGAGAAATACTGAGGGACAAACATTGTTGTCTTCAAGGGCTGGATCCACAAGGCAGCGGCACAGAATGGCAGCACAGCAGGGAAGCCCCGGAGGGCAGATTTCTTCCCTGACACATGAGCAGAGCATGGCTGGTACTGAGAAACATGACCTTAATGCCTCTTGGTGTAGGCACCTACCCTGGTGTGACACACGTCCCAGCAGGAGGACTGCTCAGCGGGGTCCAGACTGACTGCACAGAGAAAGCAGCTCTTCCCATCTCACATAGCAGAGATGGAAATGCTCTGGGAGGCGTGCTGCCTTTCTCTCTTGCTCTCCTGATCCCCCAGCAGCAGCGTGTCAGTTCTGCAACCCCTGCTCACAAGTGCAGTCCCACTGCAAGGAGCAGGGCTGCTTGAGCAAGTAGCTGCTACTCAAAACCTGTCACCTTCACACTTGGCATAAAGCCTCCAACTCTCAGAATTACCAGTTTCATGATGATTCATGTAACAAAGCAGCCTGTGCAGCATCAAGATAAAAATGCCTCCTTGCAGTGAAACAAGCAGCAAAAAGCTCTGTGTAATCCCAGATCCGAGTTACAGGTATCCTTCTTCTTCCCGCCCCATCATCTTTTTTTGTTTTTGTAATTATTATTACTCATATTTAAATGTTCCTGTTGTATTAAGTCAAGATAACTGTCAATAGCAAATCTGATAATAACAAATGATCTTTTTCTTTTAGTTATTGTACTGTGTAGAGACTTTAGAAAATAAGTTCTATGAACACCACTGCAGCAGCACATTATTCTTTTTCTTCTTATCTTCTACTTTCACAATGTTGTTTTACAAATTTTAATTATTAATTACCAGTAGTTACTTAAGTTGCACATCTGTCTTACTTCAGATGCAGTATCATCTCATGCTTTGCACTGCGCCACTAACTTTAGTCTTTCAGTCTGTCAGAAGGAGTTCTTAAGTAAGAAAGCAAACGAGGGCACTCCAGTTTCACCTTCATCTTTTTCCAGAGTGCAGAATATTTGGCTTTTCTATTTCTTGGCATTTAAGATGCTACTACTAGACCTCCTGCTGCCCTGTTAACTGCCAGATAATGCATCATCTGACAGTCATTAGCACTTTAAAGAAAACCTGCAGGAATTCTGACCTCCACTATTTTATTGTATTAAATTAATTTTGGAACTCAAACACCTTGAAAGTCTGGTTTGAACATAGAAGAGGCTAAAAACAGAACATAGTCTGTATTTTATAGCCTGGGTTTGTTCATCAGACCCTTCAAGGACATAGCCATTTGGGTAAGATTCCTTTCCCATCCCTTCATATCCTTCTACCAGCAAACTCCATGTCCCAGTAGCCATTCCAGTTCAGATCTGTGGCAGCAAAAAGACAAGAAATGGATGTGAACAAGTCAAGACTGTCGTATTTTCTCTTGCTTTTCTCTCAGATTCTGCCAAACAGACCAACAGCGATCATGTTGAGAACCCCAAGACATAAGCAAGCTACAAGAAAAGCATGCAATTAATAAAACTACATGCAGGTCAGCCACTGAAAAGCAGTGTTGAATTGTAGACTGGGCTTTTTCATAGGATTTTCGATGTCCACACACCAAAGTAAATTCTCCATCATACTAGGGCTGAACAAAGTTTCTCAGTACTGGGTAGCAAGCTCTGATTGAAATAACACGTCCTTTATCAGGAAAATAACTCACTAGCTTTGCATGTATTTCTGAAATGCTTTTTGCTGGGAGCTCACTGATTCTTTGGATATCATGTGCATCACGTTATTCTGAAAAATACAGAACCAGTGAAATCAACCTCCATCACTGCTGTCAGTGCCTGGCAAGACAGCTCTAGAAGAATCAAAATCCTGTTCAAAACTTCCAGGCTCTTGATTTGCCTAATGAAATGCACCCACCTGCTAACCGTTGAATCTATTTCTCATTCCTCTCCTCAAATACAGAAGACTCAATGCTCTGAAGATGAGTCAACATTGAAAGAATCACTCTGCACCCCAAATGACCAAAATAAAAGCATTTATATGACTTCTGTAAACTTTGCCTATTATTTCTCTGATTTTCTGATGAGCATAGCCAATGACTGAAGAACTGCAGCAGTCACATACCTCTGATTTGTCTATTCTTTTGACACTACAGAGAGCAAAAGCTCAGATCTGATGAACTGCTGCTCCAGTTCAGTGCATCCATTACTTTGTATTAACTGCAGAGATTCCAGCTAACTCAGCAGTGTCTATTAATATTTCAATATAGTTAATTAATACTTATCTGCTAGGACTTACGGGATGAGAAATACAGTTTTTTCTCCTTGCTGTTGTACAAGTGTACCAACACAATATATATAGCATACCAGTGTCCTCATTGGCTCAGAAAAGTTTACTTGTAGCGCAAGCACTGTGAGGTCAGCCACAAATTACTTTCCATAGGGCATCCTGAGAACAGTAGTAAGGCTATGGCAGGTAGCATCTCCTGCTATATAGTTTTTCTTGGACAGAAATATATACATTTCTAGAATGTGTCTGGTTGACCATGCATGCTCTGTGGAGAAGCTCTTTGAACATACAGAAAAGTGCACAGACTTACAAATGTCCAGAGGCAGGCTGAGTCTATTGCTCAGATGGGCTTGCTTCACATCTGGAGATCCCTGGCAAACGTTTTGCAGACTTGGATTCCTTCCCCGCAGAGAAGCTGTTTTTGGGCAGAAACAAGAAGAAACCTGGCACATCTGACAACTGTAAGCCATGGAGATATTCAGAGGCTGTATGAGCCAGCAGCCCAAGTGAGGGGGAAGAGACTAAGCAAACATTAATGGTGTGCTGTGATTAGGGATCTGGGGAACACTCCTGCCTTCCTAAAGCTGTACACGTGTCCCAGGCACACCACTACCATGCACTAAGGTGCACATCAGACACACGTCTGTGGCTCTGGTTTCCAGGAGGCTGATCTATGCAAACACAGTACCCAGGGAACTATCTCAGTCTGAAGGCAACACAGAATATAACAGCTGCAAGGATGTTTCTTTATTAAATGATTGCATTTTGATGGCTATCCAAACAAGAAAAACAGCAGTACTTGAGAAAGAAAAACATCATTTAAAGAGCTGTAACTCCTTTCTCCAGTAGCCCATTTCAAGCTAAGTAACAATCAGCTTCAATGGCTCTTTGTTTCACGACACGATTTTCATCCATCAGATTGGCTTTACACCTCTCAGCACTGATGTGGACATTCTCTCTTTCACCTTAAACAGGAATGCTTCCTTAGGCCCAAGTGAAAATGAGGGTGCAAGAAGGGAAAACACAAGGCCCTAGCATGCTGATTTGCCTTTTAAAGACAGATTGGGGAGCATTCTTCTGATGTCTGTTAACGATGAACCAAGACACATCAGTGCTTTCCTAAAGTAGCTCCTTTCACAGTTGTAATAGGACAAACCAGGAGAGGGCTAAGAAACTCAGTTTAACCATGGTAGAGCATTTCCTTCTTTTCCATGGCTGATTACTGTAACAGAACTTGTATCTATTTGAAGAAGGATGTGCTAATAGTGATTTATCCAGAACTGTGTTATCTATGTAACACAAGCTCACACTGCAGCGAATTTAAGCTGTAATCACAACGATCATCACACTGAAGCTCCTCTAAGACATTTTTCACTATCTTCCTCAAAAGGCATTTCAAATATCATGCAGCAATTATACCCTTTAGGGAGGGGAATTGAATACAGCCATCTAGTTACTGTTGTACCAGTGAACTTTAATTACTCTGCAACCCTTTAAAGGCTGTTCTGGGAGACTCCTGCAGTGTAAAAGGTAACCAGAGCTTCAGGTAACTGTTTAGTATCCACTGGGAACCAGGCACTGTACTGTATAAAAGGGCCTATGGATACAAGTATAATTTAAACAAATAGGAAAGCAGTGTGATGAGCTCTTTAGAATTTTCTTTTGTTTTCAAGCCCCACAAACTACTTAAAATTGCATTAAAAAATAAGTCTATTTGCCCCTTTTTGGTATCCTTTTCCTGGGAGGAAAGGGAGGAGAAAGCAGAGTGAAAAAGCATTGCTTTTACTTAATTTTTGAAGCTGCCAGAAAAAGTTGCTAAGGTGAGGAGCACATGCATACAAACCTATCACCATAACCCTCACTGGGCAAATCATGCAAGTGTAATGACAGGATATTGCAATGAGATAACTTTCTTTGCACAAGATGTAAACCGTAGCTCTGAGGCCAAAGTGGTTTCAGGGTATTGTAGAGTCAATAGATAAAGAGTTGAAAAAGAACTTGCACTGGCTTTTATCTTCACATCCTTAGCCAATACGGAGAAAAATACAGAGAAGCTCTGTTACAAATAAATGCTATTTCTTCAATCTCAAAAGAAGGATGACTACAATGAAGTTTTCAGAAGGGTGGGTGCATAGTTTGGGAAGAGCATCCACTCTACTACACAGAATTAAGGCCGGAGATTGCCAAGGGAAACAGAAAATATCATCAGAGGACTTTGTCAGCTGCAAGTGGTTGGCACTCAGGTTTTAGTTTATAGAGGAGAATAAAAGCCTTTTATGAAGGTACATAAATACCTGCACATTTGTGCCACAAGATACAAAAGATCTAGCAAGAAAAAGTATCTTTGACTCAGATATAATACTCTGTATACAGACTTATAGAAGCTATTTAAGAGATGCTAAATAACAAAAATACAATCCTCTGTATCAAAAATAAAACCCAGTAAGTAGAGGAAAAATACACCAAACAACAAAAAAATCCCAACACATTCAATTCTAGCACAAAGAAACATCTTTCCTCTGTCCACTCTTCTTTTCAGGGAAGGAAACATATCTTAATGACTACATTCACTTTGCCCTTTCTTCCCTATCTCCGTGCATATGAAGGCTTCCCAGAAAAAATGTACTGATCCCTTCCAAAATTTGGAGAGGGAAAAAGTAAGTAAAACTACTGAGCTCACTTAGTTCCTAGTGACTAGAGAAACACACAGTACACGTTCACCACCACTCTCACTCTTTCTGTCTGCATGATTTCTAGGTGTTCTGAGGCTCTGCCTCATGGAAAGAACATGCACACTGGCTGGGGATGACTTCTGGCACACTTGAAGACAGAGTAAGGACAACAGGTGTGTTCTTGTTTTCACTGAATGGCACATTACTTAAGAGGTCACGCTGTAAGCAAGAGCAATCATAATGGCAATATTCTTTCCCACCAGTAAAACAAAGAGATGAGGGACATCTTTATGTACAGCCCTGGGTCTCCTAAGATTTCACCACTAGCTAAACCAAGACATGAGAGAAGATCTAAGCTACCAAGAACACTTCTTGGAGATTCAGCCTATATTTCCTTGCTTAAAGCACTTTAAATCTCTACCTCAGATTCAATACAAAATTCTGAAGTACATGAAACACCAAGTTCCCAAAGGCAAGCCTTTCATCCCATTCAACAAAGGAAGCTGCACGTACAGTAATGGCTATGGCACAAACAGTTCTGCTGCATGCATAAACCTAATCCATCAGTTTCAAACAAGTGAACAACGAAGATCACATATGTTCCAGTATAGCAGCAAAAAGTTACATGGGACTTCAGATGTTCTGAATGATGGATTTTACTATGGCTAATCCTGTTACCACACCTACTACTTGGTATATGCCTTTATATTTTGCTGACAGAAATCTTATTCTTTCTCTGATGAGCCTTAATGAAAGCTAAGTATCTCTTTATTCACTATACTGATACAGCTGGTAAGTCTTTTCACTTTAGCAGACAGAGGGAAGAACGGAGTTTAAAAGCAGAATGCATCTCTGAAAAGACAAGCAAACAGGTCCTGCATTCAGCTCCCTCTCAGCATTAAGCGCTACTACTTAATATTGCAGTTGGCTACAGGTACAGAAACATAACCTGAAACACCTCTAAGGAGGAAGCAGCTAACACAGCCTCTGACCTGTCTTCCTGTGACTGACGTGGGTAATTGCAAGAGCAAATACCTCGCTGCTCCAGAGCGATCCTTCCACTGCCCTCTATAAGCCTTTTACACTGGTGGCAGATGGTCCCCGTGCCCTCCTGAGGCTGCTGACACATATCTATAGGTACATCTGGGGCCGCTTTGGGGGCACCTGCTAAGAACATGCTTCTGCTGCCTCAGACAGCATTAACTGGCAGCAGCTAAGTTTAGCCTTGCCAATTCTTACTGACATCCCATGCCCTCTTTCACCTTAATCTTGGTGACTCTTTCCCCTTGTTTCCTACTATTATGCCATAAAACATGCTAACAAAAAGCTACATTCCATTCATGTAATGATATTTCCTGACCAAACAGTTCTGTTGCTCTCCCTTTGGGTCTCCTTAGCACTGTCAGAGCTGTTAGATGCACTGCTTCCAGAGGGAAAAGATTTCAAGGTCTGACCCCAAGGTTATTAACTGATGCCTATGTTGTTTTCTGTTTAAAAAAAATAGGCATCATTAATAAATTAATTTGTTCCTAAAAATATCATTTGTAGCAACCTTATCAAATTCATTCTACAGAATGGTTTGTTCATCAGAGCTTTGAGATAAGACTGAATTACAATTCAGTCCTTCCTAGTTTCTTTTTTCACCTCTCAATCATATGTGACTATTTTGCAGGTTATTTGTTAATCCCATCTCATTTTTATGTTATTTTTGAAACGTTCCAAGATTCTGCCACGCTTCCACACAGAGAAAATTAAAACAGTCAATTGTTTTCTACTTATTTTTAGCCCTTTCAACCTACTACATAATTGTGATAACTCTGAAACAAGCTATAAAAGTTTTCTGAAAAGTTAATCACTTCAGTGATCTACAAAGAGCCTTTACGTGTAGTGTAAGCCATAAGAAATAGATGCTGATGAGACAGTGATAAGACAAACTAAATTCTTCACGAATGCCTGAACACGCCACATTTCTTTAATCAGCGACTACTTACAAGCAGCTTAATTCAGTTTATTTGTAGCTCTTCATGTCAGTATTTTCAATAAGCCCCCTTTGTCTACAATGAACCAAAGAGCACTCACAAAGCAGAGAGCAGGAACAATTGCTCTGAGGAATTACTGACTTGCCAATAATCAGGGAAGCACCTGATAGATTATATGGCTCTTTATCAGAGATCCTAAGAACACAGAGTGACCACTTAAAGCCCAATGCAGATATGGCAACTCAGCACAGACTTCAAGAAACTGCAGACTCACATGATGTTGCTGCCAGCCCATGCAGCCCTGACAAACATACACAAATGAAAAAGATGGCAGAGAAATAGAGGACACAGAAGCTGAGGGCATGACATGGGACCTCTTCACAATGGGTCAGTAGAGCACAGAGCATGCAACAAAGCCTTCATACTCACATACTTTCAAACCTGAAACGGAGCATGTGGAAAACTATTCTTATGTCCATCAGACATCCCACCACTCCTAACACATCTTTTTTCTTTTTTTTCCACAAGACAGAAAGGACATACAGGCAGACAAGAGTCACACACTGAAACAGATCCTGCCCAGTGAGGGGCATGAAGCTTGCAACAGGCACTTGCTATTTCCAACACTCTTATAAAGAAATAGATTTAGCCTTGATGAAAATTTCTCTTCCACTTCAATAATATATCAGCTATTTAATTTGCTTATAAACTATTAAGCAGATATATGTCTGTCCAAGTACTGTTAGCACTAATCATAAAAATCATATTGCGCTATAAATTATGCATGGATATTCTGGTTAGCTGAAACGTGCTGCAGTCATCACCCATCATAGCTAAAATGGCATGTGTCCATACGGTATGGCAACATGAAAACACTTGTCAGATACTTCCCATCCCTTATGTACTTCATAACCAGCATGAAACCACAGACAGTCTGGAGCGTTGAAGAAACACTCATGTTATCTCCCAATTTTGCTTCCCTATTTTCTTGCTGTATTTGCTACTCAATAAAATTTGTCTTTGGGCATCACCTTCATTTTGCTTCTTACAGGTTAAATTTAAGTAACAAGGAATGAAAGTTCTCATGACACCATTTTACAAAGCCTGCAGTAATGGCAATAATTACTTTCTTTCAAATATTCAATAACATCAATTCTATAATCAATTCTATAATGACACCTAGGGAAGACAGCCACGTAGGGCCTCAGCATATCAATATAAAATAAGACCATCAAAACACTCTAAGCAAAATCAATAGAATTGCAGGGTTATAAATGGTGAGCTACAAACAGTTTTATCTTTAAAACATTCTGAATGAAGAGAAAAATTTGAGATGGCCTTATTAACAAGTTGTATTACCACGTAAAACAAACTAATATAATTAAAATGTTGCACCGGACACTTCTTGCACCTTAGGAGATGCACCATTCCAACTGTTCACCAGCAAGAAAGAACAAACGCAGACAAGTACAATATTCCACACTCATACCATGGTCTGAAGCACAAGAAGCAACTGTTAGTAATGTAAGATTTCATTAGCATTGAAACTTCGTATTATCTGAAAGCAGTTCAGGACATTCTCTCTGCACCAACGACTTCTGTCATACTGCAAAATCTTAGAAACTTTAACACTAATTCTGATGGCATTATTACTTACACATCTAGCTGTGAGCATTACTGTCAGTAGTCCCAATGAAACCAATTAGTTGACTCAGAATAATTAAGCATTAGAGCTAATTATACCTGTTACTGGGAATTAGGCCTTTTCTTTTCACTAGATTGTAATGCTAATATTTCAGAGTTCGGATTGCTGGTTCTGACAATTATATCTGAAGTTTTAGAAAACGTGTTTTCCTTAAAGTCCTAACTCCACTACGAAAACTACATCTCCTGATGAAATGAGAAAGAATAAAAGATTTTGCAGTCTCTCATCTTGCAGGAACAAACTAGACTACATTAACCCAACAACTTTATCAAGCAAAAGGCAATTATAAAGTGAATGTCTTACTCCAGTGAGTTCTATGATACTGATTTTCAGGAACTGGGTTACCAACACAGCACTACAGCAGCCTTACAATCGTATCTAATGCTGACAGTTGTTAAATGCATCAGATCTGCATATCTTGCCCCAGAAGAAAACCTGCACCTTCCTTCTATCTCCTGCCACAATTATTCCACAGCTATGTCAGTGCTGGAGACTGCACCAGTGTTGGCTGCCTCCGAAGCCAAGTACAAGAGTGAAGAAGCTCAGTAGTAGTTATGATCTCTCAAAACAGAACATTTGCCTGACACATACAGCACTGATCCTGAGGCATTTTCAGCAACTTCATCTAGTCCTGGAAAGGGATGTCTGTCTCAAATGGCTTATTCTTGTTGTATGATTTGTGGAGTGTGTCTTGAAGCCTTGCTTTCACTGGTGTGCACTCTTTCTGGATTCGGCAAAATAAGGGATGGGTACAGATTTGGTCTCTAGTTGTGCTGCAACATAAGCAGCTTGGAGGCTAATGGTCATAATTCAATCAAAATAAAGTGCAGATGTGAATTTCGGTAACATAAAGCCTGATTACAGAACAGACCAGCTGTTCAAACCCTTTCATACAGGTATTCAGAAATGCTTTGTCAAAAATCAGTGAAACAACTTCATAAGTACAAAAGAATCTCCATGACAATAATCTGAGGGAGTGATTAGAACAGAGAAAGAAGGTGGAATTTTTCCAAGCACGCATTTTTACCAATCTTTCTCCAGAAAGAAATAAAACATCCCACACACATTACAAAGCCTACTACTGCATATATCTTCCCTGTTCTCCTGAGCCCAATCTTTCCTATCTGAAATCATAAGCCCACCATAATTTGGAAGTATTTTTAAAAACACAAATATACCCTTCACATTACCCCTTAAGTATAATTCCTAATCCCATAAATTCAAAGTAGCCTAAGCTCCTAGTTATTCCAATCATTAGACCACACAGAATACTTTATTATAGGTAGACACAAACATACACTGGATAAACAGAAACAAAAAAACACAACTCAAAAAACATTTAACATGACTAGACAGACAATTGTGTTAGTGTACTAAATCATACATAAGGGTGACCAGAGGCAAACTGAGAAACAGATTTTTTAAGTAAAATGTTGAGTTTTAGGGGAAAAAAAAGAAAACAGAAATAGATGGGATGGAGATTCCTGTAGAAAATCAAGCTAAGTCACTTAATTTTGTTTTCACTTTCTTAGACTTTACCCGTCTCAGTGAGCTCTATAAATGTTTAATACAACACAACCTGCTCCTTGCTCACTGAAGAAAAATGTACTAAATTACAGATAAATCAACAGATGAGGCTAAGATGCATGACATTATCATTCTATTAGAAAGGAAAATTGTGCATTATTTTGCCCTCTGAGAAGTACTCAGTACAGCTCTAAAGCTGTATGATGGAATGAATATAGCAGTACAAATAATGACAGTGAGGCAGCCTACCACAAAGGCTGTAAGAAGCACTACAGCCCCAGAAGACTGCCAAAAGTGCCAGGACGGTAGAAATGCAAGAAATTTTTATTTGAACTTTTGTGCCCAGCTCAGACTGGGGAAGTTCTTGTGTCTGAAACCCTCAACTGCTCTCTCAGGTTCTTTGTGTTCAGGCTCTCTCACACCAGCCACGCATCACAGGAACAACCAACTACAAACATTTCCCAGCTCACTAACATTAGTCTTAGCCATTCAGCTGTTTCTGCCAGGATCCTCCTCCCCTTTACACCCTGTGAATTAATTCTCCTTGCAGCAGCACTAACACAGGCTGATGTTGCTGTTTGGAGTTGTTTTTTTCCCCCAAAATGAGTTAATCGTCACAGCTTTAAACACCACTGAGCTTGCTTGCCTTTCTAGATGCAAGAATCTTTCTTCCCTATGCATGGCAAAACTGTGCAGAGCTACTCAGTCCCTTTCCTCTCAGCTTTGCTTTCCCAGAACACATCCCAGGAGAATGTGTGACTCCATACAAAGAGATGGAACCGAGTTTTTATCACTGAAGGGAAGCAGAGACATTTATTTCTACAGTCTGCTCAGATCCCTGGCTGAAATCTATAAATGACTTGGATTACTTGAGGATCCAGACATTGGGTGAGATCTCTGAGAGACTTCAGTGCACCTGAAATGAGTACTGTGCCTCAGGACGGACTGAGCCTGTAGGCTCTGGAGCTAGCACTGCCTGCAAGACCTCCACTAGCCTGTTCTTTCAGTACCTCACTCCCTGCTCCCCCGTGCAAATCCCAACCCCTGCATCCCTCTGACCTTGGGTTTCCATTCAGTTGCATCACTGGCCCATGCTTTTGAGTCTAAGGTGGGGAGATGTTAAAATTCAAGAGCTCCCCTCTCCTTGTTGTACAATATGTTCCTTCTTAAGGAACCCTCTTGGCTGAACCCTTGTACAGCTACTGCAGTCATTCTTCCCTTATACCATCACCAAGGCACACTGGCTTTCTTTCTCCCCAAGTTTACATTCCCAGTTAAATTCTAAGCAGACAACCAACCTTGTTTAAGCGAAGACTGACACTTGGTGACCTCCCTGAATTATCTTGGGAAGACAGATAGGGTAAAGATGGCTTCTTGCTCCCTTAACAAGAAATCTCTCTCTAAAATTAGCACTGCAATGGATTGCAGTACAAATCTTACTTTTCAGCCAGGAAAAAAGCATCTGTCTGTATACAGAAGAAAACTTAGTCAGATCCACTCAAGGTAGCACTGTCCCCTGCAGCCCACAGATACTATATAAAGGGGATGGCAGAAGAAAAACACACATATTGGATCATTTAGTGAGAGTTGTAAGTGGTCTACTTCCTTATCACTCACTCCCTCTGCTAATTTATAAAACTTGAAAGTTGCCTACCATGCACTGCCACTGTAAACCTAGAATATTTCTCAACAAGAGGAATAGAAATAGGTCAAAGCCTCTAAAAACACATTAGCTACTCAGATGCAACAGTCTCAGGAGAGAGATGATGCCATTGAACAGTTGTCACAGATGGAGGCTCAAGTTTTCAGAAGCAATTTGGGATTAGCTTATAGGTGCCTGGATAAGAAGGTTAGAAAGAAAAATTGAAAATTGATGTTAGGAAGATGTGGAATAAAAGCCAAAGCTTCACGTTAAGAGATGGAGCCATGCCAGACTGCTAAACAAAATAAAGAAAACAAAAGATGGCCACTCAAAAGCAAGAGAGCATTTCACATTCCTCTACTGCAGCAATGGAGGAAGTCTTTCAGAAAATTTAAAAAATCATTTTTGAATGTGGACTGATTCATTATCAAACATGGAAAAAGAATTTGTATCTGTCTATATTTTTATTATGTTATGCAGCCACATTAATTTTGGCAGAAGAGGTAATCTAAATCCTTTGGGAAACATCCTCTTGATATGAGCACATAACTCAGATTAATAGGATTTGCATATGTATAGTAGTAAGGAAAATAACCCTGAGTTTGGAAAACAGCTTTGTATTTTAAACGGATTGGGAAGACCAGCAAAAATATATACTGGGGACAAATAATTGAACAGCGTTTTTTTAACTCATGCTAGGTGATAATTGCAAGTTAATTGAGCAATATTTAGAAATGAACAAAATAAGCTAGGATATTTTGGACAATCAAAACAAAACTGTAAATATGTTCTGAAGAGAAGGGCAGACAAAATTTGCATTGCTAATCAGTTTTTTTGTACAGTGCCGACCAAATCTATGCTTTCCCCAAATTGACTCTGTATGCAATCTCTCAGTTGTTCAACAATATAGATAACAACAGTAATGGTATAATTGTAACTTGCAGCAGAAGTAGATAAAAACCTGCTAGTTCTTAACCAGTGGTTGTAATTAAGAGTGGAGAAGGGTAGTATTCACTTATTCTGCTTATGTTTCATTAATAAAGGGAGATTTTAAGTTCCAATATAGGAAAGCAGCTGCATACTGCATTCCAGCCCTGACCATGTCCTGAAAGAAGACAATGACTGGACAATGCGACCCGATGTGTAGCAGCTGTAGGAAAAAAAAAACAAAACCTCTGTAAGCAGTGGTTGAGCAGCAGCCACAGATATGGAATGCATTACGTGGAAAACAAGTGATCAGCACATAAGGCAGAGGTTATTTCCTGTGCCCCACGTGTCACGTTACTTTCAGATTGAGAACAAAGCATCGCTCCCTTTCCACTCTCTTCCCCTGCACAAGCACGGGAGCACATGTAGTTGGGTGCGCACCGCCAGGTAACCCACGGGAGAGCGGACACGGCGAGCGCCGCCTCCTCCCCGCCGCGGAGCCGCTTCAGCACCGCGGGCGGCGGACAGCTCCCAGACACGTGTTCCGCCGCGGCCGCAAAGAACCCGGAGGGAGCTCCAGGACGGCCCGGAGTCAGGCTGCCACCCCACATCCAAACCCACATCGCGCAGCAAGATCACGGGAAAGTGGCTCAACAAGATGCCCAGCAGCTGTTTCCTTGGGATACAGAGTCCTTGCATTCAGGGTGCGCGGCTGTGCTCTCTGCAGAACCAGGGGAGTAAATCCAAAAGCTCAGAAATGAAGTGGGCACCACTGGCACGTTTTGCTTACTTTGGCTCACTCACTCAATCCGGTTGCTAAGCAAATTTTTTTTTTTCTTTAAGCTATAAACTACTCACTGCCAGATGGATTAATGAAAACGCACGCTTTCACTGCTTAGCACACTTTTCATGTGTATTTCTTGATAAACCAACACTACTTTTAATAAATTTCTTTTAAAGGAATTCCACCTCTTAAAGTAAAGATGCAAATTCAAGTGAGGAAAGGAAAGCAGAGGAACAGAAAGAAGCTAAAAGTAATCATCACATTTTCCAGTGGATTGCAGAAAAGAGGCACCTAGGGACTTGACAGCCCTTGGGGACTTGTAGTAAAGACAGCACGCCTGGCTCAGCATAGAGATGTGAGGCACCAGGTGACCTGAAGGAGTCTTGCTCTTAACTGGTTTATCTATTTATAACTACATGACATAGTATTATTACCTGTGACAGCGCAAACCAACACAGGAGTATTTCAGCAGTCCAATAAACACATGCAGCCTCACAGAATTTACACCTTACACACAGCATTGCTCTTTGTGTTTTCAATCCTCGTTCCCTAGACCTCAGACCTGGTTTCTGACACTGTACTCCAGTCTGTGCCCTGAAATGTCACCAACTTACCACAGCTTGGTCTGTCTTTTAGAAGTCACCATCAGAGAGAAATAATGACCCGCTGCACAACGCAGCCAACTGTTCTGCCAATGGTACAACCAAACCACACATTACCCATTACCAAGGGTGTAATTACAACAAGGATGACAGGAGGGGGAGGGGAATCCCCTCCATCACCCAATGGAGGAGAAAACACATCTCTTTTCTGTCATCTCCAACTTTCAGCAAGCCGAAAGGGGGAGGAGGCACAGGGAGCCTGCAGCATGGAAAGAAGCAACACCATGGTGGCTCTTTGCCCCTCTTAAGGAGTTGACAGGCTGAGCTGAAAGAGGGAGCTGCACCAAAGCACACCTCACAGGGAGGCTGTTCCATCTGCTGCTGGGACACAAGGCAGCAGCAGGACTTCCCAATCCTCCCTCACACCCTGACAAACGGGAAGTTCAGTGCGGTACAGAAAGCCAACAGAAAGTACTTTCTTTTTTCTTTGTGTCGGAGAACAAATCAGTTCGGGTGTAGTTTACTGTTGACACAGCCCATAAGGGATGAAAAGGTCGGAGGAGGGAAACAGTAGGGCCTAGCACCTGGGACAAGCACCGTGTGCAATATGAGCTGGTGGGACAGCCAAAACCCAAGGTGCTCCGAGGTGGCTGCGAGGAAGGGGCAGAGGTAGTGGAGCAAGAGGCTGAGCAGGGAGGCTAGTTCTAAAGCACACAAGTAGGGAAGCGGGAAGGAGGAAGCGAATTTGGGGAGTCAGAGGTAGACCAGCAAGCGGTGAAGCGCGCACAACTCTGAGAGTGACGAAAGGCAACGGCGAGACAATGGCAGATTTCAGGAGAGCAGGTGGGCAAGGCGGGGACAGCCGCTCCGGCACTTCGCGGGGCCAACCCCAGCATGAGGGGACAGCGGGGCCGCGTGGGAGCCGAGGGGCGGGCGGGCCGGGCAGCACGCGGGCAGCGGGCCGGGGGCCAAACGCAGGCCCCGGGGGACCGGGGGAGGCCGGGCTGCAGCCGGCGGGCCCCGAAGGTGCGAAGCAGGGCCCGGCGGCGGCCCCGGGGTGCTCGGCTGAACCCCGCTCCCCGTCCCCAGCCCGCACCGGGCCGTCTCTCACCTGCCTCGAGGTTGAAGGAGATGCGGGCCTCGGCGAGGTACGGAGTGTCGCTTTTGGAGCGGACGCGGCGGATGGGTCTGCGGTCGATGTCCTCTTCGGATGATGCCGCCATTAATGTGGGCACGGTGAGCAGCGTGGCCCGGCGAGCTGGCGAGGGCGAGCGGCGGAACGGCGCGGGGCGGCCGGGCAGAGGAGGGGGCGGCGGGGGCGGACGGGAGGGACGGAGGGAAAGAGGCGGGGGGGGGGGGGGATGGGGGGGGAGGGGAGGCGAGGCGAGGACGGGGAAGGGAGAGAGGGAAAGGGAGAAAGGAGCGGAGGGAGGGAGAGAGGGAAAACCCGTCAAGGATCCGCGGACGGGAGCGCCGGCCCTGCCCGCTGCCCCTCCCGCCCCGGGGCGCCCGGCGCCGCACGCCCCGCTCGGCAGAGGGCACGGCTGAGGGCACGGCTGAGGCGGCCCTCGGAGGCCCCCGCTTCTGCCACTTGCCCCCGCGTCCCACGACCCGGGCCAGGTGCCCCCAGAGCGGGGCTGCGGCCTGCCCCGGGCTCCCCGAGCCGCTCTGGGGATGGGGATGAGGATGAGGTAAACCGCGGCCACGCGTTTAGAAGGGCCAGCGACAGGAGCCTGTGGCCAGCACCAGTGTGTACGAGTCGCTTTGGCACGTGTTGGGGAGATTCGATTGATTAACGAGAAGGCGGTCACTTAAGGTCGTTAATTTGGCACCATCTCAGAGTCTTTTGCTCTGGTCAACCTCAGCACCAAAGGAACACCGGCAGGTGCCCAGTGACTGCGGGCAGCCACGGAGTTTTGGGGATGCCTTTCTTGATCATTCCTGCAGGTTCAACACTTAGTTCTTTTGCCTATTAAACCTGCAGAGGTTTTGGAGCACGCTGGATGTTCTTTCTGTGGTTGTAATGTCAGCTTAAGCCAAAGTTTGCCATTAGGACTTTAATACCTTTGTAAAAGTTTACAAGAACTTTTAGGTTTCTCGGTGACTGCAGTGGATAAGGTGTAAATATATCCTGTTTGCAAACCTATTCAGTTTGCTCTGGTGTTACTGCCTTGCCCCAGCAAACAGGGACAAAATCACTGGTCAGCACTTGCAATAAGATTCTAAAAGGATCCATATTCATAAATACGTAGGGGCATGCAGCAGAACAGATGTGACATCCCAGGATCTCTGGTGAACCACCATGCAACTGGTGAGCAAGGGGGTACTTATTTAAGGTGCTCTCACCTGTGTCAAGGTTGAAGCAAATTCTAGCTTCTTCTAAGTATGGAGTGTCACTCTTAGAGCGGAGTCTTCTGATGGGTCTCCGGTCTATGTCTTCCTCAGAAGATGCTGACATCAGTGTGGGCACAGTGAGCAGAGTTGCCCGACGAGCTGATAAGAAAGAATGAATGAAGACAATAGCAGGAAAAATGGAAATGGGGACAAAGAATGGGAGGGGAAAAAAAAAAAAAAAGAGAAGAAAAGAGAAATAAAATTGTTCAATGGAAATTAGAATCTGCAGCATGTAGTAGAAGTAGGGTATGAAGTCCCTGTCTCACGTGCTGCAGAACTTAAGGGCTGATTCAAATGATGCCAAGATGAGGAAAGATTGCAGCTCTCTGCACCTCAAAGACACAGCTAATAACTCTGTTTCTGACACACACTGCCTGTTCACAGTTACTAATTTGGCCACTGAAACTATTCTTCACAACTTGTCCATAGCTGCAGTGCCTCCTTCTCTGAATATTGTTTTTCAGACCGTGATGCCTAAGTAATGGGAGTTGCCAAGTGTTCACTTAGTTTGCAGGACTTGGTGGATTCTGTGCCCTGGAGTGCGTGAGATGATACATATAAAAACTGATCCCAAATTCAGTTTCTCGGTGTCTTAATTTGTGCGCTCAAATTGACAGCTAGTTTTTGTTCTTAATCACTCCGTGTCTTAGTGTCTTAATTGTGAAACGTGGAATCATCAGTTTTTTTAATGAGGGATTTTCTGAAAATACAAATTCATTAATGTTTGTAAAGTATTCATATACTTTGGTGAAGCACCAGTGAAAAGCCCAGGAGGAAATGAATATTTCTATCTTCTGTATGGGCTTTAAATTGCTTGTTGCCATGCCTTAAGGAGGAGAAAGCAAAATATTTAATATTAGCTCATTATGTGAGTATTGCCCACTGATGAAGCAAGTGTAGGATAGTATAAAAATTACTGTGTCATCATACAATTCCAAATTGAACCATAATATGTATGGATTAGAAAACTGAATTAATGTTGCAGAGGCAACCTTCATTCTGGCATTGCATAAGTATTCAGCACTTGACCTTACAGCCTTAATGATGTCCCTCTAATGTCGGTGTTTTTGATGTAAAATGTAATTATGAGTGTCTGTTGAGCACATTTGGTGTCGTGCCTATAAATTACAAATCACAAACAGAAGAGCCCCTATAAATATATCCACCTCGGCTCTGTGAGTAGATAGAGGTTATCACAAATGCTAGATTGGATCTGTCTGATCACTGAAAGCGTGAGTGCCATGCACAAGTACTTTGCCAGTATGCTGTTTTTCCCTTTACCTCATACGGAGCTGGGAAGAGAATTTCTGCTTGAAACCCCTTCCTTGCCTTTCATGTGGGATTATTAACACTACTGTGGGACTCTGCAAGAGATTGCTCTCTCTTCAATAAGAAGGTGCAAAAAAAATCTAGGTCTTGAGAGTTTCACACCCTCAAATGCTGTCCTTTTATTATGACTTCAAGGTAGGCTTCAGAGGGTTTGATTCTGGTCTGCCATGCACACACACATGCTCTCAAATCACACGTGGCATACCACTGTGCCCTGCCCTTGTCTAAAGCCTGGCTATTTCTTGCCGTTTGGCCATCGCCTTTTTCAAGCCCATATCTCAGGGCTTTTGTAAGCTACTGCACTAATAATGAGCTAATAATGAGCTCTATTTTCCTGCTGGGGATGGAGAGTTGATGGTGACTAAGTGCAAACTCTGCAGCCTGGTAACTGTGATTCTTTCTTTAATGTTTTTTTTCCTTTTTCTTTTTGAGAGTTCCAAATAATACCTGTCAATTAGAAGCCTTCTGATGCCTAAAACCTGACTTAGGTGCTAGGAATGATAGCATGTAATTAGTGTGATTTAACAAAAGCTGTCATGCTCTATTTTCCAATTTGCAGAGTTACATAGTTTACCAAACATGCAAATCTGTGCTGCTGGATGTAGTAGTTATTTCTGCTCTAACTTATCTGTTTTCTGGTTTTAAATAGATTCCTTTCAAGTTTTTGATCCTTTCTAACACAACATTTGAATCTGAAGTAAAAGCAAAGGGCAAGAGTTGAAATTGATTTAATGGGGCCAGCTATTTAGATTAAGCTAAAGTAAACACTGCTACTAGACTGTAAACTATTACTCAGTTGTAACAGGGGTGTACAGTAATGAAGATAAAAGAGAATGGAAAAATTCTGCAAGGGAGAATTTTGTCTATGGCATCATCAAATTTACACTTAAGGAAGATTTATCAGTATATGAAGTCAGAATTGTAAAAACCATCTCATAAAAGAACCGTGTAAAAAAAAAATAGTCATTCAAACCTGGCATGCTTTAGCTATAGTTAAAGTGAGAGAAAAGGCATCCATGCATTTCAGGGGTGAATGGATGACAGCACAGGAGACCATTTAGAAAAAAGACCCCACCAAATACCAAATTACATACACATTTCTTGTAAACAGAAGATAAGAGTGGACTTTCCTATAGTCATTTATAAGTCATTTTTATTTTGGAGGTCAAAATATTGGGGTCTAGCATGTATTCATTTTGATTAGAGGTAGGTGGATGCAGGAAAACGTTTCCTGGATTGATCGTTACATATTATTTTAACAACCATGATTATCTCCCATTTATGCATATCACCAACAGGAGTTTTCAAGAATGACTTGAAATTTTAAATAAGCATATGAACATTTTAGAGGGAATTAATTTGGAGTAAATATTTTTGCAACAGAAGCCTAAGATTGATTCTTACCCAATCACAGAAGTGGGAGACATGGTTGGAGACATTCAAATATCCATTCAGTGGCACTGAATATGCATGTATGTCATGAGTACAGCTGTGCATGCTCTTTTCCTTACTGTAATTCATTGCACTCCATATTATGAAAATGACTTGCCATATATTTTTTGGTAAAGCTGACAACATTTCTCCCATGTGACCACATGTCCATTGCCTACAATCAGCCAGTGTCTCTAGCTTCAGATACTGTCCACAAAGGAGCTCAGTGTCTTTAGGGTATCACCCTACAGGAGAATTAGGAACCATCCCCTTGAAGGTCTTGGAGTATGGGAATGACGTTCTGATAACTGTTGAGGGGCCATTTTATACTGCAAATGGATTTGAGACCAGCATCCAGAAGCTCCTTTAAAATAATTCTACCTTGATGCAGAACACAGAGCAGTCATTTTGGCTAAATTCTTTTGTTCTGCTTGAATTGTTCCTGATATGACAGGAATCAGCACATTTTGCCAGCATCATATCTGATATTTGTTAGAAAGGGAACAAAAACGGTTTCTTATGGAGGAAAAACACTTAAGAAATTGAGTAACATATGTAATGACATGCTAGAATTGATTATATATCATCTCATATTTGTTTTTTTGGCAATACTGCATGTTACTGAAATGTGACACAAGTATGTGTTAGGAAGAGGGGAATGAGAAATGCATAAAGGATTATAGTGCAATTTCAGAGGCATTTGAAACATGTAATTTCAGTTTGTGTCGTTACATGGAGAGGAGGTCCTATTTTTGAAAACTGAAATCACTGAAAACACGAGGGATGGTTTGCAAAGAAGTTTTGTGTTTTCCATTTTTTCCCATGAAAATAAATTTTCACATACTTTAATGTAAATATAAGTATTAGCATTAATATTTTTTTGCCAAAAGTCTAGCTTTATGTCTTGGAGAGCTATAATAATTGATTTTTTAAAGACTCACTTCTTTAGAAAAGCTTTCAGAGGTGAAATCGTTCTCCTAAAATGAGTCAAAGAAAATGTGAAATATTCATCTAAATTTCCCCATCCACTTTTGCCAATTAACTTTGACTGAAATGTTAGCATATCTTAGTGGTGACTCAAATACTCTGGTCGTTTTTGGTTTAAGTGTCTTTATCTACAGAGTCTAATTTGCATCACTAATTCTTGCATGTGAATTGCAAACAAAATCCTTAATTTTGATCCCACTACAAGTGAAGTGCTAAAACGTTTCTGCTGGAGATGTCTAGACTGAAATGGAAAGGGCAATGTTTCTGATGTGTGTAATCACAGATGACATGGAAATAACTGTAAGGGGATTTTGATTTTACGACAGCAATCCTTAAGATGTTTTGGAGGAAAAAATTCATTTTTTAGGGCAAATTTTGAACACATTTGTAGAATACCTTTGAAAACATTTTAATTGCAGTGCTGCTGTTGCTAACAGTAGGAGTCTTTCTTGCTAGTTATTTTCATTAGATAAGGGTGTGAGAATCTTATTTCATTTCCTATATTCTGCCCAGCACCCTCTCCTCTCAGTTCTCCTCCTTTTGTGGAAAGGGCTCACCATGGTATCACACGTAGATAATGTAGACAGATGTGATTTTGGCTAGATGAACTGAAATCATTAGTTCACGTAGGTTTTGATGCATCTAGAATATGATGCATCTGTGCTAGAAAAAATACTAGACTGTGAAAATTCTTCTTTAAAGACAGTCAAACAATGGGTCCAAATGAATGTTTACCAGAAAATCTTGTGGGCTGATTTAGTGCCACTTCACTTTTGACTTGTTTTAAATTTAAGCGGTAAAGAAAAACTTTTAAAGTATTGGAGATGTGAAATGGGGTATGACTGTCAGGAAAGGAAAACAGTAGAACGTGTGTGCAAGCACTGGAGAGGACATGACTTGTTATTTATGAAGAATGATGTATAGGCTCATGTCTCCCAGGTAAACACAGAAGTACATACATATGGATTGCTGCATCTCTCTAAATGAAGCTAAGGAGATCTTTGACATCAGTCTGATGGACACTGATAACCTGAAAGTTCTTAGATTCACAGTTGCAAGCAGTAGTACATAGCACAAAAAGGCATCCAATCTGTGCACAAGCGTGTTATGCTGGCTTGTGATGTTTGGGTAAATGTTTCTATACCTAACTAGCATTTTTTTGTACATTTTAGAGGAAATGTGCTTTCACTTCTGCCTTTGCATCCAGAGACATAGGCTTTAGAATATCTGTATTTAAAAAAAATTGAGAAGGGTAGGGAAGAGTAAGGTTAATGAAGGGGAAAGAGAAGGGGAAGGCGAAGGGGAAGGGGAAGTGTTGGGAAAGGAAAGGAAGGGAAGGGAAACAGCTAGATGATTATGAAATGGGGCAAGCAGATGTTTTGTTATTTTAAATTATTTTTTAATAGAACAAAATACATTTAGCATTCAGAAACAAACTTTTTCAACTGTGAGGAATGCGGAAGTTTTCTAAAATTTTCTGCTGCATTCTAGTTCTATTTAGATATGCCATTGAGAATTAGAAGATTCTTATTTCTTCTAACTTTAGTTTGGCTGACTGGATATTGAAATAAATAGCCACAAAGTAGTTGAAGTGTAGTTACAACACACGGTGAGCTATTTTAATAGAATTGATGAGGCTAATCTACCTGACTGTGCAAGACCACGGTGCTCAGTTACCAGTTCCTAACTTCTAACTAATGTCAGAAGATGTGGGAAGGGGAAAAAACATTTAAGAAGGATGAGGGTGAGGCAGATGTTGATTGTTTACTTCCTGGAATTTAAAGGCATGGGAATTGATTACATCAGCAGTGTTAATTTGCCATTAGTAATTTGCCATCATTAACCTCGTTATTCTGAGAACAAATAACATCACGTTAATAAGACCTGAAAAATGTCATAATTCTAAAGAGATATTGATCTTTCCAATGGGTAGTAAACAAAAATAAATTGATAGGTGGAGTGTCCAAATGCTACTTTTCACAACAAACATCTGCAGTGGAATCGATGTGGGCTAGGATTTGGAGATACTGCAGCAATACTTTTGAGAAGTACTGGCCATTGTTTAATATGCAAAAGCAGGAGGGAAGCAGCGCCAAGTAGTCAACAGTGATTAAAGTCAAATGTCAAGAATGAGTCAGCGCTGTATGAATTAAAATAAGTGAGCAAAAGTGAAGCACGGGGAAATAAATAAATTGTGGCAACAGAGTTGGAGCGGGGAATGTAGGATTAAAACTTGAACTGGGAGTATTTCATTAAACTTTGAAAAACAGTAAAGTAGTATTTCCTTGAAGCAATCTCTTGAGTAATCATTCCCTACGTGTCTATACCATCCAATGCATATGTTATCTGGTTGTCCTGTTCTCTGTTATCCACTTGCCCAATATACTACATTGTTCCTTATTTCCATATTATTCTACTTTGCATTTTTTAAATTACTCCTCACATTCATCGAGTAGCTTGCAGGAATGTTGCAACCAGTTTGCACATATCTCATGCGAGTGGATCTATAAATAATTTATAGATTCAAAGATAGTTTAAGATAAGCCTTCAAGAGAGTTTTGCTCAGTTACTGAAGTATGCGCAGTGTATCCTGCCAAATGGACCGGCAAACAACTTCGACGTCTGTAGGAGCATCCTGGAAACGTTCAATCAATTTTAAGTTCAGTTAATCTTAAGTTTCGTGCCCCCTGCTGGGTAAAAGGAGATAAGGCTGGAAAAGTGGACGTGCAGGTCTGGGAGAAATTAGAAATTATTTTATGATTGAGTTAAAAGTTGCCTGAGAGCAGAGAGGAACAGAGAGTCGGTCTGTAGAGAAGAGGTGGACTCACAGCCCAGAACAGCATCCTGACCACGATGTCCAGCCTGTCCTTTTGGGTTGTGGTGTGTGGCTTCATTACAACTTGACATATTCTAGGGAAGTTGCTCCCTTTCCAGAATTGGGTGTTTTCTTGCCTGTTAACATGGGATCTCTCCATGCAAACAAATACCGCCAGCATACTTGTCTTGAGTTCACTGCTTAGGCTTCTTAAATTGGTGCAGAGCATTAGTCGTGATTTATATTATCCTATGGAAGATGTCTACGATTAGGTGAACCTTGCTTTCAAAATGATTGCTGCTCTCTGCTGACACCTGCCAGGTAACTGTTAGGTGTCTACACCTTCGCTGAGAATGCCTAAGGGGCAAGTGAGCTGAATCCTGCTCCAGGCAGTGGTAGATTTGTGTTTAGAACACACTGACATTCCAAAGTGACCAGTATTTTCAAAGGGAAAAATAATTTTCAAATATTAAAGCCCAGTTCATATTTACATTTCAGATTTTGACTTTCCTACAGAAAGGTGTTAGATACAGGACCACAGTCCCTCTTCTCTCGCTTCTGACTTGCAGATGCGTCACCAGGCATTACGCAGTTGGCAAGGACACCCCATCTCCTAGATCCCAACATACGGTCACAGAAGAGACAGTCAGGATATTTCTGGCTGGTATCTGAAGGCTACAGCCAGCTGGCTTCATTTACCAAGTTTTCTAAATCTAGACAATCTTTGCTGCCAGATCCAGCTTTTGTGACTTTTCCATCCCTCCTGCTTTCACTTTCTGTGGAGGAAATGGGGAGCAGCTGTTTGAGCAGCACATGCGCCCAAATGGCCAATATCCTCTGTTCTGCACTCAGCCCACAGGAGGGAGGTGATGGCTTCTGCTGCAGAAGGAGAGGATGGGAGAGGAGGCAGCTGATAAGGTAACACCTCTCTCCTCCTACCCTACAGCAGCAAAGGCAGCTCTGCAGCTTTCTACAGGGGTAGAAACAGCCTGTGGGTGTTAGTGCAGGCAGCATGGGATAGAGAAGCAGCTAGCTGCTGGTGCCAAGACCCTGGTTCTGTCCCTTTGCTAAGGTCAGAGAACCCTGCACTCAACTACAGAAGACCTGAGGTCAGCTGGGATGTGGTATAATCTGCTAGCAGTGCTGTCACAGCTCTTTGAGTTCCTTCCAAACATCTTGCAGCCCTATTCCTTCCCTTCTCTCCCACTCACAAGGAGTGGGTACAGTTGAGAATGAGTGCTTTCCAGCTGCTATTTGTAACACTGTCATGTCATTAATGTGAAAACATTGGAAAGGAGGTTTTGTTCTTGATCTGGAGGATCAAAGGATTAAAAGGCAGAAGTCTTCCAATCTCACAGGAAGAGTAAGTGGGTCATAAACCCCTATTATATGATATATGAACAGAGTAAATTGTAACGCAATAACTGTAATAATAACTACAGTAATAACACATATAATGCATTTTGATATTGTTTTTAATTAAATAGTAGAACGCTGTAGTCTTCTTTCACTCAATTCTAGCATAACAAGGTTTTAATGCACATATATAAGCTCTTTGATAGCATGGTTTGCTAATGACATCGTGTTATTATATTAACATCAAACAGTTTCTTGTGATACCATTAGGTAGATCTGGTGACAGTGCTTTCTTGAAGATATTTCAGTTCCAATCTAGCAACTGGAGTTAAGCTATTTATGTTGGATGGGTGCCTCACAAACAGTGTGGTTTTGGGTGTGTGTTGTTTTTTTTTCTTCTGAAAGTTTAAGCTAACACAGCTTAACTGTTTCTCAGAAGGCAGATAAAGAATGAGATAGGTTCCTTTTGCCCATGTTTGGAGAAATCATTCCATTATCTCATATAGAAATGCCTATGCTGTAGAAAACAAAATTTGGCACAAGGTACAAGATGCCAGGAGTTGTGAAAGCAGTACAGGCAGCACCAATTGCACAGTGGGAGAGGGTTGAGTTCTTTATTGTGCACGGGGGGTAAAATAGCTCAGAGGAATGAGATTATATCAATACTTTGGAGGCTTAGGGAGGTGATAAAGGCACCTTCTGTAGGAAGCATTCCAGATGAAGCTTTTCCAGAGGATTATCATTTGGCTCATTGAAGCCATCTCTGTCTCCTCATGCTTGGTGCAAAACCTCAGACAGTGAACGCCTCCTGCAGCTGGGGAAAATGCATTAATAGCAGCAGAGAAAGAGATGAAAAGTTCAAGGGGACTGAGCGTAAGCGCAGTTTGGCTCTTGTATCAATGAGCTCTTCCCACTTACAGAGGTGATGAGGATTTGGGAGCCTCTGTACCACACTGTGATACACAAGGGAAACATGTCATTGTTATTGGTGTCTTTGAAAAAAGGTTCACATGCAGATGGACAGAAAGTCCACAGTTCTCAGTGCTGGTTTCTGTTTGTTTTGTCCAAAGGGTAGAAGCCCTCGTGACAGATCTAAATGTCAAACCCCAGCTGATGACCTGTGTATCATACAGATCGTACACGATACATTTCTGCATAATGGATTCTTCTCTCTTTGTGTTTTAAAGGGCAAAATAACAGAGCATTAAAACAAGGAATCAACCAGGTACTAAGTTGAACATTTCAGTGTCAACAATATAATTTCTCCAAATATGGGTAAAATAACTTTTTCCTTGTCTTCTTGGAAATATTTACAGTAAATGTTACCTGTGTAACTTTTACTAGCTACCTTGTGCATGTTAATGTAAGTCTTCCATTGCACAAATACATATTACCTCTTCCACAGTCCTCTCTGTACCTTGCAGTGCACAGGAAGTGTGCTGTCGACAAAGTAGTACAGTTTATAAAGCATTAAAATGCACATTTCTGATTCTGTGTTTCTATGGAATAGAGATCTGTTCCCATAGGGATATCAAAGAACCTATTCTAACACTGCTTCTATAGCAATGCTCAGGCATCCATTGCTTTTTTGAGATGGAGAAAAAAATGAGCAAAATTAGTCATTATGCTCAGCTGGTTTTAACCTGACTTTGAAGAGCTTAGCATTTGCTTCTGCTGTTCAATTTGGGAGGCAGTATTGTGACAAGAAGGGGTTTCTGGCAATGTTACTTTGTGATGTACAGATGAAAATGCATTACAGTGACCAGGGCAGCAGCTGGGCAATGCAACACCTCAGTTGAGCCAAAGGTTAAGTGCTGCTGACCTTGATGTGTCCTGGGATGGTGGCATTCCCCTGGTGGGTTCAGCTCTGGGAGGATGGCCTCCAGAGGGAAGGCCAAATTCTGGTGTCCGAGCTTTGAATGGGAGTAGCAACTGATGAAATTAATGGCAGAAAAAAACTACTGAACCATGATTTTGGAGAACAGTATGTAAAAAGAAAAAGGCTTGCTACATTTTTCTGCCATTTTGTACAGTGCTTTAAGGAATAAAAAACCCTCCTCTTTGAAACTGCAAGTTTTCTCCAAAAATAGAACTGACGAGGAAAATGTGAACTGACTTTACCAAAAATATCATCTGTGTCGTGAATAGTTCTCAGCTATCTTAAAGCAAACAAGTCTGATTACTCCTTTGCTCTCTTGCTGTTCAGGTGAGGCCAGTATTTCACCGGGAAGGATGCAGACCACCCTGAGTGTGCTGCTTAGATACAACACATTGAAAAGCCTCAGAGCTTTCCCAAGTCAGTTGTAGCTTCAGAACAGATCTATACCAGCCAATGTACCAAGCCATCCCAATAGCACTGAGAAGCGAGAAAGGAGGGGAAGGACACCACAGTGTAGCAGTGTGCAGTTCCCTGCTCCCTTCAGCTTGTCCAGTCTGATTCTGCAGCCCCAGCCTGGATCTCATCTGTTCCTTTTGCTCCCATTGTACACCAAGCAGCTTTCTTAGCTTTTCCTTATCCTCTGACGGGGCAGATCAGCCTAATCATTACTCTTCTTGTAATCACCTTTACACCCTGTGTATTTTGAAGACTTTCTGCTTTTGTACATTTCAGTAGCTCAGTCACAAGAGCTGGCCATTGCGTGGCAGTGTACACGCTGTATGGTTAAAATAGTAATTGTTGAGATACTGCTAGAGTCTCTTACCTTGGGCTCCTTGACTGTAAAACATCCTCTGAGCAGACTCGACATCCAAAAAGTAGTCCATTTTGAAGGAACTTAATGTGTGTGTGCAACGCTCTGGTATGATCAATCAGATTCCTGGGAAAGCAACACAGATGTCAGACAGAAGAAAGTTGTTGAGTTTCTTGGTGGGGAAAAAAACAAACAAAACAACAGCATAGGCAGTCATTAAAGGATGTAGTTTGGCATATTAGAATCAAAACATTTTCAAATCGCTATTCATAGAGCTCCACAAGTATCCTTTGCTATTTTAGGACATTTGGTTTAAACCTTTGTCTAAAGACATAAGAGAAAATTGCTGCTACAGTAATATTACCTTTTTAGTGCAATCACCTTTATGCCAGCCACATTCTCAATTTCTTTCAGTACATACTTAGGTTCCTCTGCCTGTTATATTTGCACTTAAAAAAGAGATCAGAAATCCTCGGGGGTGCCCAGGTCACTCAGTGCCAAGGGCAGCAGCAATGCTGGGACCGCTGAGCAGTCGCTGTAACAGGCTACACTGGTGCTGCATACGGCTAAATACAGCACTAGAAAAGAAATGAACAGAAGAATGAACAGAAACCAACCTTTCCTTTTTCTCCCCTCTTACTGACCAGAAAGAAGTAGCAGCAAAATACTGCACCAGTAGTTTTAAAAGCGGTGATAAGAGTGACAATTAAGACATGGTGGGATACTCCCAGGACAGTTTCTCAGTCAATATTTGTATTTTTGGAATCCTTCTGAACTTTTGGTCTGTGTAGACCACAGGTTACATCTGCGTGTCCAAGACACCTCTGCCAGCACAGTTCCTGGGATTATGCACCTTAACCTGACCCATGCTACCTCTTTCATTTTCATCTGTTCTCAGCAACTCACACAAAAATCCAAGGTTTGCAGAAAAGGCACAATCCGATCTGCCTTCCACACCTCGCTTAGTTACAGCACAATCATAAACATGCAAACAGCTCTGCACGACGTTTATTTTCAGACAGACAGACAAAAATACCTCCAGTTCTTTTCCATACAAACCTAACAGAAAGATTTGGGCAGAGAGACTTGCAACCCTTGCTTCAAGCAATTCCTTTAATTATGTTGGCAAAAATCAGGAAACTGGGGTTCCAAAGCTTTTTCTGTTGTCTTCAATTCAGCTTTCATCAACATGCAGTCCTTTCTGAAATTCAGAAGCCTACCTTGGCAAGGAAACTTTTAAAATTCCTCAGCAATTAACTTGACTGTAGCACTTCCCAATCCAGAAGCTATACTTACTGCAAAATATCAAGAGCTGCCCGGCAGTCGTGTAAGCTCCAGTAGTTTCAAGGAAGGTTTCTTTGATCTTACTAAATGTCCCCAGTGTAAGCAAACAATTTTGATTGTTTGATTGGAACTCTGATGAATAATGCATAACGTCAACTGGACTTCCTTTATCAGATAAAAATGGCCAGGAGATGTTGTTACTTAGCAACAGGAGGTGACACTATGATCATCTTCTCCACTCCCCCTCACCCTTCATACTGAAAAATTAAGCCCCTGGTTTCGATTTGATAAAAACTTTCCCAAGAAAAAAAAATCTTCTTCAAGTTTCCTGAAGAATTTGGTTTTTTTCACTCCGATCTTCCTCACTGCAGCTCGTGTTCTGAGGTATTTTTAAGTGTTTCATAATGATTAACCATAGGATTGTGTTTTGTGTAGAAATTTGCTTCCAGTAAGTGAAATGCCTACTTTCTTCATTTACCATAAGGGTAATGAGACTGTTAAATATTTTGCTATGAATATAATGTAAATCATGTCTTAGAAAGATTCAGTTCTTATCTGGTACTGCTTACTGGACAAGGCATACAGAAAAAAAGCAACACACAAAACATGCCAGTAATATTATGAAATATATAAATTATCCAGAAACCTTTTCCATACCAGAATTCCTACTTTTAAGTGATTCATTCATTCTTGAAGATGCTGTAATACTCGAGACAAGCATTATCTAGGAATCATTGCATTTCTGCATGAGATACAGCCTTGTACAAAAACACACGGTGAAGCTTTTTGCAGAAAGTATGCATTGATCAAAAGCAGAAGCACTGTGAAGGATTTTGAAAATAAATAAATAAAATCACATGCAGGAGATAAGTACTTACCAGTGTTACTGACCTCTTTCCATCCCACTGTCATGGAATAAGACTGAACAAATGCAACCCAGTCTGTGAGCCAGAATGAACAGCTTCTAATTTTCACTTCAACCTCGAAATCAAGAGTACTGAATACAGAAAGGTGACGGATCTGCTGTTTTATATTATGATGAAGTGAAAGCTCTTAGCACAGATCTGAGTAGAACTGCTTTTTTTTATACTACATTAGCCTGCTAATTTGAGGAAAGTGAAAGGCTTTGTTTTACTGTCTTTTATCTGTTCTCTTTGCTACCCCCACAATTTCATTTGCATTTAAAATTATTCTTATGTCTCCAATGCACTCCAAGGTGTGGAGCATTTTCTAATCGTGATGAATGTTCAGTGTGGTTTTTGTGCAATTCCACTTTTATTCTGAGCCAGAAACATGGTGAGTAATTATAATTGCCAGCTATTTTCTAGAATGAAATACAGAGTGGTTGTCTGATGCAGTTTCTGATTTTTCCTCCATTTAGCAGTACATTGCAACAAACTACTCAGTCAAAGCATCAGTAAAAACATAAATCAAATAGCGCAGTGTCATGTCATGATAGCTTAAACATGCATATCCACAGATTGTGAAAGCAGAATAAGATTCTACTGAGATAATTTCAATAATAATATGCCTTTCTCAAGTTTGAAAGTGGGCTTGGACAGTTAATAAACTGAAATGTAACACAGTTATTTTTTTTGTTGGCTTCCAGTTGATCTAGCTTAGCATTCCTGGAGTCTCACATTGTTTGGATTCGGAGCCCTAATGAAGCCAGGCACTGGGGGCTGACAAACACGTTGCTATTAAGTTGCATGGGACATCCCTCATGAGAGGGTCAGGACCTGCTTTGCCCAGCAGTTCACAGGATGGGTCCTCAAATTCTGATGTTGGAAGCGGACCAGAATGTGACAAAGGCAGTGATAAAGCAATCTCAGAAGTTCTGGCCAAAAGAAGCACCAGGCTGAGTATTCAGATGTTTGCAGATGATCTGCTCAAAACATCACTGCCCTCTGAAGTGCATTGCCACCAAACAAAACTGGTGCTCAAAACTGGGGGTTCTGAAAGGTCAGATTTTCATTTCAGCATCAGCCAGCTCTTTAAATCAAGTAGCAAAGATTTTTTGGCTTTTAAGAAGAAACCCAAGAAGATAAATAAACGCTCAGAGTAAACTCTCAGTTCTTCGGTGCAGGCTAGAAAGTAAGAATCACCCCGGGCAGGCTATACCATGGATTTCCACTAAAAAATTTCTTTCATGCATCTGCAAAGCACCAAGGCAGTATCAAAGATAGGGGTGAGCTACGTGATTCTCAGGTAGAATCAGGCATACATTACACCCTATACATTGGCACCATACTAAATGTGATTGCATTGAGTGGGCGTCTCACAGTGCTGCCTCCATGGTGGATCTGGCTTATGCAAACAGTGCTCCTGTTTTCTGAGGTATGACAAACGTTCTCATTCCTCAACACAAATTAAAGCAAAAACAAACAGCAAGAACACTATAGGCTTCTCTCTTGCACGCCTTGTATTTGAGAGAGTTTATGTTTGCCCTGATGACTACTGAACAGTAGATCCTTCCAATCTGTCCTCTGCTAATTACTAGATTAATTATGTTTTGGACCACAGACTGTTTGCCCCTTTAGCCCCACTGACTTTCTTTAACAGAAAACCAGGAAAAAAAGAAAGAAAGACAAGGAACAGACACACAGATGGAAAAGAAGAGGACAAAAGAAGATTATTCTTCACGTTCTGCAAGGATATCTGCTCGCTTGCTTTTTAGAGGCAGTGGATCTCTCAGTCAAAACCAGGCTGAGAACAATACAACTTTGCATGCCGGAGAATGTTTTACAACACCTGTCCATTAGCCTTTGGTGTGTTCTTCTGATCCCCTTTGTCATCATCCTTTCAGTCTGCACTGTCACTTCCATCCTGACCGACAAGTGCAGCCATTGAAATCACCAGCAATCTCTGCTGACCATTGCAAGACCAACCATCTCAGGGTTTTACGGTTCACTTTAAATTATTGTGCAGCAGTTTTGACAGCTGCCAAAGAGCTCTCTCTGACTAGGGGGTACTTAGCAACGAGAAAGATAACTGCACCTTTTTATTTATATGTTTCTGTGGCATTAATCACAATGAGGGAAATCCTCGCCTGCCTGGTTTCAAAGCCTTCAGGATGGCAGCGCACATTTGACCTTCAGTACTTCACACAGGGAAATCCATTACCTGTAGTTCAGCTGAAAAGCCTACCTGCCTAGAAGAATGTTCAGATGAAACAGAACAGTTCTGAGATGAATATGGTTCCCAGATCAGACTTTACATATCCTTGAAGCTCACTCAGAAAGTGCGGTACTCTTCACGCTCATTCGAGGGCAACCACAGATAGAGCCAGAAACTGTAGCCTCCATTTCTCTGAAAGCTTCCCTACGCTCCATCACCCCTGAAGCCAAACATGGAAAGACTCTGCTGTTGACCAGACCTCTTATCAGCACGGATCCCTATTCAGGATAGGTTTGCAATGGTTTTGTACTGCAGACAGATACCCACAGAGGAGCAGACTGAGACTGAAGTGTTTGTGAGCTACATGTTAAAACCACCCAACCGACCTCAGAGAAAAATTGTCACGCTTTGCAAAAATCTAAAGCTGCCATTCTTCATCATATGCTTAAGTAACCTACTGCATCACATTTGACTTTTTCCCAAATTAAAAAAAGAAAACTGAAAAAAAATTCAAAAAATCAACAAATCAACCCTCAAAAGGAAAGTAATTGAACACTTGGCATTTAAAAGAAGTGAGTAGCCTTCTGGTTTTCTAACAGTCAGATACATGTAGGCAACAGGGCTGGCTCTTTTTCCTACCCTGAACTCTCTATTGAGAACATAACTGTTAACTGTAGTGACTCAGAGCTTAAAAAAAAAAAAAAAAGGAAAGAAAGAAAAAAACGAAAGAAAGAAAGAAAGAAAGAAAGAAAGAAAGAAAGAAAGAAAGAAAGAGAAAGAAAGAAGAGAGAAAGAGAGAAAG
>NW_024884253.1:82260476-82302969 GCF_019232065.1 Centrocercus urophasianus | reverse complement strand
ATAGATAGATAGATAGATAGATAGATAGATAGATAGATAGATAGATAGATAAAACAGAAGAATATTTACAAGAGAGAAAACAACATCCATCACGGATGCTGTGATGATTGTTGATCATTTGTAAACCTCACTTCCAACATGGTTTCCAGCAGCGAGGCCTTTATTGTCATCTACACAACAGTCTGCCCTCATTTTATCTCTAAAGAAGTTTGGTTTTTTTCCCAGGAGACATGATGTATCATACCCTAGAAATACCTGAGCTCTTTGCCAGGTTAATTGCTTGTTTAATTGTATTGTCCATGTGAGCTATAAGATGTCTCTATCCTATATCTTTATTTTTTATGTATTCATTTATTTTTAGGAGCACCTGAAAGCTTTTGACCGGGAAGTAAATGCATTTGTGGACTATATGTTTGGACCTCGAGGTAAGCTGCTCCACCTACAGTCCTTTTGGGAAACCTTGCCCATCCAGATTACCACTCAAATATTCTGATAGTTAGAAACACTCAACAGCCAACGTTTTCTCTCTGAATAGTTTGTAAAATTGAAAAATATGAACTAGGCAGAATCATGAAATATTCCTAGGCAGGAAAATAACACTGTTGTAGGAATTCTGTCAAAGCTCTGCACTTATAGAAAGCCAATTCATTTCTTGCTTTGATTGTTTGACGTATTACCTGTAACACAAATTAAAACCAGTCACATCATACTGCAGATGAAAAAAGAAATGAAACATTTTTTTTCAAGCTTGCAAATATCACTAATTTTTAGAGTCCGTTGTTTCTGAAAATATAATAAGATTTCAGCTTTACATCTCAGTATAAATTTAAAAAATGAAAACTTTGATTTTTCTGAAAGTGGAAGTTCTGTTCTTGGGGGAATGACACTCAGTAATCTAGGCATCGTTTGGCCCATCTACCAAACAAAAGCATAGTTCAGAAGGATGCTCAGCACAGCAGCAATAAAGCACTTTTAGCACTTTGCAGGATCACACCCACAATTTCAATAACCTGATAGATGGTGTGCAAGAACAGGTGCATCTTTTGATGCTGAGAATAACCTGAATTACCATAGTGCTTGTTTAGCAGAACTTGGAGGTGCCTAGTTTCAGTCCTAAGAGAGCACAGGTAACAGCCGTAACAACAGTTAGAGCCAGGGACAAAAATAATGAAGTAGGACTGCAGAAAGAAAGAGAAGGGCTACTGCAAGGTGAGGATGGAAATGTCAAAAATCAGGATTAAGATTAGAACAGGGCCAAGCAACTAAAGTGAAAAGCAAGAGAAGAGTTTAGACAGCAGACCCAGCCATCAGGGAAGGCTCTTGTGAGGCAATCTGCTGCTGGTAGGCCTGGTTTTCAGGGTGTCCAATTTCAGGAACAGTGCTTAAAGCCAAAATTGCTGCTGGTGGGGATGGATGATATGTTCTCATTTTGTTACAGTAGTATTCTCTAAATTGCAGAAACAGTTCTTGCTTATTTAGGAGGAGAAGGGAAAGAAAACTGTAACATTCTTAAAACCAATAAATTCTCTTTCTTTTTTTTTTTTTTTTGCTGTCTGGCTGAGTACAAAATGTTTTCCATCCTTTCTGCTGTAGATGCAGAGCTTGAAAGAAAGCTTTCTAGTGAATAAACAACAGCTTGGGAACCGCAGCAGAAGCAATTAAACAAACTCATTCTATCTGCCTTAATTAACAGCCTCTACAGTAATGTATTTTAATAGTATCAAAAACCAAAACCTGATTATTAGCATAAAAGTACTGCTGTTGTTTTTTTTTAATGGGAGTGGAATTCTCCACCACTTCTCTTTCCTCACTGGTTCAGAATACATTTTTTTGAAGGGGCAAGTTGTAGTCAGTCCAACACAGAGTCCAACACAGATCTCTTTGGATTTTTACAAAGCACTTCAGTTGTGTACCATCTGTAATACTTGCCAAGTACATCACCATCATCACCATCCCTCTCCAGACATAAATGCTGAAGATAGCGTTTGTTTCTCCATGCCTCTTCACCATGCTCTTTTATTTGGAACTGGTTGTGTAATGATGCTGCATCACGCATTTCAGGTGTAAGAAAGCTTCCTCCAAAATGTTTACACCCATAAATCATTCACAGTCATACGCAAACTGTTTTAAATCGGATAGAATGGCCCCGCAAACCAAAATCTAATGAATTCTTGGGAGAGTTTTCCCAGTTGTCTAAAAGCAACAAGTGATCCCCCTTCTTTCTCTGCACGAGTTTTCATATACTATACCCACTTCATTCGGCAACAAGACAGCTTACAAATAAACATCAGTGCTCTATTCTTTTCAAATCGGTCCCATATATGTGGCCTATATTTTAGGTAGCAACTCTTGAAATAGGAGAATCACTACACTGGCTATAGTTATCATTACTTGATGCCAAATTAGGGACAAAACCAGGCATGAGTTCCTGGATGCAATCTTTGCTCACAGTTGTAGTTACCAGATTAACACAAACTGCAGTACTGCACAATTAGAACAAGGGGTGTGCTGTCAAAGATACAAATTTGATTGAGATGAAGGTCTCTTTTGTGCTTGTGCTTTTCACTGCCAGCTGGACTTTGCACACAGATTTAGATCAAATTTACATTTGACCTTACAGACCAAGTCCTTTGGATCAGGGAACAGAAGATGCATACATACTTATCAGTTGCATCTCTTGATAAGAAGTGGTCTTACAAATTGATTTTTGTCCATGTTACCCTGGATGGACTATCTATACAGAAGACAAAATGATTAAGAGTGAAAAAAGCATGTTGCTCTGGAAAAAAAAAAAACTTTTTTCAGGGCCTTCATGTTCTACTGATATTATTTAGCATTACACAAAGCAACACTGAGTTGTAGGACCCAAATCTAGTTAATGGGTTGCTTTTTTTAATCTGTCAAAGAAGCAAAAGAATAGACATGTTTTAACAAAGTAGGATAAAGTAGTGAGCGCTCTCTCTACTCAACTGAATATAAACACTAGTAAAGCATTGCTGCAGAACCATCTACCCTCAGCATCTGAAAAGATCAGAATCTACTCACACAACAGCTGGCCAAAGCTATGCAGTGACCTCAATCAAAACGTTTCTCAGCCTCACTGATAAAAGACCGATAGGTCTAAAGAGCCTGGGAGGCTTGCCACTCATTTCAAAGGAGCCAAGATTTCGCCCCAAAAGCCTGGCACATCGTGGCCAGTGGCTGTGAATGAGCTTATTCACAGAACAGCCAGCTTGGGTGCGCCTGCTCCTACTCGTGTTGTCATCCAGCATTTTCACACTGTGGTTTTATTCACTGCAGTAGTCTCAAATTCAGATAATGGATGGGTTCAACAGTGTAAAAATAATGCTTCCTCTCATTGACACTGTATTCCTTGAACATAGAGTAACCTACTGCCAGTCAATATAAATACTCCAGCTTTTTGTTTTGTTTTGTTTTTTAATACAGTCCCTTTCCTTTGCCTTCCCACCACTTAAAAATCTCCCACTTTTGTGATTCAAAGACACGGAAACAAAACGATTAGGATTTTCTGGCTGCTTTTTACTGATAACTATCTTACCCTTCAAGGTACCAAGGTCAAGTAGGAAAACTATCAGTAAGGAAACTGGTTTTAACAATTTCTCTAGACACCTGAAAATGAAACAGATCATAAACTTGTCATGCTGACCTGAGCAAACACGAGCAGTTTTGATTTTGTATGGATCAGGCCACATGGTTGTGGCCACTCACTGCAGAGGAAAACCTAGCTTTCTGAGGGCATATTAGGACAGATCTGGCACTGTTTAATTTGTATTCTTGTCTCTTCTAATTGCTTTTCCTTGTTGAGCAAACATACTGCTTACTTATCTGATACCAGTTGGCCTTTGGGCAAACAAGCTTTGTAAACCAAACGTTGTCTCCTCCAATGGGGAGATCTTTTCTAGAGAGCACTCTTGCTGATATGACTGCTTTCTTCATCTTCATTTAGGAGAAACCAGTTAAATAAGTTAAACCCTTTCACTCCTGAGATATACACTAGATCATCTCTTACACATACAACCTTCACCAGTCCTCTGACTTCTGTGTCCTGTTTAGAGGCCACATGGGAGCAGAATTATCTCAAAAACATCCATTCCAGAGCTCCCCAAACCTCTTGTCACTTTTGAAAGGGTTGTTGGAAGCATTTTACTCTCACAGTTGGTCACATTAAGATGACCTTAAATAGGTATTGAGACCTGAAAATAGAAAACAGGCTCTCTACATTGATAACCTACAGCAAAGCAAGGCCACTCTTCAGGAAGGGTGGTGCTTTGCAATACATGGTTGTGCTTTCGTGTCTGGTTTAGCCATACTCCTCTCCTCTACTGGGGAGAGGAGCTGTTTTGGGAGTCCAGAAGGAAAAAGCAAAACCAGGAGAGCACTGGATTGAAACACAGGCTGAAAACACATCTCTCTTCATGCACTGTGAACACCTGTCCTTGAACCTAACACCTTTTAATTAATGTAATGTCAGTGTTTGTATAAAACGTACTAAATTTTGAACAGTTTCTGAAAGCAGAACTGCACAATAGCTTCTCTCTAACTTACTTCTTCACATACAGATTTAGAACAGCCTTTTTGAAAAACCATGATGCTCCTTGTTATTTCCTCAGATAAGTGCCCAAAGAATGCTGTTGTGATGAATTAACTTCAAATTTTGCTCCGTGTTGAAAAAAATAAATAGAAAAAAAAATTCTCTTACTTATGATATCCAGCTGCTCATAGGGCAACAGAACAGTCCCTGCAGATTGGCATGCAGGATTAGGCTTTGCTCATACACACTGAACTATCTGATTACTGTCAATGAGATTACTTGTGTGAGTAAGGCAAGCAGGATTTGACCTTAATATTGCATTCCAGAATCAGGCAAATGGAACAGAAACCATGAGAAAGCAAGCTTTTACATTAGTAAGTATCTTTGACAACCATCAAAGTAATCATTTGCAATTTCTTTTTTAAATACAATGTTTTTGGAAAAAACTTTGTAGAAATGTTTTCCATCTAAAGCATTTTACTTTCATATGGACATAAATGCAAAGTTAATGTGTGAATTGACAAGCTTTCATGCATACTTCATATTTAATACTATCTTCAAGCTGTCCGTCCATGAACAGGCTAAGGTGTGGTGTAACTAAATATTAAGTTAACACATTAATTAAAAGGCAGACAGGATTATTTTCTTCTTTTCATTTTCTCATTCTTGCTAAAATGAGGAGGTGAAAGCAACCTTAGGTTGCTATGGAATGTTTTTGTGTGGCTTTCACCACATTCTCTGAACTAGTGTGTCACATAGGGGAGGAAATAGCAGTGGATGGCTCTTAAGGTGAGCAGAGCATGGCAGATCCACTCTCAGGCTTTTCACAATATGACCTGCCATATTTTAGCAGTATTTCACTACAACATTAATTGCTTCCTGCATGCATTTCTTTTCAGATTCCAGAGTTAGAGGATGGCTCCTTTTGGATTCTTACCTTCCCACCTTTTTCCTCACTGTGGCATACCTGCTGTGCATATGGCTGGGCAACAAGTTCATGAAGAATAGGCAGCCTTTCTCCCTTAGGGCTCACCTCATTGTATATAACCTGGGGATTACACTGCTCTCCTTGTACATGCTCATAGAGGTAAGTGTTCTTCAATGCAGCACAGCTGACAAAGGTGAGAAACATACATTTTTTAGCAAAAGAAAAACTTAGAAGCATAATTTTACAAGGAAATTTGATATCAACAGCAAAGTAAATTTAACATCAAGCACATAGCAATTGGGCAGACTTGCAGAGTACCTCCCCAGATTAGCTCTCAGCCAGTTTCAGCTGTCCTTTCTGAGCTCCAGTCCATCCCTGGAGACAACTGACCACTGCCAGGGCAGCGTTTACAAGTTTGGATTTGAATCTAAGCAGTCGCTCAGCTAAAACAGGCCCACATCTCGTTCAGCACACAAGTACGTTCAAGGATTGTTTTTCATTTGCATGACTGTTGATGGAATTATTGTTTTGAACAAATGCCCATATTTAAATGTATACTGATTTACATGAGAGTTGGTACTGATTTATTATACTGGCAATTCAATGGTATTTTTCTACTGTCCTGACTAAAAAGCTTCCATCACATGGCCAGATAATAGAAACATTAAACATCAGACAGATGATAAAAACCTGCCACTTCAGCCAAGAGTGGGTGCTCTGGGGACTGGGAGGATGAATGTGATCTCATAGATTATTTCCTGAGTGTTTATCAGGAAGGACTGCTCACAGAAATCAGGATCCCTTCAGAACCAGAAGGGAGCTATGAAACAAACACTAGAAGACAAAAAAATCTAAAACACTTTTTGACTTGGCAAGAAAACGACTCAGGGCATCAGAAACCTGGGCTGAAGGTTCTGCTTGGTGTTAGTGTGATCTGTAGAGGTGTGAGCTGACACCACACATTCTTGCCTGTGCAGCTCTCTCAGCATTTCTTGCTTTAAGGGCTCTCAACTACACAGCAGTTTCCATGAGAAAACCAAGACTGTTCTTTTAGCTGGTCAGGAAACTGTGCTTCACTCAGAGGCCAAACAGAACCCTAAAAGGGTTTCAAGTTTTAAATTAATTTGAGCTAAACCCCAGGTGAGCGACCAGGTCAAAAAGCTAAACAGCAATTCAGATTTGTGCATTTGTGAAGTAGACAGAGAGTTGGAGGTGAAGTGGGACCTTGTGAGCTGGTCCTGGTCAAACCTCTGACTTCTGGAGTCACTCTGGGTATCTGAGAGCATAGGATGAGGCCCAGAACTAAGAAGAAACAAGCCCAATTATTGCTGGAAGGTCTGATGACTTCATACTGATTTTTCCCCAGAATTTACATTAACACTTCAGTGTTTACAACTCTGTACTGAAAATCTATACAGATATCTGTCTTTAGTAGCAAAACTCAACAAAAAGGATTGATTGTACTGAGAAATACTGCTCCCTACCCCTTATAAGCTGATTCGGCCTGCCACAAGCAAGTGAATAAGAAATTTGGCAAGTTGCAGGTGAATTAAGTGAACTTGTGTTTTGCTACCTTCATATCCTTGTAGGAACTGCATTGAATCACAGAATGGTTGGAGTTGGAAGGGACCTTTAAGACCATCTAGTTCCATCCCCCTGCTGTAGGCAGGGATACTTCCCTCTAGACTAGGTTGCTCAAAGCCCCATCCAGCCTGGCCTTGAACAGTTCCAGGGAGGGGACAGGAAGCTGGCTCCCTTCCAGTTGCCTCATTGCCCTTCCCAAGGCTAACTTCACTGCAGATGGCCACTAATTTGCACAAGTCCTCAGACAAGTCCCTTCAGACCTGGTCTCTGTAGCTGGAGGCTGCTGACTTGCATCACAGTACAGCTCTGGACTGTCGACCAGGCTGGCTGTACATTGCAGAAGCCACTCTTTCATGATAGTGTCTCTGTATAGAATAACTTGTTTCATAGCCTGTTTGCCTGGTTCCTATTCACAGCTTCTACTGTGAAGGAGCACAGTGGATGCTGAGACTTGCAGACCTGCCTGAGGAGCTTGAACGTCCCTTCTGAAGGGAAACAGGCAAATCATAGAATTGTTTGAGCTGGAAGGGACCTGTAAAGACCATCTGATCCAACTCCCCTGCAGTGATCAGGGATACCTACAGCTGTTGTAGGTATCAGGGATACCTACATCACACTGTTCAGAGCTCCAACCAGCCTGACCTGGAATGACTTTAGGGACGGGGCATCCACCACCTCTAAGGGCAACCTGTTCTGGTGCTTCACTGAACAGGAGGACAGAAATCTTCAGTAGTGAGTAAGGGTATAGTGTCTCCACATTTCAAAACACCTCATTTCCAAAGCCTCTCTGGCTCCTACTCCCTCTGTCTTAAATGGAAGGTAAGCTCTTTAAGACAGGAGTTGCCTATATTTAGAGCCTTCTCCACAGTAGTTTATGTAAACACAGCTGATCTCTCCAGTGAGTATGATTCAGGATTAATTCTTAATTAGAGAGATCTATAACAATGGCCTTATTCCTCCATCCTCCCACTTCATCTCCAACTCTGACCTCTGTAACAGAGATAAACCACAAAATAATGTGCTCTGTTATAAAGATGAATAACAAATTGTTCTACTTCTCTTCTTGGTTTTGTTTACAAGATGCCACACATCTTTTCTTGTGATAGCTTCAGAATGGAGTGGTTACTTCTTAGATGTTCAAAAGAAAAAGACCTTGTCTATGTTAGGAGTACATCCCAAATGCAGACTGTCCAATATGCTAGCTTTAATAAGAAACATGATAAACCAACTGATGATAAACCAACTGTGCTGCAATTCTTCAGCTCTTCACTGTGCCTAACCTAGTTTCACAGTCCTTTAACTGCAGCCAAATCATGCAACCTCAAGGCAGGAAGTCAGAGGTTGTAGCAAAAGCTCTTAACAAAATGTTTTTAAATCTTCAAAGGCAGATTTCCACTTCTGATCCAGAAGCTTTCTGCATCACACCAAGGGCATGAGATATCTCAGGGCCAATTTTAGCTCCATTAACTGCAAGTCCAACCAATCCCTTGAGTTCTCAAGTTGTACCATGTATGAAACAACTACTGTCATCTTAATAAAAATCAAAACCTTTAACAGTTTCACTGAATCAAGAACATGCCTTTCCTCTACACAAATCTATGCTTAATACTGCAAAGGTGCCAACTGTGAAGAGGAAACCAGCTTAATGTTAAAAGCAGTCTAGTCTTTATGTATTTTAAAATTAATTCATGGGCAAGCCAGCTCTCAGACCACACTCCATAGACCTGCAGGTTGAAATCTTCACAATTTTGTTGCTGAATTATACCTGGAAACAAGGCAGACAAACGCTGATGTCTGAATTGAGAAACTACTCCCATGATGTTACTCTTTATCATTAAGAGGAAAAGACAATCTCTATCAGTGTCTTAGCTTGCTTTCCCCAGCACTATCACAACTGTCCTATTTAAATTAAATCTCAGCTAGTTGTCATGCTTCCACCCGTCCTTGGTCAGTTGGGCACTGAGAAAACCAGGGCTCTGGGACCATCTAGGTCAGATTAAAAAGATCTAGAGATGTGTCATTAGCATATGAGTGGCGTGATGTCTCGAGTGCCTTTATCCTCAGGTAGATCCATGGACTTACTACAAATCCATAGGAGGTGAGCGAGGATTGTAAGCAAGTAACCTATCTGTGTGAGTAAGCAGGTCTTGCATGTGAGACCTGTCAATCCAAAGCAAAAGTCAGAGCTGCCTGCTGGGTGCTGAAGGAATAAAGCAGAATTGCACAAGTACTATGAGCCCAGTGCACCAAGCTTCTAGAGAGACCAGAATAAAATTCTTATACCTTGCAAGATTAGGAAAAAAGCATCATGATTACCTCTATTTTTCATTTTTCCAGGAGCTGAAAGTTCAATGCACAGCAAGTCTGAAGTTTCTGAATTAGATTTATGACCTGAAAGCAGATCATAAGTACCAAGATGATGGGAGGATTTCCAGGAGTTCAAGAATTGCATTCTCTGTATTCTCTGAGAGCAGAGAAAGGTCAAAAGCTTAATGCTAGCATAATTAGGGCCACCATTTTCAGCCCTACACATTGCAACTGGGATGACATCTCAGTATGATGCCAGGATAACAGAAGGCAAACTGAAATAAAATTGTATTTATTTCATTATTATAATGCCTAAAAAGAGAAACATGTGCTTCCTTACTGTGCAAATATTAAAAAGTAGAGCAGATAGAGCTTGAATATTGGAAGACCTGAGGAAAGTTTAAAAAAAAAAAATAAAAATCGTTTTAGATCCCAGTTGTTTTCAACTGTCCTGGAGTTTTGCTACAGAAGTCAACAGATTAACAAAATGACTTACTTTAATATTGTAACAAATAATTATTTAGTCCTTCACAAGTTGTCAAGCAGTTAGCAACCCTAAATTTAGCAGAGAAACAAGGACTGGTACTTGAGTTGATGGCCTCCTTTGAAGTAAGGCTTTTGTTAGGACAAAAAGACCATTGTAAGCTTAGGGGAGCAAGAAGAAAAGAACAATAAGAGCAATCAGAAGAAATGAGGTATGCTTTCTTACCATTTGGAGGAAAAGAAAAAAAAAAAGGAGAAAGTGCAAAATGTGGACAGCAAAAGGTCACTGACAAGGCTGTGCAAAACAGTGAAGCATCAGGACCAAAGTAACTGAGTTTTTTGAACAAATTAGAATGCAGCTTGGGTAGAATTACATTCCCAGGCATTCTTCTACCCTAAACAGAGTATTTGTTGAGAGAACTGAGGAGCTGACTTTGCTGCTCTCATTTGCAGTTCTTGCTGGACACATCATCCTCATAGCTCGGGTTTCATTCTCTGAATTCTCCATGTCTCTCCTAATGACCTTCCTGAGCTCTGCATTTAGGTACAACTTTTAGCCAGTTTGTTAACGAAGCAGCACTTGGTCTCACCTACTTTTTCAAGTAGGTTTTCGTAGAACATTACTGGAAATCAAGAGCAAAATTTCATATGACAAGGTTTATCACATCATACAAGGTAGCATACAAAAGCTGTCCAAGATAGGAGATACAATCTTCCAGTGTGTCACACTGGAACAGGTTGCCCAAGGAGGCTGTGGATGCTCCATCCCTGGAGGCATTCAAGGCCAGGCTGGATGTGGCTCTGGGCAGCCTGGTCTGCTGGTTGGTGACCCTGCACATAGCAGGGGGTTGAAACTAGGTGATCTTTGAGGTCCTTCTCAGCCCAGGCCATTCTATGATTCTATAAACAATACCATCACATTTAAAGAATTGTAAGAGCATTCACCATGTGAAAAGGAACACAACTGAGCCAGTAAGAATAATATGCTTAATATCAGAGAAACAGAGACCTAGTAACTGAATGCCCCCTGTCTAGTTCCCAGCTTCTCTTCCAGATACGTACCTGGCTCATTTCGTACCTCCCATTAGGTGAGCTGCTTTCCTTCTACACAGTAGATGGCCTCCTTGAAATTGGTCGTCTGTCCATTTCTCCACTCAGCACCACATATACTCTCCCCTTCTTCCTGCATTTAACAACATACAATACGGAGATTTGCTTATAGCATAAGGAAATATTTTTCCTTTTGCACTTCTTTGGATTTACCTTTTGTTTGCTTGGTTGGTAGCCGGGATTTTTCTCAAGGACAGCAAGGGTCTCCTTACTAGTAGGTCTGTCAAGCTCTGTTCATACTGTTCAGGAAACAGTAAAATATTCAGTTGTGAGCTTTAGAGTAAGGATCACTGCACTAAGTAACAAGAGATATTCATGGATGCCTGGAAGGCTGTAAAGCCAGAGAAATGTAAAAGGTGCACTATTTCAGTCCATATTTCCAAAAGAATTTGAAGCCTTTGCAAGTGTAAAACAGAAGATACTAGCAAGTTGTCTGGTCTGCAAGCATCAGTTTACAGAATGAATGGGAACTTACAATACTCTCATGACGTTGTTTTGCTTCAGAACAGCTACAGGAGAGGGGGAGGACTGCCTTGTCTATTTCCAAACATCACTGCTGTGTTTTCTATTCCAGCTCATCCTCGCCACGTGGGAAGGAGGCTACAACTTGCAGTGCCAGAACCTCCACAGCGCTGGGGAGGCTGACATCCGGGTGAGGACAGACAGCACTCAGCCTCAGCAGCAGTCCTGCAGCAAACAGATGTTTACTTCCTGATTCGGTGCAGATGCATCCTCACTATAGAAAGCATGGCAGGGAGCATTTTTACAAGCCATGCATCAGGACACACACGTATATACATACACACATATGCACGTATGTGTATGATTCCATGTGTGTATACATATACATACATATAGAGAAATGTTTTATATATATTTTTGTCCTGACTATGGAGAGTATATGGATCATTTTAAAACCTAGGAGAAAAATCAGTCACCTGCATTGTTGAGCTGTAGATGGAAATACATTCAAGCCAAACTCTAAACTCTAGAAAACTCCAGATCCCTTTTTGCTGCCTTGGCTCATCTCTAATTTCAAACCTCATTTCTGCATCACAGCAAGTCTGTGTGTTCAGCCCTGTTGCTTTCCAGATAACATCAGAGCTTGAGGGGGAGAGACTAGATAACCCATGATTTTCTTCAGCCTTCAAAATTTGTGTTTTGGCAAGGAAAATGTCAGTTAAATGCCTTTTCCCATCATCAAGAAAGTGTAAACAGAAACATCCTTGAAAGAAAATACATCTTTGATTAAAACAAACAAACGGAATGACTATAAGGCCCATCATTGAAGTATGTTTTTAAACTGTAAAAACATTCAGAATTGTTAACCATAAATTTATATTAGATGATCACATTTAAGAGTGATCAGTTCTCTACAAACTGCTTCATTCTTCAAAGAGAAATAAAACTCAAGCCAGAGGTTGTGCTCCTCCTTCAACATGACTTTGATGCCTTTGGAAGAGTAGTGCACCTAATGATGAAGTACAGCAGTTTTTAAGCCCTTTTTTGGACAGATATTGATCTCCTGATGCTTTGTTTTTGCTTTTACAGGTAGCCAAGGTGCTATGGTGGTATTATTTTTCTAAAGTAATTGAATTTGCAGACACTATCTTCTTTGTACTGAGGAAGAAAAGCAGCCAGATCACCTTCCTCCACGTGTATCACCATGCCACGATGTTTAACATTTGGTGGTGCGTTCTGAACTGGATACCTTGTGGGCAAAGTAAGTCTCTGTTCTGTCCATCACCTGAGGGATGCACCACCAGTAGCTGGAGGGGAATCACAGCACTGTGCAAAGCCAGTGCTTCCCTGCGTTACAGCACAGCATAGAGTTCACAGCTTGTCATTCAGAATTGCTGAACGTGTGCAGATCTCAGTGAAATTAAGAGCAAGGTTAAAAGTTCAGTGCAAAAAAGAAATGAAATGTTACGCCTTAGATTCTTCACTTAGCTGCCACAACTGCTCGTGTTTACATTTCTTCAAACAACTTTTAGACAGGTAATGAATGATACACAAAGGTTCAAAACCACTACCTGAATTCTGAACAGGGCAGCTCTGTCTGGTTCGTGCTGTCTTACACTTCGCACTGAAATGGCAGAAACATCAGCCTTCTGAGAGTCATTCCACTTAGATCTAACATATTTTACAACACTGACCTCAGACAGTGGTAAGGCACTGGCACTGCCCAGGAAAGAGATGGAGTCACTGAGGTTCCTGGAGGTTTCAAGAACCACGTGGATGTGGCACATGGGGACGTGGTTTAGCAGATATGGTGGCGATGGGCTGATGGTTGGACTAGATGATCTCAGCAGTCTTCTCCAACCTTAATGATTCTGCAATTCAAAGTGACTTAGCTTTTAAGACACCACAACAAGCTTCATCTCCCCTGCTGAGGTGGAGAAGGGCCACAGACCATTTACCAAAGGGTAGATAACTATTTCAAGTGTCTCATAACACACTTTTCCAGGGCTTTGTACAAGTGGAGGCTCCCTGCAGCCTTATCAGAGTTCATAAGAAAATTTAGAAAATAAGAAAACTAGCCACTGAATAAAGCAAGAGCAATGCTCAGATAAAGTCACAGCAGGTAAGCTTCATTCAGAGACAGGGTAAAGCACTCACTGCTGCATCAGAATGGCAAGCTGAGATGCACCCACAGCACAAAGTGAACATTACTCAGCAACACCTCCTGTGTACAGTAATGACATCTTGTCGCTTTTTAGCAGCTTACATCATAAAATGCTTTCTGCATTGCATTTTTATAGGTTTCTTTGGACCCACTTTGAATAGCTTTATCCATGTGCTCATGTACTCCTATTACGGACTGTCAGTCATCCCTTCTATGCGAAAGTATCTGTGGTGGAAGAAATACCTCACCCAGGCACAGCTGGTATGTGTCTACATTACTTTCATTTTTAATTGACAGAAATTCTTCAGAAATGCCAGAGGGAGCAAAAGGAATGGCAAGCAAATACTGACACTTGTAGCATTAAATTATAACAAAGCTATTATGAAGGTTAATTCATTAGTACAGCCCAGTAAAATTTAGTAACTGGAATGATGCTCAATAATTGTCACTTTTTTTTTAATTATTATTGGTGTCTCATTCAAGTGAGAATGAGATTCCTTCTAACAAGATATGTAACTATGATACAACTATAAAATAGAGGATGACATAAACAGCTCTTGGACAACAAGATAGAAGCTGTGGTTCACAGCCCTAAACATTGACAGCTCCCCCTTCTCTGCCATTTTTACTTTGGTTTTCCCTGTCCCTGACTAACACCAGTCTGTCTAACCTTCTTGCACCTTGGATTTCCTTTTTTCTGTTCAGACTTGTAAAGCTATTGCCTCAAGTCTCCAGTGTTTTCTCAGGTTTCTGCTCAGAGACAACACTGTACTTGCAAGACACAGCCTAGAAGACTAACAATTCCTATTAAAAGAGCTTTCATTTTGCCAACCATTTGACCTAAAAACTCCTGGAAACATCCAGCTCCATTATCTTTTTTTTTTTTTAAAAGTCATAAGAGCATCATTTTAACCTAACCCTCACAATACATTCACGTGTTCAGAAAGGAACCACTCCAAGTTTCAAAGAGCAGAACTAGGTAAGGTTATTACACAGGATTTAGCTGTTGTCAGTCCTTCCTTAGTAAACATTCAGGCACGATCTTTTTACTCCAGATCCAGTTCCTGCTCACCATTGTGCACACGCTCAGCGCAGCTGTGAAGCCGTGTGGGTTTCCCTTTGGCTGCCTCATGTTCCAGTCTTCCTACATGGCCACACTGGTCATCCTCTTCGTTAACTTTTACATTAAGGTAAGCAGCCTCTCTCTCTCTTTCCCCTTTTGAGAAGGACAAGGAGAGGGGGAAAACATTTTTGCACATTGCTCTTGTTGCAAACCGTATGCCAAACAGGTAGAACAAGGGTCAGTACTTAAAATAAGTTCACACTCACATCTATATGTGAATATACACGTTTTTAGCAAGGACTGTTCCAGCCTGCCTGCATACATACAGCATCCAGTGAGAAAGGCTTAAAATCCTTCTTGACACCAAGAAGTATTACAGGTAATACCAGTCAGGTTATATCATGTGCGGCAGCAAAACTAATGCTGTTCCCTTAAAGTGTGAAGCAAGTGTATATCCACATCAACAAACACTAGGCATCTCTATTTTACAGTTAACCAGAAATAGTATTCAGCTTTTATTGCTTTAAACAAATGCAATTAGCTACTCGAAATTTTGCTTTTGTAGACATACCAGAAAGCACCTTCAAGAACAGCTGCAAAGGAAACCCCTGTCACAACAGAAGTCAAGAATGGATTCCATAAGAACTACTTTGCTGCTTCAAATGGATTCCTGAACAATAAGAAAGCACAATAAGTACAGTACTTCCTGGGATCTTCTTTTTTCTAAGAAAAAGAAAAGAAAAGAAAAAAATGAAACAAGAGACTGAATTACAGGCTTTAGCTTAAAACCTATTTGATTACATCTATCGGTTATTTGTACCAGACACTCATTAATGTATTGCTATTTAAGTTTTAACACAATGAGTAAGTTTATTTGCCCTGTCATAGAACACCATCAGAACAATAAGGCCAACATCTTTCTCACGTGAAAAAGAAAATATTCATGATTTGTACTGCTGGCATAAAAACACCTTATAAAGCACTGGATGGAAACGTTCAGAGTCTTCAGAAGGTTAGGGCTCTGCTAGACTGACACCTTGAGCACTTCCTCCTATGAAGACAGGCTGAGGAAGTGGGACTTGTTTAGCTCAGGAAAGAGAAGGTGCCGAGGAGATCTTACTGGGGCCTGCCAATACTTGAAGGGAGCTTATAAGGAGGAGAAAGACCGACTCCTTACAGTCTGATACTGATAGAAAAAGGAGGAATGGTTTTAAACTATAAAAGGAGAAATACAGATTAGTTATTAGGAAGGAACTCTTCACTAAGAGGGAGGCGAAGCACTGGCACAGCTGCCTGGAGAGGCTGTGGATGCCCCATCACTTCAAGTGCTCGAGGCCAGGTTGGATGGCAGAGGGATGGAACTAGATGATGCATAAGGTCTCATCCAACCTAAGCCATTCTATGATAAATGGATTTTGGAATAAACTGGAGCTCAGCAACTTAGAGAAGATAGGTTCTTGGAGTGTAAACATGCACAAAGTTGACCATATACAAATACTTTATCTGAAGCAAAAAAAAAAAAAAGTGTGCTAAATATTCACAAAAGGTGAAGGAAGCATTTGAAGTAAACCTCAAAAGGAGCCAAGTACATCATAAAGGAATTCCTGCACTTTCTACAGTAGGGGAAGCAAATCAATTTCCAGCCTGCAGTTGTGATTCCACGTCTCACAAAACAAAACAAAACAAAACAAACAACAAACAAACAGCAGAGTGCTGCTGCTTCAATTGGCTGTGTTTACCTCCCACTTAAACGATTACAAATTAAAAACAGCTTAGGTTAGCTTTGGGAACCTTTGCTGTGCCTTTTTCTAACCTAGCCCCCTTCAAAGTCTCTAACAAAGTAGTCACAGCCTCTTGTCCTTCCCCTTTTCCACCGTGAAATAGTTGTGGGCTCCTCCAGCCTGATGTATTTAAATTCTTTCCACAAAAATCCCTTTGTGATCACGACAGCCCTCCCATCACCCTGTGGGATCCCAGTTAGGAAGGAAAGGAACCACACATGCAAAGCCATAGAATATAACAGAACGTAGAATATCCTGAGTTGGACAGGATCCTAAGTAATCCAAAGTCTTACAGAAACAGCTGAGGGAACTGAGATTGTTCAGTCTGAAGGAGACCCCAGGAAGACCTTATCACTCTCTACAATGACCTGAAGTTAGAGTGAGATGTCAGCATGTTCTCCCAAGTAACTAGTGATAGGATGAGAGGTAATAGCCTCAAGTTGTACTAGGAGAGGTTCAGGCTGGATATTAGGAAGAGCTTCTTCTTAATGAGTGGTTGACTGGCACAGGCTACCCAGGGAATTGGTGGAGCCACAGTCCCTGGAGGTATTCAAGAAATGTGTAGATGTGTCACTAAAGACACAGTTAAAGGGCATGGTAGGGAAGGGTTGGCAGTTGGACTAGATGATCTTAGGTCTTTTCCAACTTTAATGATTCTTTGAGGATCATTGAGTCCAACTCCTGACTCTACAAAGAACCACCCAAAAATCAGATCATGTGTCTGAGAGCCAGCAGGGAACAAAACAGGGAACCAAACAGCAGCACGGACCCACAGAGAGAGGAAGCGTTCCATCAAGTCCTGTTCCTCTGATCTTTCTCCACATCCCGAGCCAGTTTTCCCCTTGAGCTGATCTTCACCATGGAGGTCTTGGAGACAGTAGGTGCAAAGGGAGGAAGTCTTGTCCCAGGACAAGAGGCTGGCTGGCCAGCCTAGCTGGTAACAGCATGGCTGCAGCCACAATAAGTGCTTATAGAGAGCAAGGAAAGGGCATAAAGAAGTCATACAGACTGGGGGAAGAACAGGTGTTTGACCAGTGGAAGCTTCCAACCTCTGCAGATATCAGCGTAAGACAAGGACCACCACTAGAAAGAATAAAGGCAGAGAATATCATAAGAACCAGCAAAGTAGAACACCAGGCAAACAGCTGAACCATTTGTCTATGAAAGGCAACAAATGGTTGCATGTCCAAGCACGGGTATTAGGATGAACTGAGTCCTTTTACATTTCAATGTAAATGGTATTTAACTACCAGCATGGACAACGTAAGCACGTTAAAAGTTAAAGTGCATTATGGCAACAAACCTCACAGGAATTGATTGTCTTTTGTTTTGCTTAAACCTCATAAAAAGAAAAAAAAGAAAAAAAATAAATGCCTTACTTGAAGCTCAAAGGGCTGAGGGGAAAAAAAAAAAAAAAGAAAAAAATAGGAAGAAAAAAAACCAACCACCACCAAGATGGTCTCACCTTGCAGATCCAGGCCAGTCAGGAAGGCTGGAATAAGATGTATTTTAAATCCTTCAAATCTGTCTTAACATCTTCAAAATGCTGCAACTATGAAGAAAAAGAAGCAGTGACTTCTTAAACCGATTTTCCTGTAAAATGTAACAATGTAAATAAACAAGTTTTAATATCAGAGTGTCTCCCTTCCATTTAAGGCACAAAATTGCTATAAAATAGTTATTTGAGACTACTCATTTTTCATAAGCTTGGAGGCCATTCAGTTCAGAGTGAGACACATCCCCTGTAACCACACACCAGCCCCACTCACGCTGCTGTAAAACTCCCCTGTGGTTTTCGGACAGGTGTTGGCTCTGCTCTGCCCTCGTTGATGGACAGGTAATATTTCTGCATATTGAATGCATACACACAATTGATGTTGATAGGTAGAGGCTTCCTAGAGTGTGCAAACAAGGGATTTTTCTTACACTTCCTCTTCAATTTTTTATTTTTATTTTTTTGCAAACTGAATGCCCTTGCCCCGGTACAGCAGCCCTACCTCTTAGTAGTAGCTCAAAATGCAATGCAGGCTCCTGTCTTCATTCCTCTAGTTTTTTGTTCAGATGCATGACTTGGATGTAGGACTAGAAGGCGCTTTGTGCAAATTTGCAGACAATGCTAGACCAGAAGGAGCTGCTGATTCCATCCAGAGCACAGAGGCCTTGCAGACACATCCAGACAAACCTACAGCAGGCAATCACCAACAGCATGAAATCTCTAGATTTTGCTTTGTATGAAGGCATGAAGGCATAAGGAGGCATATTTGGCAAATCATGGTTGATGCATTCCAAACATACCAATATGCAGAGGAAAGGAGTTTGGTTTAACCATTCTGTGGAACCCTGTTAATGGGTACAGGCTTCCCTACTAGTAATACACTTTCTTGTGCCTAATGCTTTTGTTACATAAAGGCTTTAAAATAGCTCACTTAAGAGCTCTACCAGGGAGAAAACAAAAAAAAAAGTAAATAAAGGAGCAATCAACACAGCCTAGGAAGAAGCATATGAATTTCCAGTGGCTGGTACTGGTGCACAAAGTTGGCAACTAAGAGAGATTTTTAATTGACACATGTTTCCTAGGGGGTGGAAGAAAACATCACTCCAGTGGTTCTTTCAAACTAACAACAACAACAACAACAAAAAAAGGGAGTCTGGAGTCAGTTCAGCCATGGAATTTCAGATGGGACAGTAAAAGAAAAGACTGTCATTGCCTCACACAAAAAGAAAACCAAAAAAGTCTAGAGCTTTATTGTCATAAAAAATAAAAGATATTACAAGTTAAAAAAAAAAAATGTTTAGCTTGCAAGCAAGCCATCACAAAAATATCTCCAACTTTACTGAAGCAGTTTGGAATGTTGCTTTAAGCCCCTGTGCTAGATGTGACCACAAAGAAGCAAGGCCTGTCATCATGGATGGAAAAAGCTGATGTCAGACTCAGAATGAGCAAGGCAATGTAAGTGCTGATGGTTGCACAGAACTGGTCTGAAAGCTGCTCCTACCCACACACAAGCTTATCAGGGCTTCAGGCAACACATTCATGGGATGCTTCAAACTGCATTCATGGAAAATGACAACCTCTGTGCATTTGACATCTTTGTAGTCCTTCAATAGGTGTTTTTCTCCTCTCCTACACAAACTCTCTTTTGCTGTGTATAGATGCAGTTCCCACATGGTGTTACTGTTCTACTAGATGGGTGTAACAAGGGCCTCTTGTTACACCCTCCTCCTGTAGAGTGCTCGAGCCCAGGGAAGGTGCTCCTACACAGAAGCAGACCTAAAGACTCACAGATATGGTTCCCTTGGTTTGGTGTCAGCATCACCTACACAGGATCCGTGAAAGATCAAACATTACACCAAACTGTCCTGCAGCAATTTTTCCACCAGTCATTCATCATCTGCATTGCAGTTTGTTACAATTGTTTTCCTGAACGTCTACTTACCAAAAACTGTGTTGGCAACAAATTTTGAAATCTCTTCTACTCCAAAACAAGCCAATCAATAAAACTAAGTGACCCATCCTCCCTAAATACATCAAAATCCCCAAATGCACCCGCAAGGTACATACACAACTTCTTCACAGCTGTAAGGGATCACAGTTGCTCAGAAAGGAGGGCTGTTCTCAAAGTGACACCAGGGTTTGGAGAATTACGTTTATCCATCTCTAAGACTTCTGTCCAACTTACAAATTCAGATGTGGCATCCACAGAAATGCCATGTACACTGCATCTATTCTGACCTAACGTTATATTTAACTATCAAAACAATTCACACAATTTTAATCTTGCAAGGTATTGTAGGTGAAACCTCTTAAATCTCCATGCTCAGCCCCACTACCTGCAGAAACTTACCTATCAAACAAAGCCAGCATCTGAACAACTTGCTTGTTCAAGGCTCATACTTTCTGGCCAGGTCATCTGATTCTCAGATCGATTCTAACTCTGCCTCTCTCAGTTTTTCTGCTACCAGGTCTCAACTGAAAACAATCTCAAAAATATCATTTATTTCACATTGAAAGTACAGAGGATAATGCACAAATCCTGGCCCTGCAGCTTTGGGCTCACCACAGGGCACATTTATGTGCAGAAGGAGTGAGAAGCAAAACGAAAGAGAGAAAGCTATTGAGTTTGGTTTGCTAGTTTTGGATAATAGGAAATGAAGAGGTAGAAAATGAGCTTTTGGAAGGTCCTTCCATGAATCCCAGAAGGACAGGAAAGAAATCAGGCTGCTGCTGTGCACTCAGCCCCAGCTTTGCAGGGCTTCCCTTCACCAACTGGCTATTGGGAATGTTTTCTCGACTCTTGCTTGCAATACACAAAAGTCAGTCTGCGTGACAAGGAAGGCTCCTATTGCTGCATTTGCTTTCACTACACAAACATGTGCACCACTTTTGTGGAAACAGCCAGGGGCAGGGCAAGCTGACCACAGGCAGGGCAAGCGTGGGTACACAGCTCCTGGTCACTCTGCCAGTGTATTCCAGTTATAGAAGACACCCTGTCACAGTGCCATACAGCTTCCTGCAATGGGCAGCACAAGTCCAGACCTTGGCTGGCCCATTTTACTACTGTAAAGCATGCAGACCAACAAGAACTTGGCCCAGCATCATTCCCCAAAAGATACAGCAGGGCCTTTAACAGTTTATTATTAAGCTGATCAAGAACTTAACAAGTATGAAGTAGTTGTCCTGAACACACACTTTATCTCTCCAGCTTTTTTCTCTGGATATTGATGCCTTCACACATCTTCAGCACCCAGGGGTGAAACTCATCTTTGTTGTCTTCACTCAGAAGAACAGGATGAAAATTGAGCTTTATCTACTTCCAAAAAAAAAAGGGAGGGGAAAAAAAAATAAGTAACTTACTCAGTAATTCTTACAAGAGCACCACTGAGCTGATGAAAAGCATCAGTTAGTGATAAGACCAGCTCAGAAGAAATCAAACAAACAACAGAAAAACCAGGGTCAGCAAACAGATCTTTTGTGGAAAACTTTAGGGTAACTTGCACAAGGCCATTTTGCAATACATCACCTGCAGAAGTCAAATGGACTTCAGCTACCACACTGACCCAACAGCATGGGAAATGGCACGAGATGGGCTGTCCAAACACAGGAGACCATTCCTGACCCAGATGTTGTCTATACTTGTACGCGCTGCTGACACAGATGTGAAGACCACTGGGAAAGACCAAAGCTTCCAGCACATCCTCCCAGCTCAGGCTGTTCAGAGCTTGTCAGGCTTAACTTGTTATGCTGCTCAATAGATAACACAGTTTATATAAAAGGATAGAAACGAACTGTTGGGGAAAGTATCATTTAAGCTATTTGGCAGCTCTGCCCCCTCTCCCATCCTACCCTATCAGGGAAAGCAGCCTTATGGGGTCCAGTAAAATAATTAAAAGCAATAAAAGTTACCATTGTTGCATACATGCTTCAGTGAAAGAGGATGTTTTCTCCTTATTCAAGCCACCTGAACTGCTCAACACACCTTCCAAACTTTTTACTGACAGATTACACAGGGATTCAACAAGAAATACACTATGCAGCAGTTTTATTCCTCTAAGTGCCCTACCACAGATAATTACATGAGAAACCTGCCTATTTTTACAAATGATATGAAAATGGTGTTCTATCACCATCCACCAACAGTGGGGAGACGTAGCAAAACAGAACTTGCAACATCTATTTCCTTGTGCTCACAAAACTTACATGCTTGGCTGCTCTAACCTGGAGAGCAAGTAAAACCACCAAAAATGACCTCAGAAATGAATGGCCATTGCTATCATAGTTTGAGGGGAAAAAAAAAAAAAAGATCCCTAAGTCAGGGAGAGCCCTTATTTCTCACTATGATTCCTGTGTCAAACCTTCCCTTTGCACAATGAACATGCTGTTAAGGAGGTGAACAAGCCTAAGACAGACAAGACAACATCTGTCCCTCAAAGGAGGTGACAGTGCCCAAGGTCACAGGTTACAAAAGCAGAGTTTCAGTGACTGCTGTAAAGACCCTGCAGAGCAGCAGAAGGATGCACCATAGTCAGGTAAGCAGGGACAGCCCTCAAGGAAATGCAGGCAAACCAGCAGTCACAAAATAGCAGCTCCAGTCTTTCACACATTACAAATGGTAGAAGGCAGACCAGTGGTTCTGGATCTGTAGGAACGGCAGGAGTGAATAAGTCTTTGCTTTTAATCAACTTGGAAAGAACCAGCCACCCCTTGACATAAAGGGAAGTGCAGCCTTATCTCACACCAGCCCAGGAATACTTCAACAAAAGGAACAAGCACTACACGTGCAGGAAGTGTTTCAGCAATAGCAGCTGTGGATTTTCACTGTTCTCAGTTCAGGTATAACACTGCAACCTTTTTGAGAGGGAGCAAGCTCAGCTACCTGAAGGCTTTCAGTGATGAAACAACTCTGGCAGAGCTGGACTTTTGCCATGCAGGCACAATGTGTGCAGGGGAGATTCCCTTGGTTCTAACTCACACAGCAACATGAGGTCTGTTTTGCAAGGCAAGTAGGTAGAAACAGAGCTTGGAACCACGCCACATTCCCACACATTCATTAAGATGCAGCAGCACAAGTGAAGTTTGTCACAAGCTGCATTTAATGCTGTGAAGAGCAACTGCAATTTAGGAAACCAACTTGTTGAAAGAGAGGATGATGTTAAATAGCACAGTTCATCTGCTGTATGATTTCAAGAGACCTTTGGTGTTACTTATCTAATCCTAACATTGGCTTCTGGGAGAATACAAAGTACAGCAAGCAATAAATACTGGATTTAGAAATAATTTCTCTAGTTTCACTTGCCTTTATGTCTGCAATGCTCCAGGTTTGTTGCCCTTTAGTCTGCAGAATGCCGCCAGGCACATGGCCAAAATCCAGTAGATCCATTTGTGCTTTCTTCTCTGCAGTCCAGAGCTTAGTGGCCCATGTGCATCAGTTTGTTGGCTGAGTCACTATACTTAGTTCATTTTCTATTTCTTCAGTATTTAATGAGCCTATCTTACAGTTTTGCAGGAACAACATTTCAGACACAGGTCAAAATGGAACAATTCAACCAGCATAAGCTATTCTTAAACCAAATAACAACAAAAACTCACTATCAATGTTATTTTCTCTCTCCCCATTTTTCTTTCCATTTAAAATAGATTATCATCTCCTTCACAGGATCATCTTATCTGCATTTTCAAACACTCCAGTGAATCAGAGGGCTGCTAGTCAGAAGGAACAACAAACACACCATTCTCTACTGCAGTCTTCATTGAGACATGGTGCTGTAGGGGAGAAAAAAGGTAAGAAAAACATTTCAAGTTTGTACAGATTTTTATGTTGTGCAAGATAAGAGTTGCAGAGAGCTAAGAATACTTAAACTCAGCTTTTAATTGCCTAATACCTAGCCTGGAATAAGGTGCTGCAGGATGAGCAGCTCCCGTGATGCAATTGTAACCTCCTTGTTAATCCCACGTGTGCTTGCTGCTCTTCCAGTCCCTTAACCAGGGGCAATTCTGTACCCCTATATTCTGATAGTTCAGTGCTCATAAAGGAATCTGCTCCCTAACTGGCTACTAGGATCCCTAACAACACCAAAACAACCTGTGGACAAAAGAATCCCTCAGCTATGTACTGAGGAGAAGTATCACCACATGATGGTCTTCGTCCTTATCTTCTCCCTTAGGCAAGTGATTTTTGGCCACTTTGCTTTCCCTCCCTTTTCCCCAATAAACCAATCATAACAAAACCAGTAAGAACCTTCTCAGCACAATTTAACACTCAGTTTTAAACAGAAATGGCACTTACTGTGGTGTTGACAATCGTACTGGCAAAACTCTCAGCTGTCTCACCCAGGGCTGAATCAACAGACTGAATTCTACGGGGAAAGTTAGCTGAGATGAGTTGGTTTGTTAGGCATCTATTGCTTACAGATAAAACAGTGATATTTAACAATAAAAAACTAAATTTAGGATTATCCTTTTCACAGCTTTGTGCCCAGCACTGGTAACATCAGCTATTTTTTTTTTATTATTATTTTATTTTATTTTATTTTTTTTTAAACACAGAAGTGTCACCTTCTTTGATCCCTGTATAGAGATCTATATGGTGACTCTATATGGTGTGCATTCCAGACTCAACCTCTCCGAGTGCATGCCCATCATGCACAACCTCCCATGCAGAATCCCTCACTGAGTCCTAGTGCCAGTTTAAGGTCCTTATGGGCTGCAAAGACTCTGTCAATGAGCACTAAGTGGAGGTGCCCCACCACCTTCAGGCTAACTTCAACTACCAGAGGACCTGTGAGCAGGGTGGACAACAGGTAAATGTGTACCTTTGCTTCTGCTGGTTGCAGAAAGAATTCAGTTTGTGCAGCTGTGCGTTCCAGAAGTCCTAAAGAGAGCCCAAAGAAAATCCCATTAATTTAGAAGGGGCACTCTAGGAACTGGCACAAGAGGAGTACTACACACCACTGCATCCTTCTCCATGTTCCTCAAGATCTGAGTATCTTTCTCAAGGCTGGCAAGCTCTTCCACAACAATCTTCTTGAAGGCTTCCAGCTTGTTCAGTCTAGTGATAGAAAACAGAGACAGGTTCAACACTTCAGGGTGTAGGAGAGCAAAGCTGTGGACACCCCCATGCGCCTTCAGCACACAATCCACCTGTAGTCAGACCTCCTTGCTGAAACTAACAGAGAAGATTTGCTCTCAGAGCACACAAATAGCTGTACCACACCAAATCAGAGGCTTGGTTAGCTACATGCTGGTCCTGGGGCTCAGCACAGAGCATACAGCAGAGTTCCCAGTACAATTATTAAACGAAGGACATTATTTCATGCTATGCTTATTGTAACTCCCACAAAGTGTAGCAGATACAGAGGTTTGATAGGCTTACATGTAACTTCAGTCATGTTTTTATTTTGCTTACAGCAAATTCATGGGTAGACAAAGCCCATTGGGCAACTGCCTGAAAGTCCTTTAGCTGACTCCCCCCCCCCCCCCACACACAGACAATCCACAGAAATGGCTGTATAACAAAGCATGGATAAATAACCCCCCCTAGTACTTCTCCCCCACTTCTTAAAATGAATCAGCCTGCCTCCTTTGTTCACTCTCTTGAAACATCACAAGAGAAGCTGCTAAGTTCAAAATCCTTGTTCTACAGATCTATTTATCGGTGATGACGACAAGAAGTCAATAGCTTCAGTCACTCCTAACTCAAGAATTCTTTGCACTGAAATCAACCAACTCCTGTACCTCTACAAGAGAAGAGGAATGAAGCCATGCTTCTGAAACTCTCCTTACAGAAAAGAAAAGACAGACAACCAACTTTGCCTTAAAAACCATAGAGGTCAGGCCCTCTCACAAAGAGGCATTTCTTTGTAAGAAATCAGTTTGCATGGAGCTGAAGATGCTTCCATTCAGCACACACTTCACCTGCACTTGTGAATCTCTTTCAGCAGAGCTGAAACATTCTTCTCAGAAGTCTTCAGCGTGTTCTGTGCAGACATCTCCATCTCTTTGTACCTGGACTGACCGCAGAACACACCATTAGGAGCAGGCATGTGGTACAACCCCAAGCCTAAAAATCCAGTTTGCAAAACATTTCCATGAACACACACTGACATAATTTTTAAAAGTATAGAAACTCCAGAATTGCTGCCTGGTACAAAGTGTCAATCCCATATAAATCTGATAGGGTGAGAGCCTGGCTTGTTTAAAGCTTTATAACAAGATTTTCTGATAGCATGCTCTCATACTAGACTTGGGTTTATGCCATCATTACTCATTAAAGCTAAATTGACAGTAACAGTAGGCTCCCCACACTACATCTCAAGTACATTCACACTGTGAGTGAACCAACAATATGCAGCACACATAATACTCACTGAGAAACCACCACCTCTGCAAACCTGTGATCTGGGAGATACAAACACGTCCTTGTAGATCTACCTGTGTTTCAGTGAATAGATGCAGTCTGCATTGCTTCCTATTTTTCATTAGGAGAAACCTATGGAGTTTGTGCTCTAAAACAAAGCTTTCATATTTCTGATATTTGTCCATGAGGGCAACTATTTATGTCCCTGATTTAGGCACACTGAAACTATTCTGAGTTTCTCTGAAACTTGGATTCTTTTCCTCTAACAAGAGTGTGCAAAGTGCCTTAAAAAAAAACAAAAAAAAAAAAACTTATTTTCCAGCACAGAAACGAGAAAAAAAAGGAAGAACTGATTAAAATTTCCTTTATTCACTCCTTACACTTCCTGTAGCACTTAAGAGTACAGGGGCTATTGAAAGAACTTCAAGATAACAGACACCACAGCCAAAATACCACCACCCAAGGCATACACATTAAGAAAGTGCAAGTTACCCAGAACAGTTGCTTTAGCTGGTTGGTAAAACTTTCAAATACAGCAATCACTCCTGAATCACCAAAATCCTTGTGCTGCATCTTGGAAAAAAAGGCAGTGCTCATATCAACCATCTCCTGACCTACAAGAAAGCATGTGCCTGGTTAGTACCACACTGGGGGCCCTAGTGGGAAACAAACCCAGGTGATACTACAGGGAGATGTAAACAACAACTTCATTATCATGGAGCAGCATATTTACAGATAACGATGCAAGATGACAGAGGTCAGTTATCCAATAACTGCAGTTTGGTTGTCCATTATCTGTATGCTTTCTATAAAAGAAATTTTTAATGACTCGTGACAATCACTATTCAGAAAGAATAAAAAACACTACTACCTGACTAGATGGTGGTTAGGAACCCCAGATTTCCTTACATCTCCAAATATGTGGCATCCAGTGAGCAAACCGTAAGACAGGCCTTCTCCTACACTGACTTTTGGAGAGGACATCCTCCCACCACATCTCTCTCCCCCTCAAGCTTTCACATGACTCTGATGTCTACCAATAAAAAAAAGCTGAAAACGTTTCAATACTTCACCTTAGGTGCCAATTTGACTTTACCTCTCTTCATCTGCTCTTCCTTCTCAACTGAGTTCAAAACTTTCTTTGATTTAGAGGGTGACTCAGAGGACAAGTGCTTGGTTTCCGAACTGAGAAACCTGGGCTTCTTCACAACAGTGCCACTTAATGCATCTAGGAGAAGAGGAGAGGTTTCAGTTCTCCTGTTCTTTACCAGGAGACACATAGTAGCCATGCCTACTAGATACACAAGCAAAAAGCACTACTGGAATTACCAATACTGCAGAAAAGCAGGCAACTTCAGTTTAGTGTGTGGCATCACACTTTCACAGGACAAGACTCTACCAGCAAGTCTCTCCCTACAAAAGCTGTCAACCAGACTGTACTATGCAGCTAACTAGAAAACTACTGTATTTCCATCTCAGAGGTTATTTCTTGTCTCACTATTCTGGCCAAGAAAAACTCTTCTCCATCCCAAGCTGACAATCTGTTTATGCTCAGTTCTTTCTAAGCAGTTCCATCTGCTACTTTAAAAATTAAAAAATACATAAATAAATAACAAATACAGAGAGAGAAAGACTGAACATCCATAACAGCTGCTTCTTCTAGATCTTCAAAACCTCGCTATACAATTGCTTTTAGCTTAAAAACACCCTTGGGAACACAGCAAGAAGAGGCAGCCTGTATTTAAGTCAAACTTGCACATTCTGAGTAAGGGGTGACTTTTTTTTGCTGCATTTCTCTGAGGTCAGTGAGGTGCCTGTGGTTGAGCCTCTTGGGGCCTCCACAGGGCAGGGATCAGGAAGGTGGTGGAGCCCAGCATGAGGGGACAGCGAGGCCATGAGGAACATGCTGCAGCAGCACAGGGTAGGTTCAGGCTTCATGGAGTATGTGATCGGATGCCATCACAGACCACACCTGGCATTTCTGAACAGAACCATTTCTGAACAGAACCCCACTTTTGCCTTTATATAGCATCAGCTTTTCTCCCACCATAACACTGCACAGTAAACAACGATCAAGAACAAGCCTTCGAAGTTACGTTCCCTCAAACTTATGTAGAGGCATTGACACAGTGAAAGTATAATCTGCAAGTGCTAGACAGATAGGAGTCATATTGACATACGAACACAGCCATCCCAAGAGAGAGTGCTTTCGTCCAAAATCTGCACTTCAGTGACTCAGGTCATATTCCCAACCATAACTTTAAAACTGTTCTTCTCAGAGTTGCATTGACAGTAATAGGATGAAGACAGCCCATTGCTGCTTGACTTTCATGAAGTTTGGTTGTTTCCAAAAACAAAGATGTTGTGCAACAGTTTTGAGTTTTGAGTCTGTGCAAGTTCAGTTTCACTTCAAGTCCTTACTTCAAGTCCTTAGCCCCTGTTACCTAAGAAAGCTACAGCTTCAGTAAGCATCAGTGCATGCCACCATTTACCTTCATAATCACTGCCTATGTCTATATTATTAAGGGAAAAGAAAGTCAACAGCTTTCTGAAGAGTGTCATCTGTTTTTAAATTACACAGTTGCACTGCACCTCCAAATCATTAGATTTAGGGTTTATTCTTTTGTTTATTTCATATATTTACTCCCAGGTTACCAGTTTGTAAGTCTCCAAGCTCTGACCAGCTACACTGCTAGTTCTCTGGCAATCAAGGGAGGGATCTCCAACATCTCCGAGTGGCAGTCAGCCCTTAAATAGGGTCTAAGAGAGGTGGAGCCAGGCTCTACCCATTCTGTTCACACAGGTGAATTGCCTTCACCCTGTGCTCCCAGGGCTGACTTGGTGCTTTCCCCAGGTGATCAGTCAGTGGTTCAGGCCATGACTCAATTGTTCCCATACAGTGATGAATTCAGGAATTTATATAAAAAGCATCTTGCCATAGCCTACCACAATACTAAAAACATAGAAATTGAAACTATTTCCTGTGCAAAAGGCATCCTTTAAATATCAAAAAACCTCCCTGCTTATTGGCCTTTGAAAGAAATTGACAACTCCTTCAACATCCCTTTCTGCCTTTTAACCAGCTCTCCCATAGTAGTAAGACCAACGTACCCAAGTCCTTCCGCTTAAAGCTTTCTTCTTCTCTTGTCTCTTCACCAGACACATTGCGAAACTTCTAAGGAGAGATGGAAAAGAAAATAAGGCAGCATCCAGGAGACAGGCAAGCTGTCAGGGGCTACAGATTAAGCAAAATCACACAATACATGGATGGCCTGCAGATGAGAAGCAGGCTGAGGGTAGGTTGGGAGAACTCAAGCACTGCATACAGAACCTGCGTCACATCCTTCTCCACAACAGAGTGCTCCTCCATAGACACATCCAGTAGCTGCCATGTGGGCTCCTCTGATGGCACATCACCTGAGTGAGAAGGTAGCCAAAGGATTCAGCCACTCCTGTCTGTGACCAGATTCACCATGACATATGAATAACACCATCCATACTTCATGGGTAAAGCTCCCTGCTACCAGAATAAATGCTGTGTGCATCTTTACCATGAGCATCATTTGTTTTACAGAGTACAGGAACTACCATTAAAATTATAATTTTTTTTTTTTTTATAAAGTTAATCAGCACTGAAGAATAGAGAAGAAAACTCAGCCTGAAATACAGGCCAGTCTGTCTGCGTTCAATACTTGCTTTCCAACACAGAAGAAAATGCCAATTCCTTTGTATTAATATCCACACTATTTTTTTTTCCCCTAAAGTTTTAAATTATAATGCTTGAAAGGAGCTGTCTTTTTTTTTTCTTCCAAGAAACAATACTTGAGCACTTAAGTATAGGTAGCAGAGCAGTCTAGATAGAGTAAGGTAGCACAAACACAGCATATCCTTCCCACAGAAACCAGATCAACAGCCCCAGCTGTTGCTCTCTCTGCTCAAGGGACTTCACCTACCAACAATAGCCAGGCCTTGCAGTCACTACAGGAAATGTTACCAGGTGGAACATTTATGAGGCAAAGTACTTTTCTAATACACTGGACATCAGTATAAAAAGAAATACCAGCAAGATCCACGGTAGGTAAGTCATCACCCTTAGAGGTGGATGTGTGTTTTTTCCTTGACACTTTCTTTTCATCTTTTTGTCTTGCTGTTCTCTGCTAAAACAAAACCAAGTCTTAGTACGTATTTTCTTTAAAAAGTACAAATAGTCTTTTTGGAGTGGATTGATTTTTGAGAATTTGTAAGAGCAGAAACCTCAAGGTGTACCTAACACAAACTGATAGCTCTCTTCAATGCTGTGCCCTGAATTTATCTGCATGCTAAAGTTCTGCATTTAGCCAGTAAAGCTGTATAGTAGATTAAGTTTTTCAGCTGCAGAATCAAAGCATTTTCAGTCAAGAGAAAATAGAAAAGGTTTCCAGGGAAAGATTAAAATTCTCAGTGCAGCTTCAAGTTCTAGAAACTTTTCCCATACTTGCTGCGTTCAGGTAGGACCATTTTCAAAACATTTCAGATACAGCACCTAACAGCTGGGCACTAGAACAGCCTGGCATTGCTCAACTGTGTTTTATTCTGCTTTATGTATGCCTGGTCCACTTGCTGTCTGTCAATATAACTCATGGCTAGCTTTCCAGAAGCTATAGCTGAAAGGAGAGAATTTGTATCCTCAGCCTCTAGCAGCCCAACAGCATCAGCAATATCAAACTGGCATTTGTTCATTAGAACAATATGAGAAGATGATTCAAATGCATTGGCTCCCACTCACTTGCTCACGTTTTGTATCAATATTGTTTCTAAACCTATGCATGACAAACTCCTCACCTCTTCCATCTGGTTTTCATTGCCGCTGCTTGGAGATGACACTGGAAGTACTGTGGGGAGAAAGTTTTACCTGGTTACCAGCAATACAAACTGGGAGCCATCTCCATTGGTTTGCAGCACGGCTAAAAACGCCAGAAAGAAAAGGAAAAGAAAACCTGTAGCGTTACCTGCTCACCATGCATGATGTGAACCAAGCCTACCTTTTAATTTCCTTCTCACCCTGCGCCTTTTTCGGGTGTAGTTGAAAGATGTTGGCAGTGGCTCTTTCTGGGAGTTGACGATCCAGCTTTTCTCACTCTCACTGTTGCTTGATTTTTCATTATTGCTTTCAGAGAAGAGATGCTTCCTGTAACTAAGATGAAAGACACCGTTAGGAGTCCTGTTCAGCCAGCTCCCCTCTGCCCCTCCCCAGAAAGCTCAGCAGCCATTCTTTTCCTCTAAAGGAAATTACTTCATTCTTTCCTCCCCACAATGCAATACCTGAAGCATTTCAAGCTGCATAAAAACACTAGGAGCACAAAAGCAGATACTTGCCTTTGCTAATACAGGGCTTAGAACATCTTCCTGCCTCCTCTCACAACTAAACAGCAACAGCAGGGCATGCTATGATACCAGCAAGCTGCTCATGCACAGCCACTACTACTAGTTCATTTATCAATTGCACTATTAACAAATTAAATAAACAGTAATTCATCAATTACAAAAACATACAGATCAATAGTAAGATAAATTCATAGTTAGAACTCAACACTTCTATTGCCAGTTTTCCCTTCTTTGTCTGGTTTCTACGAGTCACAATTTGGGAATATCCAAAATTTAGCATCTAAATGAAAGGCAGAGGACTTCAATATTTTTCTAAAGGTAAATCAGTTTGAGAGCTCAAGTGTTATTGTTACCAAAGTATGCAAGAATAAGTTTTCTCTTTAGTAATTCTCACATTTTCAGATTCTCTTTAAATGCTGCTGTAGGTGACATCCAACATCTGCAGGTGCTATGATAGCTAAGTAAGGAACTGTTTTGGAAACATACCATAGCCTTCTTAATCTTAACTCTCAGCAGTATAACTAAGGCAATGAGCTGTTCTTACAACAAAGAAGCATTTCATGGATGGTGCTCCTGTACCTCTGATTTTGTGAATAATTTTTCTTCCTGAAAGCCTTCTCTTTGGCTTCAGAAACCTAATAAGAAAAAAAAAAAATGTACACACGCTTGTCTTAAAGTTTATTTATTCTGTAAAATCATCTCCAAAATTAGAGCAGTTCTACCCAGATGGAGTTTGGATGGAGCTGTCAGGACATCAGGCTGTGTATCACATAGCAAGATTTCATGCTGACACCCAGTGGTAGCAGAGAGGACTGGATGGTGTCCAGTTTGTAACAGTTCTCCCGCTCCTGAAAACCATTCCTTAAGTATAACACTAAAGAGAAATACAATAGAAATAGAAATGCCTGCTTTGCTATGTGAGCACACCCACCCTTGCTGCACATCTGTGATCAAATGTATTCCCTCACTGTAAGCCTCTGCTCTCTGGTAGTTGCTGAACCATGAGCTCAGAACAGCCCCTGAGAGCTGCCTCAGTTTTACCTTCTCATGACTTGCAGAGTCCGAGACCTCAAAGTCATAGCAGTCCTTCCTGCAAGAGAACACAGCGTGGCAGGCTGCCATGAGCAGTCACCCAAAGGCACTGAGAAGTACTGAGGGAGGGGAACAAACTGTTTTACTACTTGAAGTTCATAATTAAATAAGTGTCATATGCCTAATACAAATCATTCCTTAGCACATGGTAGGAGAAAGTCATGAATGAAAGATAAGTTCAGAAGCATTCAAGAAAAATTAAAAACAACAACAACAACATTTTCAAATCATAGAATGGCCTGGGTTGAAAAGGACTGCAGTGATCATCGAGTTTCACCCCCCTGTTCCTCCCAGTATTTAATTCCCTTTTGGAAGCTTAAATTTAAACATTTGTTCCCTAATCACTTTTCTTATTTAGTTTTTGTGCCCTTAATTACTTAAAATGAAGGGTATTTTTCTTTCTTTCACAAATAACAGCTACTTTAAAAGTCCTGCAATTAGTTCTCAACACACAGCATACTCTCCTTTTCTCACAAGTAAAAGGACAAAAAGAGTAAAAAAATCAATCAATCACACTTCTCAGTAAGACTTCTTACTAGAAAGAAATGCTCATTTTCAGATGAAGCACTAGAGGGAGCAGAACGATTGCTCTTAAATCACATCTCCATTCCAGCCTGATACTGTTATTCCTGTTTTCTGAAGAGGAGGGAGCACCAAGGTACTTAATCTTAGAACACAGACTACGCAGTGATGCTGACATTCTGTGCTAAGTTTTTCTACTTCTATCCACATCCAAGCATGTCTTATAAACTAAGAATCACTGGATTAGACAGGACACACATCAAAGCCAAACACAACCAACACCACAGCAGGGAGGAAAAGCCATCTCAGAGCTCCAGGACACGAGATACCAAACAACTGGGATCCTGTTATGACAGCCACGTTCCATTATTGCAGCTATGAGATAAAACCAGCTGGGATACCAGACCCCACTATGTGCTTGCACCATACCTGCCTCCAGTCTTCTGCTTGACCAAACCTTTTATTCTGGTTCTCCTTTCCAAGGTACCAACCTTTTAAAAAGAAAAGTGTTATGGGATCAAAAGCTGTTATATGCAAAGTCACATACTCAACCTAAAGCCTGATAAAAGCAGGGGTAAGGAATATCAGGAAACAACAGCCTTCCTATCCCAACAACAGCCTAGCTGTAGCTATGTAGTTCATTCCTACCAGAAAGCATGGCAGTTCTGATGCTGGAATCGGGGACAGGCCATTGAGGGTATAAAAGAAACAGTTTAAAAGCTTTGAACTCATTGTGCAGGGCTAAGTATGACAAAAACATGGAAGAAAGACACCAGAACATCTCATCTCTTACCTCATGTGTCTTCACTCAGTATCAAGGAAAACATACCTTGGTTGTTGATGCTTCTGTAAGTTTCTCTTCTGATGGCTTCCCACTGTGGAGGATACGTGAGTGAGCACAGTGCTGAGGGGATAGTGTTTTAAAGCCCAGAGTCCATTCATGAAGTATTAAGAGGAAAGGAACTTGTACCAATAAGCCTTCAAGCAGTGGTTTAGCATGTGCATAGGGACAAAAGCTCCTCTATAGAAGAGCAACTCATTAACTATAACACTGTCCTTCACAGCTCTGAAAAACGGTATCAGTAACACCAAAGTGGACACAATTTCACATCATCTTCCACAAAAATCATGGTCCTTATTACAAGCAGCTATATCTTTGAACTGAGCATGCAACAGAAATTAAGCTGTAATACAGATATACACTTACATTGCATTTTAATTAAATTAGGCATGAGAGGCAGTATCACCTTGCTAACCAGGGTGGCAAAGCAGTTTATTTTTTTCATTTCATAACTGATGAAACAAACCTCATAATCACATGCACTTTAACCCAAGGTAAGGGGAGGAAAAAAAAGCCAACACCTTCCAGCTTCCAAAAGACACTTACCTAGACTTCATATCCATCCTTGGAGATAGAGTTTTGGACTTGGTTGCTGAAGGAGACAAGGAAACTACAGCTTCACTCTCTGGAGCAACTAGTAAATGTTTTTGTGTGCCTGCTTTCTCTGGAAAGCCCACAAAAGCAGAACCTTCACCAAGTCACCCAGGTGACACTTAACTGGGTCACGCTTAAGGAACTGAAGAGAGCCATGCCTGACCTGAGCCTTGGTCAGCTTCGTCCAGGCCAGACTGCTGGTTCACTGCAGTCACGGTGACAACAGAGTTAGACGTTTCCTGCTTGGAGACATGAAACCAGCAACAGAGCACGTTTATGACTTATAAAGTAGGGTTTTCTCAGGTTTTTTTGTTTGTTTGTTTTACAAGATCAGAATTTCAGTGCCAGCCTGCGGCAGTAATAGCTACATGATCATTGCTAGTCGCATACAATAAGTCTTTGAGTTATATTTGAGTGATACTGTGAGCACCACACAGATCATTCCACCATTGTCCTGAAGTTGTGGGTTGGTTTTTGTTGTTGTTGTTGTTTTTTTTTTAAAGCATTTTGCCAATATTTCAGATCTGGGGACAAGTATTTAGGCTGACTTTCCCACTGATATGAGAAAGGTGGAGTTTAAAAATAGGTCAGTTCTGAGTACAAACCAGGCCTCTTGGAAAGAAGGTTTTAAGTACACTTGTGAAAAGCTGGAGGGAAGAAAAAGGAGACAGAAGGACAGCTTTGCCATACACCAAACACTCACTGCTACAGTGCCCACTAACTGCTCGTTGTGCTGTGAGATCAAGTTTTCTGCTAAGGAATCCACGTTTCCTAAGTTTTCAGGATCTTTCTTCTGTAGATCACTGGACTGAGATGTCACTGCAGAACAACAATCTGGATGAGAATATCTTCATGACATTTAAATACATACACCTCTCTGTTCTTAAGCACGCATGCAGAAGTGTAACAGTACCAGCTATTAGACAAACATCAAGATCACACTCAGTAAAACATTAAAAAAGCCTAAGTTACCAAGGGCAGAATGGAAACGCTCAATAAATAAGCATCTTGAGCCTACCCTTCATCACACACAAAGATTACTGCAATTGCTGCCTTAACCCTTAGCTCTGCAACACGTGGCACAACCTCTTGTATCCCACTGAAGTACCAGACTAGAATTTCCACTGTCTGTTTCACTGTTAGATTCTCCAAAATGCACTACAAATATTGTTTACCTACAGACAAACTACATCCTACCCTTTGTGCTGCTTGATTGCTTTGAGTAGAGTCCACCTTGTACCTGAGTACATTATTCAAGATGAACACTGATGAAAGAGCTTCCTCACCTGTGCCTTCAGCACCTGGAGGACTTCCATTAGTGCTTACTTTGGGTTACAAATGGAAAGAAATGGGAATGAGTACTGAAAGAATTGCTGTCCCATATCTGCAGCTAGAAGCAGCTCTTTTGGATATTTGTCTGAAGAAAACTGAAACACGCTGTAGCTGCCAGTGCACACATCCAGTCTCCATGAGCTGTTTCCCTGCCTTTTTTTTTTTTTAATGTGGCTAATTGCAAGCAGTGGACTGTGAGTGAAGATACTCATTTTGAAATTGAACAACTTAAATTCCATAAAATAAAATAATGACAAAAGGGATCACCTTCTTCACTCTGCCTGGTTTGCTTCTCATTGCGGATGGGCTCCTCCTCACCCACATTTGTCTGTTAACGTGAAGGAATCTTATGTGAAATGACCTTAAAGTAGAATCCTTTATCTAATTCAGTTAGCTGCTTCATAGCATAATTAACATCTGTTAATCACCAGCAGCAAACCATTGGACACTTGCCAAGCTGACCATTTGGAAATGTCTCATCCCCTGCCACTGTATTGCAATTATTTATTCTGACATAAGATTTTCTGTAGATCCCACGGTCTGCAGATGAATTAAATGTATTAGAAATTATCAAACTGATAAATAATCAAAGAAAAGCACCCTCCTGTGTTCTTCCATTATACAATAAAAGCAAACTTTAAAAAAAAAAAACTCTCTACTGTTTAGATTAAAAGTAGTATCTACAAAGTCAGTCTATGTCCTGTAGTTGCTCTTTTCATCAGCTTCTGTGTCACAGTTTGTTCAACTTGTGCAAAAGTGAGTGTGAGAACTTGTTCACAGTTCAGTTCAAGGAAGGCAATTAAATGCAACAGGCTTTATTACCGCTTCAAAAAATCCAGCAGCAGCAATCATATCAATCAACTGATTAATAAGACAGTTTAACCTTTCCCACTTCTAAAGCATAAATTAGAATCCCTATAAGCTTTTTTTCCTATGAAGTGCCTGCTATCTATTTCAGGTCAAAGTTCTGAACAGCCATATTCAGTGCCACAAAATCTCAAGGAGAAGAATAATACTTAACAAACAGGTCAGAAAAAAGCCACTTGATGTTTTCACCAATCATATAATCAATAAAACACAGTTTAGTAAAGAAAAAAAAAGAAACTTAATGCTAAGAGCTTACCATCATTTTCTCATCTCCAAGGACTTTTTTAAGTATACTAAAGATTTCATACTCAGCACTGAAATGTAACTTGATTTTCGTTACTTCTGTTTTGTTAAGAGTAGCAGGTATCTTCATATAAATTTTGACTATCTTTTCTCCACCATCCTCTGTAGGGAAAGCAAAAGTCAGATCTCTTTTAGACCAAGACATTCAGTCTATCATCCTAAATACTTGTGTTTGTGGGTTTTTTTTTCTTTTAATTTTTAGGCAGTGTCTTTCACACCTTGCCCGTGGCATTTCCAGTTACATTGCCCATCCACTTCTTTCTCATTGGGCCCAGGTGATTATGCATCCATTACCCTCATAGCTACAGATGAGATCCCTCAATACATCCTGACTGGGTGCAAGGAACAACCTGCTTCCTTCACCACCTCAGTAACTTACAGAGCCTTACTGCAAGCAGGGCCTTGCAGTTGATGCCATGTGGAAAGCACAGTACTGAACAACACAGGCAAACCTTTCTTCCTTCTCTACTGCCACTGCAGGATACAACATGGAAGAGTCATCTACTCACGCAGTAGCTTGATGAGGCTCAGAGAAGCACTGGTGGCAAGCATTCAGTCACTGTTTTGGTTCTGCTTTTAATGGCAACGTCGCTGTCCCCCAGCATCATTCAGAAAATGAATTTTTGTAGAGCCTGATGTGGCTAGTGAAGTTGTTCACTCACACCAGTCAATCAACCACTGTGATAGGCCACTGAAAACCCAATCTTCAACATAAGCACAAGCCAAAAATCAGCATAGGGAGTGCTAGTGCAAAGTGATCAAACTACTCAGCATAGAGAAGGGAAGGCATCACTACCACCAAAGAGTTCCCATATTTTACATTGGCTCCCTTTGCCTTGCAGACTTGTGGACAAACAGAAGGTAAGGCAAGCAGACAAGTCTTACCCTTCAGACTGTAACAGCTGACTGCTTCTTTCTGCAGCCTTACAGAGTCCCAAAGAACACCCTTAGAGAACCAAAACCAACACATCAGCAATAGAACATCCACCTGCTGCATTAGGCTAACTCAGGGTTGCCAGGGCTTTTTGATTACCTCCGTACTATCTATGTAAAAAGTCACACTGTGACTGCCAGTGTTGAAGTCAATCCAGAACTTGTCCAGCTTCTCATCTGATGGCTTCTTCACCTGGGAAAATGTGGCAGTGGTGTTGTCACTTCCTCTGACATATCATTCTCAGTTTTCTTTAACAAGATGAAATTGGAAAAAAGTTGCCCTAGATATACACATATGTATGCCTCCCAGAAAGTTAACTTGGAATCAACCTGTGAGTTGTAAGTCTACCATTCATCTAGTCATACCCAACAAGTCAGAACAGGGCTGTACATCAGCTAAGTGAAAGGAAATACTTCGTGCAAATGCCTGCGTGTTGGCATCCAGTAAAGACTCTCAAGCCTTCTGGATTTCTGAGCACATTAGATAAGCCAAAGCAGCAGTACCAGCTTTCAACAAAGCATTTTAGTGACTTTGTTTTGTTTTGGTACAGCTGTCAGGAACAGTGCCACAAATATGTACATTTACTTGAAGACTTAGAAAGCAATCTGGAGAATTTATAACCGCAACTGTGACCTCTCCTACATGGGCATCAAGCTGATCTTGTTTTCTAGCAGCCTGGGAGGAGCCCTGCCAGAGGAATCAGAGTCCTTCTGATGCATTTTAGATCTCTTTTCAGTCATCACCGTGAAAAGAAGTGCTGCCTCTGTCATTTGGCTGACACAAAAGCAAAGTCAGCAGCAGTAAGTCAGGAGTTGGTTGACAAACAAGCAAACTTTTGAACTAGAATGGAGAGTTACATGCTGTACTCTGGAAAATTGAGTTCTTTAATGAAAAAAAGATCAGATGAAGAAACATACTCTGCACAAAGAACCGCAGTAGCACTTAGATAATGCAACCCAGCACTACTATCTCTTACCTGGCTCACGTCAGCAAAAGCAGACAGGCAAGGAAATGAATAGACTCTGGAAGAAAAGCAGACTTCATGTGACACATTCAACACCAGTCAAACTTGCTGAAAGCTGAAGCCATTAAGATTGGCTACTAATTTTACTGTTCAAAAAAATTTGATAACTTTCAAGAAGTTTAGAGAAGCTTAGGGGAAAAACAAAGTGATACCTCATGAATTTCAGCTTTCCAAAGAACCACTACTAGAATGAATAAAATCTTTTTCTTAAGAACAACTTAATTATTCATGTCTGTGATGTAAATCATTTTTGTGGAACATAACACAAGTTAACAACTTTTCCCCAACAGTTTTCAAATGGATTGCAGTTCAGTTTCCTGCTTCACAGCTTACCTTCTTTTATCCCCAAGCCTTTCATTTAACTGGTTAAGAAATTTCCTGCAGTCCTTCAAGACAAATAACATTGTATTAAAAAAAATAATAATAAAAATCAGGCTGTGTTTCCTTTGGAAGAAGTGATAGGTTATTGGAGATCTATAGCCTCTACTCCAGTTAAAAGCTTTTAACTCATTGGTGTGGCAACAGAAGCCACTGGCAAAAAGAAACTCAGGTTGCTACTGAGGGTACAACCCAACATATAATCAGTCAGCTTCTGAACATAAAACATACAGGTAAGCACTTTGGAAAGAAGAGATCTTCTCTTTTATATTTGTCAGGCTAGAAAGAAATACCTTCCACAAACAGCTAAGTAATTTCATATTTGTAAAATCAGTTCTTTGGGAACATCTTCCAAGGACATCCTGACTGAACTCAAACAAAACCAGCCCCTATACAGTCTTGTCAAATATGTTGTTTTCAAAATAAGAACCCTCACCGTCTCAAATTCTTTATCCTTGATCTCTTTGAAAGCTTCAGCAAGATATTTATCTTCAAACCAGTGGTTAACAAGGTCATCTCTCCATTTTTTTATCGTTAGCCTACAGAGCGCTTCCGAAAGGGCAACCTGAAGGTCATAATCTACATGGCAAACATAAGCACAGGATAAATATACTCCCTTCCAGCAACACAGAGGATCAGTACTGCCACTTTTACACTAACACTCTATAAGTTGATTCCTCAGCTCTGTTTGGGTTTACCCAGGCAAATGATAGTGTCGAGTAGCCAGGGACAGTAACTCTTGTAAAGGTGAGCAGGGAGGGTTGCCCACGTGGCAAGGATGCAGTAGCTATTGCACACAGCTGCACTGGGAGATGTTCTTGCACAGCAGGGAGAGGATGAGAGCAAACCCTTGTTGCCACCACGCTTTTATCATGGCACATGCAATGTGACTCAGCCACTGCCCCAGAAGTGCTGTGACTAGGGGAGAACTAAATGAAGATTTGATTTGAGAGCTAATAAAACTCCTTTAACTGCAGTTTGTTCACATAGAGGTCTGTGGTTAAAGTTTGGGTCTGTTGGCTTTGTTTTTTGTTTTGTTTAAGAATAACTGCAAGCACATTTTGTAATTACCTTCATCATTACATTTCTACATGTATCATGTTAGATTTTCCTATTAGGAAATAAGAATCACTAAGACTAGTTAGAAATACCACAATTGTTGCATCTAATCATTTTTTATAAGACTTCTTAAATTACCATCAGATTTTCCTCCCCTAAAATCAACCACCTACAAGGAAATAATTTAAATCATAATCCATCTGCATTAAATAAGCAGATGAAGGCAGAGAACCCTTGCTGCTAAGAATAACCACTAAGTACTTCTTACCACCAGCCTCCAGCATTGTTTTGGCAAGATCCTTCCTGAAAGAACAGAACACAACAAGATTTAAAACACTGAAGTTGGACTAACAGACTAAATAGAAGCATAACATTGCAGAACATCACTTTATGAAAAAAATCATGTATGAAACACAATAGTAAGCTCAGTAACTTCATCTGTGCCCATGCAGCCAGAGAGTGCTGCAGCCCAACTGAATGCCACCATCCCTGCAACAGCAATGGCTGGAGAAACACTTACGTAAGGAAACACACCTCCTCCGACAGCGGGAGTTTCTTCCTGCTCTCACGTGGGATGCTATCAAGTATAGAGTTGAGAGTCCTCAAAGCCTTTCTCCCCCATCAGAGGATGGAGCAGGGACAGAAAGAAGCCAGTTAGATATTTCTCACGCTTGTATTCAGTCACACACCCACCTGTGTTTTCTTCTCAACACACGGGCCTTACCTCCTGCCTCAGGGCACAGCAAACGCTTGCTTCTGTCACCAGACGCCCTAGCTCAGGCAGAAACAAGTTCACCAACTGCTTCTTCCCTACAAAAAGAGTTTGCAAGGCTGCAGTTAGCAATGAGCAGAACATCTGCATTACAGATAAGTGAAACAACATCAGTTTGCAGTGTTTTCTTGAAGAAGTAAAACTGCCCCAGTCACAGATTCAGCTTTCAACAGAGCTTATGGGGGGGGAGGAAACAGTTACCACACTGGTCTGCAAAGGGATGGCATGTGGGTTGGCATCCTTTCAGCAGGACCTCTTGCTGAACAAAATACTTGATGATGGCCATTTAAACAAGGTACCACAGCTGGTATGTTTAGTGTAAGAAAATTTTTTAAAAATGAAAGTGTTTTGTGCTCTGGTATATATGTTAATAAAATGAACTGGAAGGAGACCAGGAGGTTTTAAAGTACTTGTTACAGGGAGGAGGAGGAAGAGGAGAGGAGGGAGGGGATAGATTTCAAATAGCATTAAGAAATGTGCTCCTGAAGCTGAGATTCAGAAGACATAGGAATGGAAAGATAACACATACTGACCTTCGTTACTGCACTTGCAAATCACCTAACGAAGAAGTAAGGGAAGTTTTCATTAGCACACAGCAACTCAAGAACAGCAGTAGCCAAAGTGCCTCAGTGCTCGTGTCCCTACCATATCACCTCTCAGGGGCTGAAATAGCCTAAAACACTGCTGCACCCACATCCATTAAAGCACTGCCAACCAGGACAGCTGTCACATATGGTTACCCAGCATCACAGAGAGCACAAAGGAGCAGGGCACCCAGTCCCACAGGGAACTCAGCAGCACCCTCTGGTTCTTGCAAAACCCACATCCCAGCATGTTCTGGTGCACATATGGGCACCCTTGCATTACAACACTATTTATGTTTACACACTTCAACCACAAGTATTGCTGCAGGCAGTATCTGAAGAGTGTTGGAGTCACTTGGGGAAAAAAAAAAAAAAAGGTCAGAAATAACAAAGATAACAAAAAGAAACACAGAACCATCACCTTGTCCACAGTGAAAACATACAGAAGAAATGAGCCAGAAAGACAAAGGCATCAAACTGACAAATAATTTATCTATGGAGCCTTTTTGTATAATTTCAAGGAGAAACAAAAAGGCCTG